>NW_004444173.1:2895100-2977218 GCF_000243295.1 Trichechus manatus latirostris
ACCAGGGATGTAAAAGACCTATACAAAGAAAACTGCAAAACCCTACTGCAAGAAACCCAAAGGGATCTACAGAAATGGAAAAACATACCATGCTCATGGATAGGTAGACTTAACATTGTGAAAATGAAAATTCTACCCAAAGCAATTTACAAATACAATGCAATCCCAATGCAAATACCAACAACATTCTTCAAATGGATGGAAAAACTAATCACTAACTTTATATGGAAAGGGAAGAAGCCCGGAATAAGTAAAGCACTACTGAAGAAGAAGAAGAAAGTTGGAGGACTCACACTACCTGATCTCAGAACCTACTATACAGCTATGGTATTCTAAAGAGCCTGGTACTGGTACAACGACAGATGCATTGACCAATGGAACAGAATTGAGAACCCAGATGTAAATCCATCCACCTACAATCACCTGATTTTCAACAAGGGCCCGAAGTCCATCAAATGGGGAAAAGACAGTCTTTTTAACAAATGGTGATGGCAAAACTGGATATCCATCTGCAAAAAAATGAAACAGGACCCATACCTCACACTATATACAAAAATTACTTCAAAATTGATCAAAGACCTAAATGTAAAGCCAAAAAATATAAAGTTCATAGAAGAAAAAATAGGACCAATGCTACAGGCCCTAATACACAGCTTTAAGAGGATAGAAGCCATAACCATCAACACACAAACCCCAGAAGATAAGCTAGATAACTAGGATCTTCTAAAAATCAAATACCTATGCTCTTCAAAAGACTTCACCAAAAGAGTAAAAAGAGAACCTACAGACTGGGAAAATAATTTTGGATAATACAAGTCAGACAAAGTTCTAATCTCCATAATCTACAAGAAAATCCAACACCTCTGCAACAAAAAGACAAATAATCCAGTTAAAAATTGGGCAAAGGAAATGAACAGACACTTCACCAAAGAAGACATTCAAGCGGCCAACAGACACATGAGGAAATGCTTGCGATCACTAGCCGTTAGAGAAATGCCAATTAAAATCACAATGAGATACCATCTCACCCTGGCATTACTGGCACAAGTCAAAAACACTGGAAGTAACAAATGTTGGAGGGGCTACGGGGAGATCAGAACTCTTATGCACTGCTGGTGGGAATGCAAAATGATACAACCATTTTGGAAAATGATATGGCGTTTCCTCAGAAAGCTAGAAATAGACATACCATTCGATCCAGCAATCCCACTCACAGGAATATATCATAGAGAAATAAGAGTCGTCACTCGAATAGACGTATGCACACCTATTTTCATGGCAGCACTGTTCACAATAGCAAAAAGTTGGAAACAACCTAGATGCCCATCAACAGATGAACAGATAAACGAACTATGGTACATACACACAATGGAGTACTATGCAGCGAGAAAGAACAATGATGAATCTGTGAAACATCTCATAATGTGGATGAAACTGGAGGACATTATGCTGAGTGAAATAAGTCAATCACAAAAGGACAAATATTGTATGAGACCTCTATTGTAAAAACCCATGAAAAATTTAACACACAAAAAGTAACAGTCTTTGTTGTTTACCAGTTATGGGAGGGGTAGGGGGGAAATACTAAATAGGTGATAGGTAAGTGGTATCTTCGGTGAAGGGTGAGACAGTACACAATACTGGGGAAACTAGCACAACTTGTACAAGGAAAGGTCATGGAAGCTCCATAGACACATCCAAACTGCCTGAGGGACTGAATTGCTGGGCAGAGGGCTGTGGGGGACCATGGTCTCGGGGAACATCTAGCTCAATTGGCATAACACAGTTTATAAAGACAATGTTCTACATTCTACCTTGGTGAGTAGCGTCTGGGGTCTTAAAAGCCTGTGAGCAGCCATCTAAGATACGCCACTGGTCTCACCCCTTTGGGAGCAAGGGAGAATGATGAGAACAGGATACAAGGCAAAGATTAGTCCAAAGGACTAATGGACCACAGCTACCAAGGCCTCCACCAGACTGAGTCAAGTATAGTTAGATGGTGCCCGGCTACCACCACTGTCTACTCTGACTGGGATCACAACAGAGGCTTCTGAACAGAGCTGGAGAAGGATGTAAAACAAAATGCTAATACACACAAAAAAGATCAGATTTACTGGCCTAAAGGAGACTGGAGAAACCCCAAGAGTATGGCCCCCAGACACCCTTTTAGCTCATTGGTGAAGTCACTTCCAAGGTTCACTGTTTAGCCAGACAGCCCCATAAAACCAACGAGGCACAGCAGTCCAGGGACAAGGGCTAGAAGGCAGAAGGAGAAAGGAAAGCTGGTGATAGGGAACCCAAGGTTGAGTAAGGACAGTGTTGATGTGTAGTGAGGTTGTTAACCTTTGTCATAGGGCAACATGTGTAGTAACTGTTTAATGAGAAACTGTTTTGTTCTGTAAACCTTCATCTAAAGTGAGAATAGCAGCACAATTGGGAGAGCATAGTTGATGTCACTGAACTGTGCATGTAGAAATTTTTGAAATGATGTATCTTTGGCTATGTATATTTTCACCAAAAAAAAGATTTAGAAGGGAGAGGGTTGATATGTTGTGGGGTTCTTAACCAATGTCATAGAACAATATGTGTACTACTGTTTAATGAGAAACCATTTGTTCTGTAAACCTTCACCTGAAGTACAATAAAAAATAAATAAAAAAAGAACATTTCAAGATCTCTCCTGAAGTACAATGCTGTCAGTGACAGAATAATATCAGTAAGCCTTCAAGGTAGACCAGTTAATGCACCTATTAAAATTTACACACCTATCACTAAGGCCAAAGATGAGGAAATTGAAGATTCTTACTAACTTCTGCAGTCTGAAATTGATTGAACATGTACTCAGTATGCATTGATAATTACTGGTGATTGGAATGCAAAAGTTGGAAACGAAGGATTGGTAGTTCGAAAATATGGCCTTGGTGATACAAACGATGCTGGAGATTGAATGACAAGTTTGCAAGACCAATGACTTCTCCATTGCAAATGCCTTTTTTCACCATCATAAATGGTGACTATACCCTTGGATCTCGCCAGATGGAATACACAGCAATCAAATCGACTATATCTGTGGAAAGAGACAACGGAAAAGCTCAATATTATCAGTCAGAACAAGGCCAGGAGCCAACTTTGGAAAAGACCATCAATTTGCTCCTACACAAGTTCAAGTTGAAACTGAGGAAAATTAGAAAAAATCCACTACAGCCAAAGTACAACTTTGAGTATATCCCACCTGAATTTAGAGACCATCTCAAGAATAGGTTTGACATGTTGAGCACTAATGAATAAAGACCAGAAGAGTTGTGGAATCAGGCAAGAATAGCTTTATTTCCATGGTTCCCTCTCCTTTCATTTTAGCAAAAATTTCAAAAATATATTCTAATATTTTCTGACATCTACCTCTACTGGTCCCTTCTCCCTTTTTTATCTATTGCTTTTCTTTGCCATAGGGTCCCTATCCTGGTCAGTTCAGAGTCTACTCACAAGAGTTTCCTCTGAGTACAGAGTTCTGTCTAAAAAGGGAGCTTTGACTTAATTTTCAATAACCACAAGTTAAGAGTGCCTCAGAACTGTCTGGCTTTTAAGTACTCCCCTCCACTCAACTATAAATTGAAACCTGTGTACCCATTTAAAGACTCAGTTTTTTCTTTGGTGTGCTGAATTTTCATGTCAAATGAAGACATAAATATTTTCAGTTTCTATACTTCAGGGACATCAGAATTCCCTTTACCTTCTTTTCAGTTTTTTCCTGCACAGATGCTGATAACCCACTGGTAAAATTGTTAGGGATGATCTGCTCATATTTTGAGGCTCTCAGTAATATTCTGTTATTAATTTTTTTATAGACGTTGCCCTCTTGTGGAGTGTTGCTGTCCTAATTACTCTGTTTTTATAAGAAATTGAGGGGGATTTAAAAATTATGCTGCATCCACCATCTTTGTGTCAGCTTCTCATGTGTCTGCCTGGATATTTCAATTAATTTTCACATACCCAGTGAAGAATAATAATATAAGAGAGGACCCCCTCACACATCTGTAAGATTTCTATGAAAGGAGATCTACTCGTCCGTACTTCAAAAACTTATTTTCATCCTTCATTTCTATCTTCTACATAATTCTAATTGCCTATCCATTCAGCTTATCTGCTTCAGCAACATAATTAATTCACTTTCGAATATGATACCCTCTTTGCTCTGTTGTTTCCAACTTGAGTAATTCTTACTGGCACTGTGCTCACAGTGCTTTTGTTTATTTTTTTTGTTATTTAGTTATTTATTTGTTTTTTATTTTGAAAGATATACAGCTGAGCCCTCTTCCTTGAGACCTCTTCTTGAGAATGGTCCCTATGGATTACAATCATTAGTACATCCTAACCTCCTGTGTCCCTCTCCCTTCCTGGATTGGGTCCATTCACAGCGTTTCAGTATCATTTCAAAAGGTGATCACTGGTCTCATAGTCCATGGATTCTCTAATATTCCATTTTTCTTTAATTTTTCAATGAACCTGTCTATTCTAAAATCTATGAGTTGCAACATTTGTCATCTAAAAACGTATACGACATTAAAGTGTGTAGCAGGAAGACATCATTAATAATAACAGCAATAAATAATTCTTATTTTAAAAAATGAAACGAAAGAAAAAAAAATATTTCTTTACTCCTGTATTTTGGCTATGGGAATGACTATATACTTGTATTTACTGACTGAAAGCATACACCAAATATAGCAAGACAGCAATTTTGTGCATCTCTAGCAAAAACTATAAAACTAGTGGCTAATTAATTGATTATACTGCATATTCTAAGATCAGCGAATCCCAAGATGGAGAGAGTATTTCTTCATTCTATTTCAATGACGTGAATTTCTTGTCAGCTAATATAATATAAACAACTATGCTTAGTTTTGATTTTGTTTCATAGCTTCTCTACCTTGATTTCCTTTTTCCTCAGGATTTACAGCTCATTACCATCTGTATCCTTCTCTGTGTGTATCACATTCAAACTCCTCAAAATTTGATTGGTTCATCCAGTCATTACTCAGAATAGAGCATATACACTGGGATAGATTTCTTGTTTGGCTACTTCTGATTTCCAATGGGAAGCCTATAGATAGCTGTTTTTGAGTCTGTTTTCCATCATTGTCTTACTCAGCTGTGGCCAATGTAGTATGGCCATGTTTTTAATCATTCGCCATATATATATATTATACATATATTTAGAAAAAGGTCATTAGTTTTCCTCAGAAAAGAGATAGGGATGTAATAGATCCTTAGATTAACCAATATTAAGTTTCTCTGATCCTCAGAACATAATAAATATATAATGATAGTTTATATAGCTGCTCACATAGCTGTTGTATATAATATGCAAAAAGTGACTTTGAATGTCTTCTCACATCCAAAAACCATAGAAAGCAATATATCAAAACTTATTTGTGAGTTTGTGGGATTCTTAAAAAAATAAGGTTCAGTAATTAAAATGTGAATTAGATATGTGCTATACCTGCCGCTATCAACTTAAGCTGTTATTGTTTTGCTTTGTTTTGTTGTGATGCCACGCAAATGAGCTATCAAGTTTTCTATGGAAGAATTAACAGAATGGGACTCCCTGGAGCAATATAGAAGATTATGGCAACTATAGGCTTCAGAGTTAGAAACAGTGAAAAATACCTGTAAGAACATATAATGTATACAAAAAAAAAAAAAAAAAAGAAAACAGCAAAATGTACACTAGTCTTAACTGCAATCTTCACCCAAGTAAATCTGGATTCCTGAAGAATATCAACGAATTTACAAAGCTGTATAAGCTAAGGAGAAATCTCTGCTACTAGTTTATTTGGAAAGAAGCTAAGTGTGATGAATAGCAATCTAGAATTCTCAGCTAATTTCATGGACACAGCTCAAAGATTTAAACTGGGAAAAGAACAACAGCTTTATTGAACTATGATTTTAAAGACGAAATTAAAATTTGTTTGCTTAAATGTCACCACATTAGAAACTATGCACACATTAACTTGTTTATATTCAGACTACTAAATAAAGCAAGATATTTGAGTTTTAAAAAATTTACTAATTATACATGGTACTAAAATGCATATGCTGTGTTCTATTAAATAACATCCAAATTTCAACTTTATCTGCAAAATGCATGCTTTTATCACAGTGTGATTTAGTAGAATTCAACAATATTATTATATGTACCATGTTTTGTTTTGATCATGTAATACTAATGTTTGTTTTCAAGCAGGGTTGCATAATCAGTTAATATAATTTCTGTCAATAAGTTGTACACCTGTAAAAGGTTGAATTGGCAAAAATTGTGTGGTAGATATATTTACAACAGTGACAAAAAAATAATAGCTTCTAAGGCTGCTTATGTACAACTAAATACCTCATGGGATTTGATTGCTTGGTTTGGAGATTTAGGGTCATGTTTTCAAGAGGCAGCCAGTTAATTGGCCTAATAACGTGTATAGTTCTTCTGTTCTACCTCCTAGTTCGTTGTGTAGTGCCTTGCGTCTTAAAAGTTTGCAAGGAGCCGTCCAAGGCACAACAATTGGTCTCAATTCACCAGGAACAGCAGAGGAAGTTGGAGAGCCAGGAACAGGAGGAGGAAATGCAATGTGTGGCTAATTGCCTCCATGAACAACTGCATCTTTTGCCAGAGGACCAGAAGAACTGATCTTGCCTAGCTACCATTACTGAACATTTTGATCAAATATTCTGTAGAAGAATCCTGATCAAAAGGAAGAGAACTCAGAACAGAATTCCAAATTTTCACGGAATTCAGATTTTCTGGAGCAATGGAGGCTGGATGAAGCCCCAAAACTATTGCCCTATGACATATTTAAAACTTAAACCAAAAATATCCCTTGAATTCTTAAAACCAAACAATAGTTTAGCTTGACTAGTAAAGAATGCTTGCCTTGACAATTGCAGTCTTTTAAGATCTATCTGTATGGAATCAAATGGACAACGGAAACTCAAAAGATTAGATAAGAACCTTACGGACTATGAGTTTATGTTAATGGAGGAGAAACAACTCAGAAAAGGAGGGTGATAATGGTTACACAACTCGAAGAATGCAAGCAATGTCACTGAAATGTACATGTATAAACTTGAATTGGTGTATTTTCTGCTGTGTATATTTTCAACAACAACAATAAATAAATTAAAAAAAAAAACCTTATGGATCACAACAGAATATTCAGAACATTGTTCAATTGCCATGCTTTGGACACATCATCAAAATGGAACAATCACTGAAGGAGAATATCATGTTTGGTGAAGCAGAGGGCCAGCAAGGGCAAAGGAGACCCTCAGTGAGATGGATTGGTACAAATGCTGCAACAATGGACTAGACCATGCCAATAACTGTGAGAATGATGCAGGACTTGGAAACGTTTCATTATGTTGTTCATAAGGTTGCCTTAAGTCAGAGTCAACTCATTGGCAGCTATCTATCTATTTAAGTGTTGGCATGCCATAGTTAGAGTATATATAGTTTTATTTCAGAGTGTGGATTCTCAAAAACTTACATCATCATCCTTAAAAAGTTCCATAAAAATTATTACATGATGGTTAAAAAAATGCAAAAAAATAATAACATAATATAAACTTAACTGGTCCTTACATATTATATTTGTGATAACAGATTTGAAACTTTATATAATTTTCTCTGTATTTTTCAGAAATAATTATCTGTAATCCTAGAAATTAGGAAATAGAGGGTTATAAAAAGAATAATCAATTGGTAAAGAAGTGCAAGTCATTCTATACAAAACCAACTGATTGTCAAAAGAGTGGTGAGGTAAACACAGTTGACAAATTAAATTATAAGCAATAAAGACTATTAGTTTATACACGACTTTTCATGCACATATTAAAGCATTTCCATTGGTTGAATGACTTTTAAGTGAAACTGCTTGGACATAGGATATGTGGCTGTGTTGCTAGTTATTTTCCAGAGAAGTTGCATTCAACTTACATTTCCACCATTATTTCACATTGTTACCAGCACTTGTTATTAATAGTCTTTGTGATTTTAGCCAGTTTAGGGCTGTGTGTGAACACAGTGTCCTTTTGCTGTGATTGCAGGTTCCTGATGACTAATTAGGTGGTGCACCGTTATAATCAATTTAGCAAATATTTGTACATCATCTTTTGTTAAGTGTCTGCTCATCTATGGCTCATTTTTCTATTGGGTTGCTTTCCTTAAAAATAGATTATAGAATTTCTATTTTAAAAAAATATGCTCTCAGTTACGTTCCGTTTTGTTGTTCGGTGTATGAGTTGCAAATATGCTCTTTCTCTCCCTGTCTTTGTGACTTACCTTTTCACTTTCTTAAAAGTTTCCTTTGATAAACAAAATTCCAAAATTTAAACCAAATCAATTTTCCATCCACTCCTTTAAAATCAGTTAATGAAATCTCTTAACAGACAATGGTCATGACGACATTTTCCTCAGTTAATCTCTAAAATCTTTGATTTAGCATTTAGATCTACAAATCTACCTGGAATTTATTTTTTGTTATGAAGTGATGTCAGAAAGAAGTGTCTCTTTTTTTCCATTTAGACATCCAGCCAAAACAAAGTCCAGCTTTTCCATGCAGTCTGAAATGACAAATTGTTATAAATCAGGTTACCATAGTTGTTTTATTGGACCAGTCTCTAGATTTCTATTCTATTAGTCAATCTATCTTTTGCCAGTGGAATATACTCTTTATGACATATTGAGCTAATCTTTTCACCTTCTGTTTCTTACTCAAAAGTGTCTTGATTACCTTTGGCTCTCTGCATATCAATAGAAATGTAAAAACAAGCTTTGTAAAACCACATACATACACATATTTATATACACACACACATAATCCTGTTAGGATTTTATTATAGTCTAATTGATTCTATAGATAAATTTAGAGAGAGATGAAATCTTTATAATATAGTCTAATCCATGAAAATGGATATCCTGTTATGCATTTGTCTTCTTTAATTTATTTAATAATATTTTATTGTTTTCTGTGTAGTTGATGTTAGGTGCAATCCAGTCAGTTCCAACTCATAGTAACCCTATGTACAATAGAACAAAACACTGCCCAGTCCTGCCCCATCCTCACAATCATTGCTATGTTTCAGCCCATTGTTGTAGCCACAGTGTCATTCCATCTCATCAAGGGATTTCTTTTTTGCTGGCCCTCTTCCTTACAAAGCATGATGTCCTTCTCCAGGGACTAATCCCTCCTGACAACATGTCCAAAGTACATGAGACAAAGTCTCACCATCCTCACTTCTAAGGAGCATATCTGGTGTACTGCTTTCAAGACAGGCTTGTTCATTTTCTGATAGTCCAAGGGATATTCATTATTCCTTGCCAAACCATAATTCAAAGGCATAAATTCTTCACTCTTCCTTATTCATTGTCCAGTTTTTGCAAGTATATGAGGCAATTGAAAATACCATGGCTTGGGTCAGGCACACCTTACTCCTCAAAGTGACATTGTGCTTTTCAACACTTTAAAGAAGTCTTTTGTATCTGATTTGCCCAATGCAATACCTTGTTTGATTTCTTTTCTTTCTTTTGTGTGTGTTTTAGCTGAAAAGTTACAGCGTAAATTAGTTTCTCATTCAAAAATTTATACACAAATTGTTTTGTGACATTGGTTGCAATCCCCACAACGTGTCAGCACTCTCCCCCTTTCCCTTTACACCCCAGGTTCCATTCATTCTGGTTTCCTGCCCCTTCCTGCCTTCTCATCTTTGCTTTTGGGTAGGTGTTGTCCGTTAGGTCTCCTATACTTGATCGAACTAAGAAGCACCTTCCTCATGTGTGTTATTGTTTGTTTTATAGGCCTGTCTAATCTTTGGCTGAAAAGTGGGCTTCAGGAGTGGCTTCAGTTCTGAGTTAGCAGGGTGTCAGGAGACCATAGTCTCAGGAGTAGCTCCAGTCTCTGTTAGGCCAGTAATGTCGTCTTTTTTTGTGAATTTGAATTTTGTTCTACATTTTTCTCCTTCTCTGTCTAGGACCTTCTATTGTGACCACTGTCAGAGCAGTCAGTGGTGGTAGCTGGGAATTGTATAGTTCTTCTGGGCTCAAGCTGGTGGAGGCTCTGGTTTACATCGTCCATTAGTACTTCGCACTGACATTTTCCTTGTGTATTTTGTTTTCTTCATTGTCCTTTGCTCCAAACATGATGGGACCAATAGATGTATTTTAGATGGCTGATCCCAAGCTTTTAAGACCTCATACGCTACTCACCAAAGTAGGATGTAGAACTTTTTCTTTATGAACTATATTATGCCAATTAAACTATATGTCCCCTTAGACTATCGCCTCAGCCCTCAGTCACAGTAACTCAGTCCCTCAAGGTGTTTGGATGTATCTACAAAGCTTTTATGGCTTTGCATTGGTCAAGTTGTGCTGACTTTCTCTACATTGCATGATATCTTTTCCTTCACCAAAGTTAACACTTTTCTACTATTTAATTAGTGATTTTCCATCCCCACCCCTGCTCTACCTCATAACTATCAAAGTTTTTTTTTTTTTTTCTGTGTGTAAACCTTTTCTTGAAATTTTATAATAATGGTCTCATACAATATTTGTCCTTTTGTGATTGACTTATTTCACTCAGCATAAGGCCCTCCAGATTCATCAATGTTGTGAGATGTTTTGTGGATTCATCATTGTTCTTTATCGTTGGGTAGTATTCCATCCTGTGTATGTACAATAATTTGTTTATCTATTCATCTGTTGATGGACACTTAGGTTGTTTCCATCATTTTGCTATTGTGAATAATGTTGCAATGAACATGGATGTGTATATGTCTATTCATGTGACAACTCTTATTTCTTTAGAATGTATTCTGGGAGTGGGATTGCTGGATTGTATGGTATTTCTATTTCTAGCTTTTTAAGGAAGTACCATATGGTTTTCCATAGTAGTTGTACCAATTTAAATTCCCAGTAACAGAGTATAAGAGTTCCAATCTTCCTGAAAACTTCTCCAACACTTGTTATTTTCTCTCTCTTTTTTTTTTTTTAATTTTTGCTAGTAATGTCGGGCTGAAATGGTATCTCATTGTAGTTTTGATGTACATTTCTCTAGTGGTGAATGATCAAGGGTATTTCCTCATGTGTCTGTTAGCCACCTGAATGTCTTCTTTGGTTAAGTGTCTGTTCATATCCCTTGCCCACTTTTTAATTGGATTATTTGTCTTTTCGTTGTTGAGGTGTTGAAGTATTCTATAGATTTTAGAGATTAGACCCTTGTTGGATATGTTATAGCCAAAAGTTTTTTCCCAGTCTGCAAGTTCTCTTTCTACTCTTTTTGTGAAGTCTTTTGGTAAGCATAAGTGTTTAATTTTCAGGAGCTTCCAGTTATCTAGTTTATCTTCTGGTGTTTGTGCATTGTTAGTTATGGTTTGTATTGAATTTATGCCATGTATTAGGGCCCCTAACATTGTCCCTAATTTTTCTTCCATGATCTTTATCATTTTAAGTTTTATATTTAGGTCTTTGATCCATTTTGAGTTAGTTTTTCTGTATGGTGTGTGGTATGGGTCTTGTCCCATTTTGTTACAGATGGACATCCAGTTTTGCCAGGATCATTTGTTAAAAAGACTGTCTTTTCCCCATTTAATGGACTTGGGTCTTTTATCAAATATCAGCTGACCATAGGTGGATGGAATTACATCTGAGTTCTCGATTCTGTTCCAGTGGTCTGTGTGTCTGTTGTTGTACCAGTACCAGGCTGTTTTGACTACCATGGCTGTAGAGTAGGTTGTGAGATCAGGTAGTGTGAGACCTCTTACTTTTTTTTTTTTTTTTTAATAGTGCTTTGCTTATCTGGGGCCTCTTTCTTTTTCATATAAAGTTGGTGAGTAGTTTTTCCATCTCAATAAAGAATGCTGTTGGTTTTTGGATCGGGATTGCATTATATCTGTAGACCACTTTGGGTACGATTGACATTTTCAGTGTTGAGTCTTCCTATCTATGAGCATGGTATGTTTTTCCATTTATGTCGGTCTCTTTTTGTTTCTTGCAAATAGCTTTTTGTAGTTTTCTTTGTATAGGTCTTTTACATCCTTCGTTAGATTTATTCCTAAGTATTTTCTCTTTTTAGGGGCTTTTATAAGTAGTATTGTTTTCCTGATTTCCTTCTCGAAGTTCTCATTGTTGGCATATAGGAATCCATTGATTTTTGTATGCCGATCTTGTATCTTGCTACTCTGCTGAATCCTTCTATTACTTCCAGTAGCTTTATGGTGGAATCTTCAGGGTTCTCTATCTATAGGCTCATATCAATTGTGAAAAGGGATAGTTTTACTTCTTTCTTGCCAGTTGAATGCACTTTATTTCTTTTTCTTGCCTTATTACTCTAGCTAGAACTTCCAATACAATGTTAAATAGGAGTGGTGATAAAGGGCATCCCTGTCTTGTTCTTGTTCGCACAGGGAATGCTTTCACTTTCTCTCCATTTAGAATGACATTGACTTTTGGTTTTGTATAGATGCCCTTTATTGTGTTTAGGAATTTCCCTTCTATTCCTATTTTATTGAAAGTTTTTTTTAATCAGGAATGAGTATTGGACTTTGTCAAATGCTTTTGTTGTGTCAGTTGAGATGATCATGTGATTCCTTTCTTTTGTTCTATTTATGTGGTGGATTAGATTGATTGATTTTCTAACGTTGAACTATCCTTGCATACCTGGTATGAATCCTACTTAGTCAAGTTGTACATATATGTCATGGATTGAACTGTGTCCTCCAAAAATATCTGTCAACTTGGCTAGCTCGTGATTTGCAGTATTGTATGATTGTCTACAATTTTGTCATCTAATGAGATTTCCCTGTGTGTTGTAAATCCTATCACTATGATGTAATAAGATGGATTACGGCATTGATGAGGTCTCCAAGATTAGATAGTGTCTTAAGCCAATCTCTTTTGAGATATAAAAGAGAGAAGTAAGCATAGAGACATAGGGACCTCAAACCACCAAGAAAGCAGTGCCAGGAGCAGAGCACATCCTTTGGACCCAGGGTCCCTGTGCAAACAAGCTCCTAATCCAGGGGAAAATTGATGAGAAAGCTGACTAAGAGAAAAAGCCTTTCCCTGGAGCTGATGCCCTGAATTTTGACTACTTTACTGTGAAGAAATAAATTTCTCTTTGTTAAACCATCCACTTGTGATATTTCTGTTACAGCAGAACTAGATGACTAATACTATATTTATATTTTAAATGCTGAATTCTATTGGCCAGGATTTTGTTCTAATTTTGTTTTATTTTTTTGTGGTGTCTTTCCCTGACTTTGATACCAGAGTTATGCTGCCTTCACAGAATGAATTTGGGAGTTTTCCTTCATTTTCTATTTTCTGAAATAGTTTGAGTAGTACTAGTGTGAGCTGTTTTCTGAATATTTTGTAGAATTCTCCAGTGAAGGCATCTGGGCCAGAACTTTTTTTTTGTTGAGACCTTTTTTTTTTTTTTTTTTCAATCTATTCTCTTGTTATGGGACTATTCAGATTTTCTACCTCAGTTTGTGTGTGTAGGTAGATAGTGTGTTTCTAGAAAATTGTTCATGTCCTCTAGGTTTTCAAATTTGTTGGAGTATAATTTTTTATAGTATTGTGTTATGATTCTTTTTATTTCAATTAGGTCTTCATTTATTTCTTGACTGCTGCTCCCATGGGCTTTGATTGTGGATCCAAGTAAAATAAATACTTAACAACTTAAATCTTTTCTCCATTTATCATGATGCTGATTATTGGTCCAGTTGTGAATATTTTTGTTTTCTTTATGTTGAGGTGTAATCCATACTGAAGCCTATAGTCTTTGATCTTCATCATTAAGTGCTTCTAGTCTTCTTTGCTTTTAGCAAGCAAGGTTGTGTCATCTGCATATCAGAGGTTGTTAATGAGTCTTCCTCCAATCCTGATGTCATGTTCTTCTTCATACTACCCAGTTTCTCAGATTATTTGCTCAGCATACAGATTGGATAAGTAGAGTGAAAGGACACACATCTTTCCTGATTTTAAGCCACACAATATCCCCTTGTTCTGTTGGAAAGATTGCCTCTTTGTCTATGTGCAGGTTTCACATGAGCACAATTAACTGTTTTGGAATTCCCATTCTTCACAATGTTATCCATAATTGATATGATCCACACGGTTGAATGCATTTGCATAGTCAACAAAACACAGGTAAACATCTTTCTTGTATTCTCCCCTTTCAGCCAAGATCCATCTGACATCAGCAATGATATCCCTTATTCCATGTCCCCGTTTGAATCTAGCTTGAATTTTTGGCAGTTCCCTATCTTTGTATTGCTGCAATTGTTTTTGAATTATCTTCAGCAAAATTTTACCTGCATTTGATATTAACTATATTGTTTGTCTTTTTCTGCATTCTGTTCTATTACCTTTTCTTTGAATGGGCACAAATATGGATCTCTTCTAGTCAATTGACCAAGTAGCTGTCTTCTAAATTTCTTGGCATAGACAAGTGAGTACTTCCAGCACTGCATCCTTTTGTTGAAACATCTCATTTATATTCCATCAATTCCTGGAGCATTGTTTTTCGCAAGCACCTTCAGGGCAGTTCAGAATTCTTCCTTCAGTTCCATCAGTTCTTGTTCATATGCTACCTCCTGAAATGGTTGAATGTTGAACAATTCTTTTTGGTACAGTGACTCTATGTATTCCTTCCATCTTTCCATCTTCTTTTGATGCTTGCACCATTCAATATTTTGCCCATAGAATCCTTCAGTATTGCAACTAAAAGTTTTAATTTTTTCTTCAGTTCTTTCAGCTTGAGAAATGCCAAGTGTGTTCTCCCTTTTGGTTTTCTAACTTACTCTTTGCACATGTCATTATGATACTTTATTTTTGTCTTCTGAAGCTGCCCTTTGAAATCTTCTGTTCAGTTCTCTTATTTCATCATTTCTTCCACTCGCTTTAGCTACTCTACATTCAAGTACAAGTTTGAGAGCCTCTTGTGACAACCATTTTGGTCTTTTCTTTCTTTCCTGTCTTTTTAATGGCCTTTCACTTTCTTCATGTGTGATGTCCTTGATGTCATCCCACAACTCTTCTGGTCTTCGGTCATTAGCGTTCAATGCATCAAATCTATTCTTGAGATGGTTTCCAAATTCTGGTGGAATCTACTCAAGGTTGTATTTCTGTGTAGAAGTCTTGCTTTAATAGTCTTATTCCTTGTAAGTTTATCAGAATGATTCTAAAATATTTTCAAGTTATTTCCTGTTTCTTACTAACATACAGATGGACATTTGCTTTTAATATAATTAGCTGTTATCCAGAATCCTTGCTGCGGTTAATGATAATAATTTATCTATAGATATTTGATTTTTGTATATGCTCAAATAAATTATCTGTGAATAACAAATAATTTCTATCTTTTTTTTGGGGGAGGATGATGGCAATCTTTAAATTTTTTTTGTTATGTATATTTTTGTATTGAAGACGTGTGGTGAGAACACACATCTCCCTTACAGTCTGAACGTTTGAGGAAAAGCTTGTAACATTTTACCATTATGATGATGTTTTATATAAGTTTTTTATAGAAATCTGTAGCAGACATCAGTGGTGCCCCACATAGATTCTCTCAGATTTTTTTTTAAAGACTTTTGTGCCTTCCTGTCAGTTGCTGTATGTCTTGTGGCTAATTTCTGGTGCTTGGGCCTGGCAGAGGATTGCTATGAGGGAGTGGAGCAACCATGTATCCAATTACTGACTGGTGTGAGAGAAATACGAAAGTCCATCTCATCTGTCACCAGGTAGAATGCACTTTGAGGTGCAATTTCACTCCAGAACTCACAGACTAAGTCTTTTAAAACCAAACTCACTTGCCGTAGAGTCAATTCCGACTCATAGCAAAACTATAGGACAGAGTAGAACTGCCACATAGGGTTTCCAAGGTGTAGCTGGTGGATTTGAACTGCCGACTTTTTGGTTAGTAGCAGAGCTCTTAACCACTACTCCACCAGGTTTTCCGACTGAGCCTTAGACTTCAACAAAAATGGTGACTTTCCCTAGATTTTTGCTTCCCCATTCTGCTTCCTCTATTCCCCTACTGATATCTCCTTGGAGCACTTTCTTAATAAATAACTAGGTCCTGATTCCTTGGCCTGGGCGTCTAAAAAATTCAAAGAAAATACTTTTTTTCATATTTAGAAATTTCTCCATCTAATCTTAATTTGTTAAGAGTTATTTACATTAATCAATGTTGAATTATTTCAATTGCTGTTTTTTTCACGTATTGAAATGATCTTTGAAATTTTTTTTGTTCTATTTATATAGTAAAATTGATTTTGTATATTAAACAAGCTTTGCTTTCTGGAAGGAGCCTAAATTTGTCCTTTTATATTTTTTATTATTACTGGATTTGGTTAATTAAAATTTTAATTTAGCATTGTACTCCTTTTTATGAGTGAATTTGATCAGTAGTTTTACTGTTTGCAATGTCTGCGTCAGATTTTGGATTCAAGTTTATGTTGTTTTCGCAAAGGTATTTGTGTAAAGTAGCAATTATTTGGTATTTAAATATTTAGAAGCATTGACTAACCATATATGCTTTGGGCATTCTCTTTGGAAATGATTTATTACAGATTCATATACATTAATATTCTAAAATTATTTGTTTTTTAAAATTCTTATTATGTCAGTTTAAGTAAGTTTACTTTAATCGAAGTTTGTGAATTTTATCTAAATTTTCATAAATTTATTTATAATATCCACTTAAGAAGTTTGTAATATCTATAGGGTATTTAGTGATATCATTGATAAATATGAACTATCATCTAGAAATTAACAGATTTTTAAAAAATCACCAGCATGAAGAGAGGCAGTTCTACTCTGTAACACATTAACACGCGGGATCTCCATGAGTTGAAATCAACTCAACAGAAACAATTTTTTAAAAAAATCTATATATCTATCAGTATATATACATGTATAGATATATGATGCAAGATATACATGTATCTATAGACAGATAGATATCGTAAGGAATTGGCTCATGCGATTTTGGGAACTAGCAAGTCCAAAATCCATAGGTCAAGAAACAGGCTGGAAATTCTTACATTCTTGTGTCTGAAATCAGTAGGCCAGGTGGCAGGCTAGAAATTCAGGCAGGATATCTATTTACAGTCTTGATGCAGCATACTTCTCCCTTGGGAAACCTTAGTTTTTGCTCTGAAGGCCTTAAACTGACTAGATGAGGACAAAGCACATTATGGAGGATGATCTGCTTTACTTAAGGTCAACTGATTTAAATATTAATCACATGAAAATACCTTCATAGCAATATACAGATTAGTATTTGACCAAACAACTGGGCACCATAGTTTAGCCAAATTGCTACATAAAATTAACCCTCACAGGCATCAATATTTAATCTAGTCTAGCTTTTGATGTCTTCTACTCCCATAAAGATTACAGCCTAGAAAACCCTATGGGGCAGTTCTACTCTGTCAGATGGGGTCACTCTGAGTCAAAGTCAACTTCACAGGACCTAACAACAGCAACAACAACAACGTTAGTGAGTCTAGAAATATAAAAATTCCCAGATCTTGCCCAAATACCTCTCCTTCCTACAAGAGAGGATATGCAAGAGAGAGAAATACGCAAGAAATATTGGACTGATACAAAGGAAGGTAATTTTCTTTACTATCTACATGAATGTTCAACAACCTAAGTGGCAGAGTTTTGAAAAAGATGAATAATACCTATGGCTTATGTCTTGAGACAAGAATATTCTTCTATTATTTTCTGAATTTAACTTGTTGGATCTCATGCTTCTAAAGTCACTTGTATAGTGAAGGAAAATTGAAAAGAGATTCCCAGACCATAGATCAGCTTACCAATCCTGTCATATACAGTGAGACAAAGAGCAGATGATAATGCATAATTCCATTGCATAACAAATTTTCAAACTAGTAAAAGAACTAGCTAAAAAAAATGAATGATGTTGCTCTCTTCGGGAGGGAGGGGGACAAAAATATTTCCATGGCTTCTGTTTAATAAATAATATGCATACAAAACAGAAAGTACAATGGGAGCACTGATTGTTAAGAAAGACTTTTTCATTGAAAATAGTATTTAAACTGGGATGTGAAGGATAAGCAAGAAAAGAATATGCAAGAATCAGTCAGATTAACATTAAAGAAGAGTATTCAGGAACCGAGAACAGCTCAACAGCTCATCTATTATAGATTTTTGGGGCATGACCCTATATCAATTCACATATTCTTAGTACTAATATCTTAATTTATCCTTGAAAAACAATCTCCACCCCTCTCAGTCGAGGATATTTTGGCTCAGTGTTGGAACATTTTACCTAAAATTGAGCTAATCAGCTGTCTTACTTTCCTAGGGCCATTAAACAAGATATGATAAAGTGAGTGGCTTTAAAGAACAGAAAATTATTTTCTCAGAGTCCTGAAGGCTGAATATGCAGTCTCTCTGCAGGCTCTAGGGGAAGATCTTTCCTTGCTTCCTTTAGCTTCTGGTAGCCCTGGGCGTTTCTTGGTATTCCTCTGCTTGTAGATGGATCCTCAAATTATGTCTTCCCTTGTATGGTTCTCTCATGTCTGTTCTGCTTTTTATAAGACACCAGTGACAAGGGATTAAGATAGGGACTCATCCTACTTTGGTTTGACCTCAATAATACAACAAAAAGAAATCCTATTTCCAAACTGGGTCACATTTGCAGGTACAGGGGTTAGGACTTCAATATATCTTTTTTTGGGGTGGAGGGGCAGGGAGGGGACACAATTCAATCCATAACATCAGCAAATCTCTTTACCTTGGTTACAGTGATTGGTTCAAGGATAAAAATGCCACCCAAACGTAATAAATTGACAAAGAAATTTATACTGGGAATGTTGGAACAAAAAGTTTCCTGAGAAGCTCTACAAAGAATGTTTACTTTCTAAGAGGGAATAAATCCCGCCTACCCCCTACTTTTTTGTTTTGTTTACATAAACCAGTTGGAAGGTTTTCTTTCTTTCCCCTTGTAACACACAGAACCCTGATACAAGGTTAAAGCTTTGAATGAAGTGGAGATGAGTTTGATATTTTAAGGGGCCAAAACAAGACCAGTTTATTTCCATCACATTGAACAAGGGAATACAATAGCATAAGAAATGGATTAAAGGATACACAGGGACCAGAGAAAGCAAGTTCTCATTAGTGATGGTAAAGATTTACACTTCATTTTAAGAATAATGTTGTTGTTGTTGTTAGATGCTGTCGAGTTGGTTCCGACTCATAGTGACCCTATGTACCACAGAACGAAACAGTGCCCACTCCTGCACCATGCTCACAATTGTTATGCTTGAGCCCATGGTTGCAGCCACTATGTCAATCCTTAAGAATAACAGGAAGCCATGAAAAATTTTAAGAGAGAATGACATGGCCATATTTACATTTTACCAGTATCATTTTGATAAAATAAAAATAAATATTAAAAAAATGAGATTTACATATTACCTCAGTTCCAATTGCTTTTTACAAATTGTAAGCTATACAATATAAATGTCACTAGTATAAGTACTATGTATATCAATGAGTAGAGTGGTGAATAATACTAGATTATAGATTACATTTCTAACACCTCCCATGGTAATTGAGTAAAATAATGATCTGTCAAAATAGTCTAGTTATAATTTTAAGATTGATAAAGGCTATATTTCAATTTTGGCTGGCATTCAAATTGAGGCACTTCTTTGATTAGCAAAGATTTGCTGGAATAACTATTATAAAGGCTTACTTTAACTTCAAGGAAAAAAGGATTGGCAATATGTCAAAACTGTGGTGCATTGGTATGCCACTGGCACATGTACAAAGATGAAATGGAATGTAAATTAAAATGTGATGCACTATAGACTGTCAGATATGGTTACTGAGATAAGAAAATCTCCTTGGAAATACTGATTAAAAAAAAAAAAGGATCCTGACCAATATTCACTGAATGCAAATATTTTTAAAAAATCAATAATAGCATCCACCATTTTAGGAGCATTGCCTTTGGAACTTAAGTGTGCTGTTAGTATTTGGCAGAATTTCAAACTGGGCATGTATTTAATATCTCAGATGATGTAAATATAAACTGGTTAACTTAAAATGTGATGCAATATCATTGCACAGGCTGCCAATATCTCACGGAAGCTAAGCATTTTCTCTAGTAAAGAATGCCACTAAGAGGATCATTTTTCTTCTCTTGCTTGACGGATTCAATTGTTCATTCAAGGGAACTTCAATTTCATTAAGAGCATTCTGTGAACTCTAAAATAAGACATGACCATGAGAGAAAACTAACACATGGCTATAAATAATTCCTTTGAGTAAACTCAAAGTTGCAAAATAAATTTACTTTAACAAATCCACATACAAATGAATTTGTAACTCAAAACTTAGTACAGTTGTATTTTAAAAATGTTTAATGTTTAAATTGTGTGACAGTCTGTTATGGATTGAATTGTGTCACCCCAAAATATGTATCAACTTCACTAGGCTATGATTTCCAGCATTGTGTGATTGCCCACCATTCTGTCATCTGCTGTGATTTTCCTATATGTTCTACCTCTATGATATTAACGAGGCAGGACAGGATCTACAGGATTAGGTTGTATCTTGAGTCAATCTCTTTTGAGATAAAAAAGAGAGATGGGAGCAGAGGAGAGGGACCTCATACCACCAAGAAAGAAGTGCCAGGAACATAACATGTCCTTTGGACATGGAGTCCATGTGCTGAGAAGCTCCTAGACCAGGGGAAGATTGATGACAAATATCTTCCGCCAGGACCGACAGAGAGAGACAGTCTTCGCCAAGAGTTGGCATCCTGAATTTGGACTTCCAGCCTCCTAGACTGTAAGGGAATAAATTTCTGTCTTTTAAAGCTACCCACTTGTGGTATTTCTGTTATAGCAGCACTAGATAATACAGTCATATCACATTTGTGTAATAGAGAAAAATACTTTGAAAAGCTTCTGTAAATCCAATTTTGTTAATGTATTTTGAATGTAATAGTTTTCTCACTAAAGGACCTAATAATAAATCCTTTAGTAAATAAAATGAGCACCCATTAATCTAGGTTTTTATATATCAGGGCCATTTTGTAGGAGTGTAACTTTTTAGATTTTTCTCAAGATGTATTTATTACATTGTCTGTAGGAACTATGCTTTTAAAATTATTTACACAGAAAGAGCTGATGTTGCATACGTTTAATTAAGAGTCTCTTCCCTCTGGTCGTAGAATTCTAAAATATTTGTATGTATGAAAATATGTTGGTCTTAGACGGCATTGAATTAAACCTCAAGAAACTAATAATTCATTAAATGTGGATTTATATGGAAACATTCTTGACCCTTTGTAATCTGTTGATAATTGTCATTGATGGAAATCCATATACATAAGATAGGCTCACTAAACTGAACATTTTCAATTACAGTTTTCCCTAGTTGCCTAGTTTAGACATAATACAGTACGATATAGTGAAAGAACTTGAGCTTCATTACCAAACAAAAATGATGAATTTAAGTTTATTCAGAATATTGGCATGTACATTTGTATAATTTATTCCTCAAGACTTGTAACATGAGTTAGAGGAAAATCACCAGCTGGTGTCAAGTGTTGAAGACTCTTTGTAGGGAGAAAATAGGGTTTTGAGACCTATATGTAAGCAAGAGTCAAAAGAATACAAAAGAAAATTATATAGGTACTGAAATAACAAATTAGGTATAAAAAATAAAAAAAAAAATCCAGAGATTGGTGTTGTGTTGTTGTTGTTGAGTGCCGTAATTTTTGACTCATAACAACCTCATGTGACAGAGTAGAATGGCCCCATAGGGTTTTCTAGACTGTAATCTTTACAGGAGCAGATCACCAGATATTTCTCCCGTGGAGCCACTGAGAGGGTTCATCAGCCAACCTTTCGGTTAGCAGCTGAGCACTTAACCATTGTGTCACCAGGGCTCCTTATCCAGGATTTAGTGGTCACTATTTAATGCATGGAGCTCTGGTAGCACAATGGTTAAGTGCTTCGCTGCTAACCAAAAGGTCAGCAGTTCGAATCCACCAGCCACTCCTTGGAAACCCAATGGGGCAGTTCTACTCTGTCCTATAGATCACTATGAGTCAGAATCGACTTGATGGCAACGGGTATTTAATGCATAAAGAGCCCTGGTGGTGCAGTGGTTAAGCTCTTAACTGTTAACCTAAAGGTTGCAGCCTAGGAAACCCTATAGAGTCATTAACCAAAAATCAATCCAAACCGGACTCATAGCAACCCTAAAGGACAGGTTAGAACTGTGTCATAGAGTTTCCAAGGAACGCCTAGTGGATTCCAACTGCCAACCTTTTGGTTAGCAGTCACAGCTTTTAACCACTACACCACCTATGAGTCAGAATTGACTTGATGGCACACAACAACAAATTTAATGCATATACCTACATCCATTTCATTTCATTCCTATCAGAACTTCATCCTGCACGGAACATAGAAAGTTGACTCCGTCCCCAATTCTAGTGGCAGACTCTGATTATGTCCCAATATTGGACAATGAGAACTGATGGGGTAAGGAGAGTTGTTAGAGTTTCTAAGAAAAGTATCATCTTCTGAATGTTGTTGTGTCTGAGTGTGACGACAGGAATTTCTGCAAACATCTTGCCACTTGCCTGATGATTAAGCCAACATATGCAGGGGGGAGAAAGCCAAGAGACTCCAAAAGAAGTAGTGCAGAACCCCTGATACACCACCCATGAAGATGCCTTAAATCTGAAATTTTTGTGATAGGTAAAATTTCTTTTTCCAGTTTAAGATTTTCTGTTACATGAAGCTGAAACCATTCTGAGGGTATGAAATTTGTTCTACTTTTAAAAACATATAGATTAAAAATTATCTTTTCCATCTGTTTTATCTACTTTAAAAAATTATGAGGCATATTTTCTAAATCTTAAAAGAAGTAAATTAACTCTAAATCTTAAATGTTAGCTGAATTATACTTTAAAAATTAAACCCAGAAGTGTCTTTAAAATAGTCAATTATTTTTTATGAAAACTTAAAATCTATATTCATGTTTTCTTTTTAATCAGTCCTGTAATTGTAACTTAAAAAAAAGAAATGCTATTTCATATAGGAGTTGCCTTTTAAAACACGAATTGTGAGTATCTTAATTCAAAAGTGCAAGTTTTTTTCAGTTTATTTCTAAGAGAAACTGAATTTTTGGAAATTAGAAATATTTAAAAATATAATAAAAATCATTTTCAGATACATCTTCACCATTGCCAAGACTAGACTTTATTTGATCTTTTCTCCATGGATTTATATAATATTAAGAATATATCAACTTTGAAAAGTTCATTTTTTTCCAAATACAGATTTCCATTTAAAAAATTAATATATAAAATGTTAAAAGGCACAGTATTTATTCAATTGGCTATACATGTATGCAGGCATCTATACAACGGATCTGGCAATCTGCATGGGGGGGTGGCATGCAGAAACAGTGGATCAGGGTTACTCTACATAAGTTAGATTTTACTGGAATGCGCATCTGAAATGTAAAAATTCTACTTATTTTTCAAGGCACTTGGGCATGCAAGGCTTAATTAATTAAAGGTTTTTTTAAGTTCCCTGGGCCATTCTACTGCCAACTAGAATGACTTGGTATAATACACACATACACAAACTCACAAAGATGTTGAATGAGTAAAATTTAAATAAATTAATCAATGATATACACAGGACCATATATTTTTGTAAGCTGACTCAGTCATTTCTCCCCAAAAATACTGAAAATAAGCTATTTCAACAAAGATGGTTGACTTGTGTGTCATGAAGCTATAGCTACAATTTATCTAGACATCTAATAGCACCTGAACATTTAAACATTTGAATCACCAAAGGATTCCAGACATCTGATAGCATGTTAATTCCTGTGCATATAAGGGAGGAAAACTAAATTCTCATTATCTTAATAATCTAGGTATCATATTTGAACATTTTGGTAGATAGGATTATTTAGAAAGAGATGTCAAACCATGGCACGCCTACTATACTTCTCAATTCTGTTGCCTGGTATCCTTTCTTAACAACTCTCTGCTTATGAGATAATTACAGATCAACACTGTGAGTCAGAGAGTCAATGAATTAGATTTGGCATATGAGTTGCACATCAATTCTTATGATAGGTAAGTATCCACAAAAACATGTTACTAAAGATTGAAAAGCATGCTTTTTAAAAGATTAACTATTGGCTCTAGATAAGATACTTTATTAACAAAAGTTTTGTAGAAAGTATTAAGAATATAAATCTCTAAAAATAATAGGGAACAATATAATATTATATGTGAGGTTTTCAAAGTGTTTTGAAGCATGACATCAAAGCCATATCAATAAAAGACTAAAATTTTGAGTTTAAAAATTTTAAACTTTGGAATGATTCTCAAACTATAAACAAAGAGAGAATATTGGGAAGAAAAAAAAGTCTAAACTTTTGTCCTTAATATGTAAAGAAATCTTCCATATTCATAAATAAAAAAAATCCCAAAAGAAGAAAACTAGACTAAAATCATGAAACATTAACTCACAAATGTAAAAATACAAATGGCCACTAGATACAAGAAACGATGTTTAACATTTGTAGCAACAAATAAATTTAAATAAAACAATTGTGAAATATGTTATTTCACATAGCATATCAAATTGGCCAACTTAAACAGAAAGACAAAACCTCATGTTCCTTGGAGTATACGGAAATGGACACTCCTCTATATTGACAATGGAAGTGTAAGTGGCACAAATTTTCTGGACAACACTGGGCAATATTTATCAGTTATTTTAAACATTGCTTTCTCTTTAACTATTAATTCCACTAGTATACATTTTCTTAAGAAAATGACTGGACATATCCCCACACATGAGCTTGCAAATAGGTTCATCACAAAGTTGTTCAAGATAGGAAAAAAAAGGAGCAAACTATATGCTTATCAATAGGGAATTAGTTACATTATCGTACAATCATTGAGTGAAATATAAAAGGCATTAAAATTATGATGTAAATGTTTTGTGAACATATAAGTTGACCATAGCATACTGTCAAATTAAGAAAGTAATTACATGATTTACAATATGATTCTATTTTTGTTAAATCATCTATATGTATATAAGAAAAAATACTAAGAGGATATGCAACACATTTTAACAGAGGATCTGTCTGTATAAGAGTATTATGTGATTCTTAGTAATTTTTTCATTCTCTACAACTTTTTTCATTGTCTAAAAGAAATTTTAATTTTGAAACTGTGTGATGATGAATAAAACCAAAACCAATCTGTTGCAGTCCAGTTGATTCTGACTTGTAAGAGACCCTATAGGACAGAGTAAAACCATCCCATAGGGTTTCCAAGTGTGGCCAGTGGATTCAAATTGCTGACATTTTGGTTTGCAGCCATAGCTCTTAACCACTGTGATAATGAATAGACATTTAAAAATAAACTGAAATAGATTTTACTTATTTTTGCATAAAGTATTGCCATAGAAAAATATTTTAAATTTTTTCTGTTCTAGTAATATGCACAGTCCCTGGGTTATGAAAGTCTAGCATAAAACATAGTTATGAACCAACCCTCATTAAAGCCTACTGTATTAAAAATTTGAGGTTCATACAATGGTTCGTAATAATAAACGGGCACTACTTTGTGACACGCATCAAACATTATTATAATTACTGTGTTATTATGTTAAAGATGTCTTAGTGTATCTGGAAGTGTTTCTTTAATGTTTTATACACATAGAAAGGAACACTATATACTAAGCCAAACATTTGACTAACTGTCGTTAGATATGAACCATACCTAAATGTTACGAGTTGCACACAAATTTGATTTAAAGACAGACTTAGCAATGGAACTTGCTCATAATCCAGGGACTGCCTGTATATGGAATAGAAGAAAAAAGCAGAAGGAAAGCCAAAAACAAAAGAAAAACAAAACAAAACATTTTCTAGACACCTTTAGTATGAGTGAATTGGAATCTTTAAGGTAATTATTTAAATGTAAATAAATTATTCTTCTATTTCCAAATGGATTTGAAGTGGTACACATTACAAGTCAACATAATAAAACCTTAAAACAAATATAAAAAGATGCTGAGTAATATGGCTGAAAGGCAAGAAGGAAGGTGAGATCTAGGAATGAAACTAAATTAGGATAAACGTTATGTTAGAAAACAGAGGCTTTGTGGTTTAATTGTAATTTCTCAGAAAATCAATGCGTGAGCTTCTGCTTAATCAAGGTTAAAAGTGAACTTTAAAGGGTTACGCAGATCTCACAGTCTAATAAAAGAAAATATGAGTTCATAAAATAAGGAAACTTTTGCATTTCTCTGACCCCTGAGAGAGTATCGCTAGATGGAACAATATAAAATAGAGATTAAAAAACACAGGTTTTCAACCAGACATAATATGGCCAAATTTACAATATTAGTATCTGGTAAAAACTTAAGGCACACTATTACACTGTCTATGTATGAAGAGAAATAAGACCAGGCCGTCTTTTGGTCACCTGAGTTGATGCTGGTTTAAAACTTAAGGAATGCAGAATCAAGGATTTACTATGCAAGTCACGATTTAGATGACTAGCAAGTACCTGAATCACAGGAAACTAATGGAAAGAATATCAAAATATCCTATCTAGCAGGTATGTAGGCAACATTAAAAACCTCCATTATCTCAATTCTAGCCATTACTGGAAAAACAATCATGTCGGGATACAAAATTAAAAGAAATTCAAATTTTCCTAGTACTTTAACCATTAATTAGAAATGAAATTAGATATTTAACTTTATGTGTACTACATCTAATTTTTAAACTTTTGATTTCTAAAAAAAAAGTTATATGAGAAATTAGAAAATTTATAACAATATATTTCTTTGGAATTCTCAGACGTAAGAACTATTTTGAGACTATTTTCATAGAAGAAATTAAAGCAAGCAATATTATTAAAATAAAGAAAATATGTAATAACTCAAATTATTACCTCACTTCTGTTGGTTCAAAATGTAATAAAAATATATCTAATCATACTTATTGCTATGAATGCTACATAAAAATAAGAAAAAAAAATCCAATATTGTAATTAGAACCAAGCTTCTATGAGTCATGTATTTTTCCACACACACACACACACACACAATAATGGCTTTGCATATGCACCAGCTTAATTTTGTTTACTTATTAATCTGTAGTGCACAATTTCACCTGGTGGTGCAGGGGTTAAGAGCTCAGGTGCTAACCAAAATGTCAGCCGTTCGAATCCACCAGCTGCTCCTTGGAAACGCTATGGGGGCAGTTCTACTCTGTCCTATAGGGTCACTATGAATTCCACAGTTCCACGGCAACGGTTTTTTTCTTCCCAGGTGAAATACTGCACTACAGATTAGTAAATAAACACAATTAAGCCCATGCTATTTTGTTTACTCTAAGCCGCTGTATACCGTGTTTACTGATTTAATCCACCCCTGCCTTCTGTCACGAAGTTGACTAAGCTCAGTGGCCACCACACAGGGTCTGAAATTTACCAAGCACAATTTAGGCAGGGATGACTATTATTCCCCCACCTATTGCAACTACTGGCTGGTGAAGTATGTTTTTCTTTCTTCATGCCTCTGGGCTAGGGCAATGTTGAGAGGCTTGGAGCCCAAGATGTGGCCATTCATCTCAGTCATTGCTTTAATAGCCTCCTCATGAGAGGCGAAGCAGACCAAGCCAAACCCTTTACTTCTGCCTTCTTCCTGCATTACCTTAACTCTGCTAATTGATCCAAACGAAGAAAATTCCTTTTGTAGTTTTGCATCATCAACAGTGTCATCAAGGTTCTTAATATACAGCTTCACTCCCTGGCACCGGCGAATTCTTTCTTGTCTCTGCTGCTCAAACAGTTGCTTTAACTCAGCCTGCCGCTCTACCTTCTTCTGGGCCCGGCCTACAAATATCAGCTGCCCGTTTATGTCCTTCCCGTTCATTTCTTCCACAGCATTTTTGGCAGCCTCATGGCTAGCAAAACTCACAAAGCCAAAGCCTTTGGATTTCCCACTTGAATCCGTCATCACTTTCACACTCAGAGTTTCACCATATTTGCTGAAAACTTCCTTCAGTCTCTTATCATCCATGTCATCTCCAAAATTTTTGATGTAAACATTGGTGAATTCATTGGTTTTGTGTCTGAGCTCAGATTCTCGATCTTTGCGGCTTTTGAATCTGCCAACAAACACTTTGCAGTTCTTGAGCTGCGTCCCATTCATCTCTTCAATGGCCCTGTCTGCAGCACTTTGGTTCTGAAAGTGCACAAACGCATAGCCCTTGGAGCCTTGGTCATCACTCATCACCTTGGAGGACAGAATCTTCCCAAAAGTTGAAAAATGTTCATAAAGGGCTTTGTTATCAATGGATTTGTCCAGATTCTTGATGAACACGTTCCCAATTCCAGATTTCCTTAAGTAGGCATCACGTTGAGACCACATGAGACGGATGGATTTCCCTTTTATCACGTCAAAGTTCATGGTGTCCAAGGCTTTCTGGGCATCAGCTAGCTGCAGGAAGTTCACGTAGGCATAGCCCAGGGAGCGGCGGGTGACCAGGTCCCTGCAAATTCGAATGGACAGCACCGGCCCCACGGTGCTGAACTTCTTAAACAACAGGTCCTCGGTGACATCTGCATGTAGGTCACCCACATACAGAGAGGCCATGCGGTACTTGGCTGCTACATTCATCTCTCTAGCCCTCACCACCGTGAACCTGTCCCCAGTAGTTCCTGGAGCTATTCCTGCAGGAGCTGGCCAGGCCAAAGCTCGGGCCGGCTCCAGGTTTGGTGGCCTCGGGATCACAGCTTTGAGGCACAGCAGCGGGGCTCGGGTACAGCTCCCCCAGGCTCAGGCAACGCTCTCATCAGTAAGCACGACTGCAACCAATCCAGACCTCCATGGAAGTTGGCAATGGAACTTTGAAATCTCAGTGAAAAGATATTAGGAAAAGAAGTTCCTAACCCGCCAATATGTCGAGGAATCTTCAAGTGGCGGGCTGCTCCTCAGTCGGCGCTTTCAGCACAGACGCCCTGGACGCTAGTTTCTGAATAAAAACAGGCCTCGCTGCAGCTGGTTTAAAGTTATAGCCGCCGGGGGAAGAACTCCACAAGTGGTGTCCGCAGCGGCGGCCGGGGGCCGGAGCTCGGACGACCCGCGCTAGGGCCCCGGCGAGGCCGATCCCGCCGCGTCGGGTGTTGCAGGCGCCGCCGCTCAGGCGCGGCCCGGGAGCAACGCGGGCGGCCGGCACCCCGAGCGTCCGAGGACCCTGCGACCGGCAGACCCCGCGCGGGGCGCAGAGGAAGGACGGGCAGGGGTGGCGGAGTGGGAGGCGGACTGACCGACCGGCCGACAGAGGGACGGACGCAGCCGAGCGGGGGCGGAGCAGGGGGCTGGGGGCTCACCCGCGCTGCGGCCGGCCGGGAGGCGGGCGGAAGGCGGGAAACCCGGAACTCGCGCGCTGAACTTCCCGCGCGCTTGCTGCCAAGTGGAATGTTTTCAATATTTTTTCAAAACGTTTTTATTCCACCGCCCCCCGCTCACGTTCCTCCTCCTCCCCTCAGACAGCTAAACCTAGAAAAGGGAGGCGCTGACTTGGGTGGAGAAAAGGAAGCCCAGGGGCGTGGCCCGGTTAAAACCCACCCTCCCACCGGGCTTTGCATGGGTCTGACTGTAGGAGCTTTTCACAGTGGTGTATCTGGACCTATTACTTTCTTCGCTTAAAACGCTCCAAAAGCCTCCTGTGACTCTTGGATGAAGTCCCATATCCTCACCTTGCTCTACCAAGTTCTGTAGGATTCTTGCCATGTTCAAGGCTCAACTGCTACTTGGCTTCCCTTACTAAACTCTAAAACACACTCTCCTTGTTTCAGGGCCAACTTTATAAAAATGTGTTAGTCAGAAATCAATGTAAATGAACTCTACAAATAGAAGTTTTCCCTATTTCCCTCCTGAAAGGTTACATTTCCCTCTTAGAATCTCTTACTATATTTCTGTAGCGTTTGTTTAATTACAGTATATTGTGCATTCCATGAATTAGGGACTGTGCTTGTTTTATTTCCAGCATTAACTCAGAAACTTACAGAGGTGTTCATTATTTATTGAATGAATTAATTGTGCAGAACAGACGAGATATTTAACCTATTGGGCTGGTTTTCACATCCAGAGACATGGAGATAGTGACACCTTAGAGAGTCTTCAAAGGATTAAATGAATTAATAGGTTTGGAAATAATCTAACAATTATCTAGCACATAATAAATTTTTAATGGCATTGCTTTCATTTCCTCTGTCACTAATACAATTCCTTAATATGACTTCTATGAAACTTCAAAATTTGAATGGAAATGCACCTTAGTGTGTCAGGATAAGTTACCTGCAAAACTGAATTTGATCAATCAGTTTACATAAGGTTGATTTAGTGCTTTTCAAACTTTTATGGACCTGGAAATCACCTGGGATCTTGTCAAAAAGCAGAATCTGATTCGGTAATTTGGGGCAGACCTGAGAGTACATTTCTAATAAGCTCCTGGATGTTGGTCCCTGAACCACTTTGAGTAGCAAGGCTTCAAAGCTACATGAGTGAGTTCCCATTTCAGTGGGTCTTTGCCTATGTAGGAGCCTTGGTGGTGTAGATGAGAGCTTGTCTGCTATGCAAAATGTCAGCAGTTTGAATCCACCAGCTGCTCCTTTGAAACCCTATGGGGCAGTTCTCTCCTGTCCTGTAGAGTTACAACGAGTAAGAATTGACTCCACGGCAAGGAGTTTTGGTTGATTTTGCATATGTAGATACTAGGAAAAAAAGATGTATGTATATAAAAACATATATATATATATACGTTATATATGCATATATATACACATATGTGTGTATATATATACGAGTATATATACACGAGTATATATACAAATTTCTCTTTCAGAAGATAATAATAAACAAACCAAACCTATCGCTGTCCAGTCGATTGTACTCATGGGGACCTTATAGGATGGAGTAGAACTGCTCCATAGGGTTTCCAAGGAGTGTCTGGTGGATTCAAACTGCTTACCTTTTGGTTAGCAGCCATAGCTCTTAACTACTGCGCCAATGATACTCTAGCAAAATTCATTTTCAGTAATACACCAAAAAAAAAAGACACTGAAGGATGACTTTCATGTAAAATCCAAACTGCTTTTAACCTATCTGACATGGAATAAGGGGTCTATGATTCCTCCCAATTTAATCCTGACTAATTGTTTTTCTTTGTGAAACTTTTTCTGGCATGTATTGCTCCTGTGGGATCATCCATTCAAATAAATAAATGAAGTAATCTTTTCTTCAGCCATATCTTACAGACTATAAATTTAAAAAGGAGGGGAAAAAACAAAAAAACACTGACATAGTTGGTGGATTCCATCGACGGTTTGGGCAACATTCCAGCACATACTTTAAAAGTTCAGACTCTTTGGCATTGTTTGCAGCAAAAAAAAAAAAAAAAAAAGAGCATCATATTTAATTTTTTTCAGATAATTTTTAAAAGAAAACTTGCAGTTTTCATTTCCAGAGAATTTTGTCTGAACATTTTTTTATTTCTAAAAAATATGCTTATGAATACATTAGTTCTTTGTACAATAACAACAATTCAACTATAACAAGAAAACAAAATATTTCAAGAAATCATAAGTTTTTCATTTTAGTCTGATTTCACCTTCACTGACCATTTTGTTGAAAGTGAGGAAGAGTTTCCAAATTCAGAAATTACTCTTATATTCTTGTCTTATCAATTTACATACAACAGGTACAAATCTCAGTTTGTTAAATGACTACCAGTTATGGTCATTCTTGGTTTTTGTTCATTATGCTGTTTTTATTTTTGTAGTTTAACAAAGTAAAAAAAGAAAAAGAAAAATTAAGCATCAATTATTCTTCCCTTTCTTTAGTTCTCTATATCTCATCATTTTGTCAGTTGTGTTCATTCAGTAATTTCTTCATTTGGGATGTGTTTTACATTTCTCTTTCTTTCCATTCCCATTGCCACTGCCTTTGCTGTATTTCCTTATGTATTATTGCATGAGTCTTTTACACATTCATTCTTTGTTCAGGCTGTCCATATGCCAGTCCGTCAGTTTGATTTGGAATCGACTCAATAGCACACAATAACACTGATGTCAGTTGTCTTAAGTTTTCCTTGCTACTTGTTGCAGATATGTATATTGCTGACTTGTATGCCTTCTTACTGCCTTGAATCTTCACTGATACTTTGCCTCATTTTGAAATAGGTTGTTATTTTGCCCAACCTCATCTTATTTTGTCCCGTCATCCTTCAGTGTTCACGTGTGTCATGTGGATGGCTCACAGAATTAGGAGGGAATGAGATTGCTGTTCTGTTTAAATGACAGAAAAATTGCTCATGTTTCTATTCACTGGTATTGATGTCAATGGAAGTCATTGCTTACCTTGGTATTTATTATGGAGAAATTAATAAATAACTATTTTAAGTATAGAAATGCCTTTCAAAATAAAAATGTTATATTAATTAGACTAAAATTGTTTCTGAAGTTTACTTGAATCATTGCTCTTATGTAATCAACTATTGATACTCTTTTCCTATTTTTGTTCAAAATGGCCTGTAGTGAATTAAAAAATAAATAAATAAGACTTGTTTTTACTGTATTATGAAACTTCCATTTTTAATATTTACTCCAAAGCATAATATTGCATCTTTCAGAATATTTGGTTCAATTTTATTTGACAATTATGTTCTCCTTCCAGTTGTGACTGTCTTATGATTATTTTCTCCACTCCAAATGTAGTGTTTACTCTTCTAGAATGAGATATATGATTTACATTTCAGAGTTATCCTTCTCCATACGGAGCGTATAGATATTTATCAATAAATAATGTTTGCTTACTAGCAGATTTTGATGAAAGATTCAATTCAATCTGAAATATCATTTAACAGTAAAATCCTTAGCCATAATAGATATATAAAACTGAATAAGATGCAGCATCTTTTCGCAAAGGTATCATGGGCTCTTATTAGAAAAATAAGCTACATAAACAATTTTAAAACAATGTAAATCCCATAATCTAACAATGTGTAAGATAGAAATTTAGCATAGAAAAGAAATAAATAATTCTGCCCTCAGAAGAGTGCCCAGAGGTTCTTCACTTTGCCATTTTGATTGCCTTCCCTACTTCTCATACATCTTCTCTCCTTGGTCCAGAATGCTGAGTTCATCTTGCTGTTGACCCCACGTGTCCAAAGCCAGGAAAACTATTCATCCTGTATCCTCAGATTCTTCATAGTGTCATTTCTATAAAACTATCAATTGTCCTGATCACAAATGTTGATCACCTTTCATAACATAAATCCATTGTGTTATTATGCCACAAAGTCCCCAACCTCACCAGGGGTAAAGTTAAGAAAGGATAGAGGGAGTGAAGGGGTCTGAGAACTAACCCACTTCTTGCGCAGCTCTCTTCCTTTCTTTCTTATTTTTATTGTATTTTAGATGAAGGTTTACAAAGCAAATTAATTTCTCATTAAACAACTAATACAGATACAGGTTTGTGACATTGATTGCCAACCCTATGACATGTCAACACTCTCCCTCCCCTTCTGGAACTTGAATTCCCTTTACCAGCTTTCCTGTCCCCTCCTGCCCTCTCGTCCCTGCCCCTGAGATGGTGTGTCCATTTAGTCTCTTTTTGTTTTATGGGCCTGCCCAATCTTTGGCTGAAGGGTGAATCTCAGGAGTAACATTGGTACTGAGTCTAAAGCGTGTCTGGGGCCATACTCTCAGGGTTTCTCTACTCTCTGTCAGACCAATAGTCTGTTTTTTTTTTTTTTTCATGAGTTAGAATTTTGTTCTACGTTTTTCTACAGCTCTGTCTGGAACCCTCTATTGTGATCCCTATCAGAGCACTCAGTGGTGGTAACCAGGCACCATCTATTTGTGCTGGGTTCATTCTGGTAGAGGATGTGGTAGTTGTGGTCCATTAGTCCTTTAGACTAATCTTTCCCTTGTGTCTTTGGTTTTCTTCATTCTCCCTTGCTCCAGATGGGGTGACAACAGTGGATTATCTTAGATGACCACTCTCACACTTTTAAGACCCTAGACACTACTTACTTACCAAAGTAGGATGTAGAACATTTTCTTTATAAACTATGTTATGCCAGTTGAGCTAGATATCCCTCAAGACCATGGTCCCCGGCCCTCAGCCTAGTAATTTTGTCCCTCTGGGAGTTTGGATGTGTCTATGCAGCTTCCATGGCCTCGCCTTCCTCAAGTTATGCTGGTTCCCCCAGTGTTGTGTACTGTCTTATCCTGCACCAAAATTATCATTTATTTATTATCTGTTTAGTGTTTTTTCCTCCCCACGCCTCCCTCTCTTGTAACCATCAAAGATTGTTTCTTTTTGTGTGTAAACCTTTTCATGAGTTTTTATAATGGTGGTCTCATACAATATTTGTCCTTTTGTGATTGAGTTATTTCACTCAACATAATGCCCTCCAGATTCATCCATGTTGTGAGATATTTCACAGATTGATCATTGTTCTTTATTGTTATGTAGTTTTCCATTGTGTGTATGTACCACCGTTCGTTTATCCATTCATCTGTTGATGGACACTTAGGTCGTTTCCATCTTTTGCAAAAAAATAGTCCTGTCCCCTCTAAAGTTGATGAAGAGAGAGAGAGATTGAGGGCTACCATGTACTCTTCACACCAAGAAGAATCTATCATACTCATTACTGGATGATTCCCATCTCATTACTAGTCATTCACACAGGGATCACCCATTGTCGGCAACTGATCGCTTTGATCAGAGATCTCCTGCTTATCGCTTCAGTCATTAATCATCTGCACTGCAGCTGTTAGCATTAGTCAGACACATTCTTTACTAGAAAACAGTGTCCCAGGTTCCACAGACTTCAAAGGCCTTTGGATTAAGATCTATGAGGAAGTGGCACAACATTGGCAAGGTTGTTGGGAATTGATCCCTCACCTCAAGTGTTATTAATTTCTCCTTCTTAGTCTTCTTCACTACTTCACGGGAGCCCTGGTTGCATAGTGGTTATGAGCTCAGCTGCTAACCAAAAGGTCGGCAGTTTGAATCCACCTGCCAGTCGTTCCTTGAAAACCTTATGGGGCAGTTCTACTCTGTCCTATAGGGTCACTATGAGTTGGAATCAACTTGATCTCAAAAGTTTTATACCCCATGGAATCCCTGGATGGTGCAAATGGTTAAGTGCTGGGCTACTATAGAAAGGTTGGCAGCACAAACTCACCCAGAGATGCCTTGGGAGACAGGCCTGCTGATCTTCAGTTCTGCTTTGCACTCATGGAGTCACCATGAGTCAGAAGTGACTTGATGACAACTAACAACAACAACTGTGTCTCGTATCTGTAATGAGTAAAAAGGTTTTATGATGCAACACTTTTCTGCTTGGTTCCAACTTCTGGCTGCAACTGGCAAACTCCAAATACTCAGATAGGTCTACCAGATATGGAGTCCCTTTCCTGCAGTTTTATAACTTCTGCCATCAAAGCAAAATTCTTTTTAGGTCCCAGACATTTCTGTGCTTTTACCTCAGTGCATGTATCTGCATTTTCTGATGTGTGCTGTTATGCTGAGCAGTCAGAACCAATAGTCAATTAGGAGTTTAGAACCTGTCCATCTGTTTAACTACTTTTAGGTGATATCCTCCCTTCCATCTCATTAATACATGCATAAATATAGACATGTTTGTTATTTTTAATTGTCTGTCACTCCCCCAACACACACACACCCACACACCCACATACACACACCACACACCACCACCACCACCACCAGCAGCAGCAGCATCTCCACCAACATCACTAAAGTGTAATTTCCATGAAGGCAGGAGTTGTGTCTGATTTAATCACTATCATATTCTCAATCCCTAGAACAAGGGCTAGACTGCCTCCATTGCTACCTGGATCCATCATTGTATCTTACATCATGACTGTATTTCTGTGGTGAGGGTGGCCACATTGCATTGAGCTCTGCCTACTCTTGACAACCTCTAGCAGGGTGGCTTCCTCTTAGGCCTATCAGTACTGTCTCACCATCACTGACAGATTTTCAGGTTACACGGTTGCCGTTCAAGTTCAGTCAGCCTGCTTTGGCTATCTGGAGCAGAACTCTCATAACTTTGGAAGAAGATCAGTTATCTTTTGGCACATTTTTCTTCCCTCTCCACTACTGGATGTATCTCCACATCCTTATACGGCACTCAGCACCATCCCTTGATCCCCGTCTGGCAAAGTGGTGATGGATTTATGGTTCTATAGTAAATCTGGCAGCTGCCTGACATGCAGCCCTTGGTCTCTGTCTACTCTGTAAATTCTCTAGTTTCCATGTCTCAAAGTATTTGCTTATCCTTTTTTTTTTCCTATTGCCTTTAGTAAAATTACCTTTAGCCTCTCAACAAAATTGAAAACACATTTCCTATTTGCTCTCCATGGTAATAAAAACTAGAGTACATATTTGGCATTTGCTAGTTCATCAAAACCTTACTTTAGAGCAGGCAATATGACTTTTAGCTCATCCACCACTGCATGAAAGACATCCTTTAAAGACTCCTTAATCTTCTTGTACTTCAGTCTCTGGAGCATTTCATTTCAGTCTCTGAAACCAATCATCTGCTATGCATGCCCTACAGAAATCCTAGGATTTACACCTTGATGACATGAGGACAATCTGGATTGCTTATCCCATTTCCTTTCTAAGGCAGACAGGTTATGATCCCTTGGTGGTTGGGCTGCAATCCAGTAGTAACTGGGATCCTTCCACTAGCTCTATCATGGCCTACATGCTACTTCTTTTCTTCTCCAAGAATGAGAGATTGAAATATCTTTAAGATCTGGAGTCTTAATATCACTTACTATGTACCTACTTTCCTGATGTTTCATGGAGAAAATTCTTTGCATGCCTCATCCTAATACAGTTATATTGAAAAACATAGTCTTGGCTGACTTTCCAGTTATAAAAGCCCTTTTTAAAGCATACACTCTATAGCTATTCTGTCTATATTTGTCTCCTCTAAATTCCTTTCACCCCAAGAGGGTCATATCATCATAACGACTCGGGTTGAATCTTCATCTAATGTTACATACTATTCTTCTAATAGTTTATAATGACTCTAATTTGATTTAGGGAAGTCAATTACTGTACTACAGTCAACAAACCCAAGGGAGAGACCCCCAAAATGCAAGCCTACCATTATGTCCTGCAATGTCTGTAACCGTGGTCAAGCCCAGTCCATTAGCAGGAAGAATTCAGTCCTGCCTACAGCCATTCATAATCACCTTTCAGACACACAGAGCCAGCCTCAAATGGAAAACTGGAAGTCTTTCTCATTGATATTACTTGCTTATTTCATATCTGTTTCTCTCCATTTCATCAGAATCTCTGGTTTATCCTGTAACAGTGTTTATGGTCAGGGCAGCAGAATCTATTGACCTTGGATCCTAATACTCTCCCAGAAGGAACACATATAATACAAAACAAATTATTTCATACTGGCGTCATTTTCCATTTTAAAGAACTCACCCCAACAGGAGTGAGGATAGAGGCATGAGAACCTGAAGAGATAGCGAACCTGGGCTAGTCACCCATTCATTGGGATGAATGTTGATGAGGGCCTGAATTATGCCAGTGCCGTTAGGTATTACAAGAATTTAGAATTTTTTATATATGAGTTCAAACTGGTATATAATCCGAATTTATAGTTTGTTTCCTAAAATTACTCTGATAAGAATATAATTTTGGTATCTAAAGAATAAGAACACTATCTGTTGCACTTCATCTATGTCCCAAAGTTGTACATTCGTATATATTTTAAGTAGTAACTATTCCAAGTAATTGGTGTGTGAGAAAGAAAGAATTTTAGTTTATGTCTCCCTGATTTCTAATTCATGCTTTTTCTATTGTTTATACTGCATTCACTTTATATATACTTTTTGATGTCTCAGTAAACCTACTTGTCTCTCTCGTCCTTTAATTATTTACTAATATACTACAGCATGAATTTTGACCACAAATGCCAATGAAAACAGACCTTCAGACAATTTTCCTAGTTTCTGGCATCATTACAACTGTATTCTCACTTTTAGATTTCATCCAGTAGTCATTTACCATATTCTGTCTTCAGTCTCTGTCCCTTTATTCCTGATATTTTCCTAATTTACCTTTTCTTTATATCTTGCTAACACACTCCTTTCTCCTGTCAGCTAACTAATTAAACAATTTTCAATGCTATGCAGTGTGAGTTTCTAATACAACTGTATGTCAAGGGGACATTTGGAGAGAAATGCATCAACAGGTCATGGATGAGATGTCAGGGGATTCTAGAAAGTTGTGCTCTCTTTGATAGACAGGGACTTTGAGCTAGTAAAGTCCTTAGGGGTCTCTCTGGCCCTCTGGAATTTATACACTGTCACAGATGAAATCTTCTCCCAGCTGTTGCATTCCCAGGAGAGATATGGGCTAATTTTAGATGACCCACAAAAAGCTCTCAAGAAAATTTCAGAGGAGATAATCCAGAAGGAAAAAGAAGGAGTGGTAAGGATGATTTTTTAAAATAGCTACAGTCCAGAAATACAATAAATGGACCTGGCATCTTACTGTAGGACCACCTGAAGAAAAAGTTTATTCATCTTGTGATGTATGGCTAATCATCATTACAAACTTTTCTGATTTTTTTCCATTTTTGATAGGAAAATTGTGATACATATGTGAATTAAAAATATCTGATATAATAATGAAAGCCATCAATTGCTGAGTGCTTGCTCTGTCACAAGCACTTTACATAAATTTTTCTCATTTAATTTTCATAAAACAGTGTGTGGTAGATACTATTATTAGCTCCATTTACAGATGAAGATACTGAGGTCATGAGAGTTTAAGTAATTTGCTCAAGGTCATGAGGATGCAAACACAGTCTGACTCCATGGTCAGCTCTAGTCTTGGCTTCATCAGTGAGTAATATAGGAGTCATCCTCTCACTTGAGACACTGCTGAACTCCATTCTTCAAGGTTTCTGAGGTGGTAGGGGGGTTATGGTTCTTTAGAGGCAACTCTCCATCACATTATAGCCAGTCTTGGTAAAGAGGCTCTGGCTCAGACATGCACTTAATTTTCCAACATATTTGCCTTCTACCCTTTCTATGGCTCTTTAATCTCTGGCCTCAGTTCTTGACTTGGGACTTCCTCTATACACTAATGATCCTTAGAAGTCTTTCCCCTGCCTTGAAAACCCTGGAAGCCCTCCTCATTCCCTCCAAACTCTGCTACCCACTCTGTCTTCTACACTAGTATTCTTTGCTCACAGTTCCCTAAATTTCAATGTTACCAACATTATCTTCCACCCCACGCTCACCCTAGGCACTAAAAACCAAAAAAAAAAAAAAAAACAAAAACCCAAACCTGTTGCCTTTGAGTCTATTCCAACTCATACTAATCTAGGGCAGATATTCAGCTCATTTTACAGTGCAGAAGAACAGGGTAAATAGTCCACTTAGATACACAATTTCTATAGGCAGACATTCTAATCTGTGACATCTTTTTTTATTAAACTGGAATTTTTATTGATTTTTTGTTTCATGTGCTTTAAAAAAAGTCCTCAAAAACCCTCCATTTAGTCTTTCACTAACATGTTTTGTCTTTAAAAATGTTTCAACCTCTTTTCCTCTAGTAAACCACCATTTATTTTCTCTTCCTTTATAGATTATTAGCAGGCATTTTTTGTTTTATTGATACTTTAATCCTTTTACGGCCATTAGAGTATTCATCCTGGATGGTTGTTTATTTCCACTCACTTCACAAAAAAAATACGTTACTTGATCATTGACTTACCTCATCCTGTATGTTGGGTACCTATTTGTGGTGAAGATGTAAAATTCTTTCAGTAACTTAACTCCTGAAGAGAACTTCTCTAGTTATTCCTATAATATTTCTCTCTTGCTAACAGTCTTAACGTCACCTCTCCTTCCTCTACCTTGAACCGTGCTTTGTGTCTTATCTATGTGATATTAAGTGCTTTCTGCAATAATAATTCATGTGGCTTTTATGATGCTCACAACTACAAAAAAGCATTGTTTTAGAAATCACGGTCTAATTATTGTGGTTGCTTTTTGCCCTTTCTTTAGCATTAAATAGTGATGAGATTGCTTTTTTATTTTTCTTCTTAGAAATAATAACTAATCATCATGACTGTTTTATAGGTGAAAGAAGAACAAGCTATAAACAGTCCTTATCATAAGATATGTTTAGAGGAACAAGAGATTTTACCTTGAAAAATAGGAGATTCATGGAGAATCTTGTAATTGTCTTGAGAAAGTAAGTTGCAATCTAATCTCTTTGTGTTAAAGGGCAGAACTAGTAAAAATTATATAAAAAATTTTAGCATAATTTGAAGAATCACTCATAATTAGAGGAGTTTAAAAATAAAAATCAGCTCCATTTTTTGTGGTAGCAAGTTCAAGCATTCAAGCAGAAGTTGTATAAACACACATCAAAAAAAAAAAAGTTGCCATCGGGTTGATTCTGACTCATAGCGGCCCTATAGGATAGAGTAGAAATGCTCCATATGGTTTCCAAGGAGCAGCTGGTGGATTCAAACTGCCGACCTTTTGGTTAGCAGCCATAGCTCCTAACCATTGCACCACCAGGGCTCCAAACACACATCAGAAATATGAAAATGGGAATTCCATTATGGGAGGCTGGAATAGATTATTGCTGAGGTTGATTCTTACTTTATTGTTTATGGTATATTTAGTCTATGGAGGAATAATATAAAATAATTTGAATCAGTACTCAAAATATGTGAAAATTTAACTAACCTATATACAGGAATATTTTATTTCTATTGGTTGTTTTCAATAGTTGCAGTAGAAAGATATTTTTAAGACAGTGTTGAGTATGTAATCAGTACATATTGTTCTTTGTTGCTAATTCCTCAATTTTTTCCCTATGTTTAGTCTTTGTAGTAAAGATGAGCTATAAATGCATATTCATAGGAAGATTTTCTTTGAAAAATTAATAAAACTAATAGCATTAATATCATTAAAAATAAAAGATGGCAGCAAAATTTTATTTCCACTTTTTTCTTCACTTTAACATATACAGGAGGAGTTCTGCTATGTATAGTTATCAGAACCTACATTTAAATATCTTCAGATTCTTGAGTAAATATTCTTTATTTTTGTAAGGGCAATTAGTATAATTCTTCTCTCAAATGTAGACTCTGGATTTAAAAAGGGTAAAACTCTTTACAAATGTATATGCATATATTTTTAGACATGGACGTGTTATATATAGCTATATGTATGCATATGTGTATTTTTTATAGCAAAGAGAATTTAAAATAGGAAATGTAAAAGTGTATCTGAATGTTAAATCCTCCCTTATTTGAAGATAGGTTATTTCATGTGATTTTTTATTTCCAGAAATATTTTTATTGTTCTTAGATTTAGAACTTAAAACAAAAATGTATTGTGTTTTAGGTGAAAGTTTACAGCACCAATTAGGTTTCCATTCAAAAATATACAAAAATTGTTTTGTGACATTAGTTGCAATCCCGGCAATGGGTCAGAAACTCCCCCTTTCCCTTTCCACCCTGAGTTCTCTGTGTCCATTTGCCAAGTTTTTCTGTCCCTTCCTGCCTTCTCATTTTTGCTTTTGGGCAAGTGTTGCCCATTTGTTCTAGTATATGATTTTTAAATATATATGTAACGTGGTAGTAATCAACTCAGACATGCTTTTAACAAATGTTTGATACTTGCCAAGTTTGGTATTAAATACTGGAGCAAAAATTGTGGTAGAAACAGTTCTTCTTCCCCTACAGGAGCATGCAGCCTAATTGAAGGAAGCAAACATAAATATCCTTCCCGTTAGATATGTAGCAAGGAGCCCTTGCAGCGCAGTGTTTAGGTGCTCAGCTGCTAACTTAAAGATCAGAGGTTCAAACCCACCAGTCATTCCGCAGGACAAAGATATGGCAGTCTGCTTCCTTAAAGATTAAGCCTTGGAAACCCCATGGGGCAGTTCTAGTCTGTCCTACATGGCCTCTATGACAGCAGTGGAGAGATACGTAAATATCTAAATAAATTAGTTACAATAAAATGTTAACTCATGTTGTTGCTTTTTTAAAAATTATTATTTTCATTATTAGTACTCATGACCTATCCTGAAAGGTATTAGATTCCTCCATCTTCATGTGTCTATTGTAATAACCAAAATACCCATCACCATTGAGTTGATCCCGACTGATAGCAACCCTATAGGACAGAGTAGAACTGCTCCATAGGGTTTCCAAGGACTGGTGGATTCAAACTTCTGAGCTTTTGGTTAGCAGCCGTAACTCTTAACCACTGCACCACCAGGGCTCCAGTGCTTAACTGAGTGATCTGGATAAAGTAGATGCTCCCAAAATATTGTTGATTAACTGAACAGCTGAGTTACTAACATAATACCTTTGTATTCAGTAAGGCTGATGAACAGTATTAGTCAATAAAGACAAATAAGGATATAGTTTTGATTGGCTACAGTGTTGCAAAACTGTTGGTGAAAGGATATCTAAAGTATGTAAGTACTTAGATCCCATGTGAGAATGTTTGCTTTGAAATACTAAGTTAGTTCCATAAGCTAAAATATGCTATTTGTTGAAAGAAATTGTGTGCCGTTCTTACACAGAATTAAAAACAATGAACAATCTTCATCTATAGCAAAGACACATAAATACATTTGGCATGTTGACTTAGCATTGTTAACACTGCCTGAGAAACAAACAAGAAATTCCAACTATTATTTTTACTACTGCAATGGAAATCTATTATTCTTCAAAACCCTTTCACTACCCGCTCTGTGGAAACTGTCCTTTCTGAGTTCTCTGATATTTATTTTACAAAAGACTAAAAATTCCAAGGACTCAAAGAAACATAAAAAGTAAAGATAACTAAAGCGATGGGACTATAGTAATGAAAATCAATGGCTTTCCAAAACAACTTAAATAAAAATACTTGTTTTTCCTAAACGATGAAATATCAGCTCAGAAATGTAAGCTTCAAAATGTCGATGAAATACCAAGGACTGAAAGACTTTTTAAAAAAATTTTTTCTCGAGTACTGACTCCCATGTGTCAACCAACTAATGTAACTTTTCATCTCTTGTCAGAAAAAAATTCAACCATGAATTTGAACATGGTTTGGTGACAAGAAGTACATTTTTTTGACAAGAGAAGAAAAGGTATACAAGGAATTATTAGAGTCCATTTCAGAAGATAAGGGCCTTGGATGCCCAACTGTCCTTAGTTTGAAACCAAGCTCTAACACTTGCCAGCTGTGTGACCACAGGCAAGCCTGAATCGTGTTCCCTAAAAAAGATATTTTGAAGTACTTGTGAAGTTGACCTTGTTTTGAAATAAGATCTTTGAAAATGTTATTAGCTAACATGAGGTCATATCAAAGTTGGGTGAGACCTAATCCAATCTGAGTGATGTTCATGAGAGGAAAATAGATACAGTGAGATACATAGGGGAAGAGGGCCACGTGAAAAATGCATCTATAATCCAAGTAATTCCACTAAATACCTAAGGGTACCAGAAGGTAGAAGAGGCAAGGAAAGACCTTCTCCAACAGGTGACAGATAGATCATAGTCCTGCTGACACGCTGAATTCAGACTCCCAGGCTCCAGAAGTATGACAATAAATTTCTGTTCTTTAATGCCACCCACACTGCGGTATTTTGTTATGCCAGCCCTGGGAAATTAACATCATAGGTGGTGATACTCCTAACCCAGTACTTGGCACATACAAAGCATTCTATATGTCTATATATACATATATATACACACACACACACATATATATGTAAAACCAGTTGCAATTGAGTTGACAAGTTGATTCTGAGTCATGGCAGCTCATCTGTTTCAGAGTAGAACTGCATTCCATAGCATTTTCAATGGCTGTGATATTTGGAAGTAGATCTCCAGGCTTCTGGGTGAACTTGAACCACCAACTTTTTGGTTACTAGTTGAGTGCTTAACTATTCGTGCCACCTAGGGCAAATATATATATATATATTTATATATATATACATTTTTTTTTTTTACTTGAAGTGTTCTGCTCGCTAAACGCACTCATTGAAAAATCTAGTCACACGACTAATGAGTACAATGACTAACACCCTGCCAAGTATTGGTAGGTAGAGCAGAGGGACTGGGGACTCTTAATTGAGAGTAAATAATGAACTAATTTCATCAGTGGAAGTCACTTTACCCAACTACACTTCCAACTAGAAAGTTATGACTTGAATTTCAAGGGAAAACTGGAGGTGAGAGCTCATCTAGCATTCTACCTTTTGTCTGTTTGGAGAAAAGGAGTTACATAAAAAAGGAAGATAGATGTGTGTGCTAGTCAGAAAAAGATAGTTTGAGAAAAAAAATAAAAAAACAAAAGAAGAAAAATAAAAAAACAAAAGAAGAAAAATAACAAGTACTAAATGAGGAAAACAATGGTAGAGTAAAGCTGAAATGATCTTGAGGGACCCGGGTGATCTGCAGAACTTTCACTGAAGCTAAAACTATTGGAATATACGCAACAGACTAAGGAGAAGGGAGATACTGAATGTTTGGGTAGAGTTGGTTGGCAAATGCTGCTATGTGGCCAGAAGATTCTTGGGACCCTTGAATTGCAGAACATAATATTGTATATTGGAATGGTGTCAACAGTAAAAAGAGAAACATTGTTATCATAAGACAGATTAAGGGCTTTTGTATTAAAAAGAGAAACTAAGGTTATGAGTAAAACCACTAAATAAAAACACATCATTGAAACACAAATGCAATAATATATAGGTCAGTCAACATCAGGACATTAAAACATAAAATAGATCTATTCCTGGGGACTTAGGGAAAGAAGGTCAAACTGTAAACTAAAGTCCATTCCCTTGTCTTCCCACCCTTGCTGCTAGGAAAGAATATTATCAGGGTATGGGAATTCTCCCTCAGGATGGATTTACCTGAGAAAAATTGCCATTGAATTGGCTTTTCCCAGAATAAATTGGCCATGCTTAGTCACTATTGAAACTCCAGTACCCGATTACACCAGAAAAACGGAATTAGACTTTACATGTGACTGCAGTTCAATGCATTTTTGCTTCCTGGCCACGCACATGTTGTGAAAGTGAAATCTTTTCCTCTTCAGTTTGTTTTCTGTTTGGGTTTCCATCGCAAACAGGAACTTTAATTAATATTGACTCAAATGCTTTCTATTTCGTAAGATGACAGTAACTATTAATTAATTTAAATTTTCTTACTGTTAGTTCTTTATGACTTTTACCAGATTTTTATTTTTTGTTTCCTTATCATAGTAACTGGAGCCTGGTGGCAAAGTGGTTAAGAGCTACTGCTGCTGATCAAAATGTCGGCAGTTCGAATACACCAGCTGCTCCTTGGTAAACCCTTTGGAGCTGTTCTACTCTGTCCTATAGGGTCGTTATGAGTCGGAATCTACTGCACGGCAATGGGTTAGTGAGTAGTTATCATAGTAATTGCAGTTTTTAAATAACCTTGACACATGCTCTTTGTTATTGCCGTTGCTGCTGAGTCAATTCAGACAAGAAAATCCTAATCGAAACCTAAAGAAAATGTTTACATACCTGGCAATAGCATCAGTATTAGCAACGTTGTTCTAATTTGCAAATTTACAAACAAACAAAAAACCCTCCCCCATAACCAGGCCCTCTGTAGCTAGCATATCTCTTCTCAACTTCACGGCAAAAACACTCAAACCATTTATCTGTACCAGCTGTCTTCACTTCCACCCCCCCAATCTTCTTCTCAAAACACTTCACGTCAACAAAAACCTTGTCAAGGTTTTCATACTTCTATTACACAATTTTTGTGATCACTTTTCACTGTTACTCTTCTTTAGTCTCTTAGTAACATTCCATACACTATCCTCCATTCCTCCTATCCTGGTCTCTTTTGCCAACTTCTCCCTTGTCTGACCTTTAATAGAGTTAGAGGCCATTCATTCATAATTTAAGAAATATGATTATACAATCAATAAGTGTATACAGAATGAAATTAAAAGTGAAACTAGAAAAAATTAAGATCTCATGAATCCATATTGGTATCATGCAGGATTGGCCAGGTTAGTCTATTAACAAATTATCACAAAATTTTTTATTGCAATATATTTATTAATTATTAATAAACAAATGTTTATTGCATTAGTATTATATTGTCTTTACTCAAGGATCAAGGTTGATATGTTGTTGTTAGGTGCTGTTGTGTTGGTTCCAACTCATAGTGACCCTATGTACAGTAGAACGAAATAGTGCCCGGTCCTGAACTGTCCTCACAATCGTTGTTACGCCTGAGCTCATTGTTGCAGCCACTGTGTCAACCCATCTCATTGAGGGTCTTCCTCTTTTTTACTGACCCTCTACTTTACCAAGCATGATGTTCTTCTCCAGGGACTGGTCTCTCGTGAAAACATGTCCAAAGTATGTGAGACAAGTCTTGCCATCCTTGCTTCTAATGAGCATTCTGGCTGTATTTCTTCCAAGAGAGATTTGTTCGTTCTTTTTGCAGTACACGGTACATTCAATATTCTTCCCAAATACCATAATTCAAAGGTATAAATTCTTCTTTGGTCTTCCTTATACATTGTCCAGCTTTCACAAGCATGTGAGGCAACTGAAAACACCATGGCTTGAGTCAGGCACACTTTAGTCCTTAAAGTGACATCTTTGCTTTTTAACCCTTTCAAAGAGTTCTTTTGCACAGATTTGCCCAATGGAATGAGTCTCTTGATTTCTTGACTGCTGCTTTCATGGACATTGATATAGTAGGTTAATAGAGTAGCCTGTATATGGAACATGGAGTCCTGATGGTGCAGTGGTTGAGAGCTTGGCTGCTAACGAAAAGGCTGGCTGTTCGAATCCAGCAGTCACTGCTTGGAAATCCTATAGGGCAATTCTACTCTGTCCTATAGGGTCAATACGAGTTAGGATCAACTTGACAGTAACGAGTTTGTTTTTTTGGTTTATATGAAACATTGTCAATTGCCTCAGCATAGGGAAAATATCATGCCATTTTTGCTCATGGGGCAAACCAAGTACCATGGACCTGTATGAGTTCCACAGGGTGGGAAATTATAATTTTCCAGCAGAGAAGCAATGAATTTCGGTAAACCATAATACAATCTCCCACAATATATAAAAAAACAAATGTAATTTATTTGCCACCAGTAGTGATGATTAAGAAGCCCTGGTGGCACAGTGGTTAAAGCACTCAGCTGCTAACAGAAAGGTTGGTGGTTGGAACCCACCAGCTGTTCCGTGGGAGAAAGATGTAGCAGTCTGCTTCTGTAAAGATTACAGCCTTGGAAGCGCCATGGGGCAGTTCTAGCCTACTTTATAGGGTTGCTATGAGTCAGAATTGACTAAATGGCAATGGATTTGGTTTTGGTTTTTGGTAGAAATGAGTATTAAAACAACATTTTACTTTGAAACTTGGTAATTAGAGAGAAAATATCAAGTATTTCTTCAATTTTAGATTAAATTATAGATCATCTTCATGGACCGGGGAAATCTGTTCTTTACAGAGAAATTCCCTTTAACAAATATAGAAAGAATACACACTTTTTAATGATGAATTCTGGCAAAGATTAACAATGAATAATAAAAAGATTAGGTCAAGTTTTTGGGAAACAATATTTGCTCAGTGCCAAATTGTGACCTCACACATTGCTTGCTAAATTCAAAGTGAAGCACTAAAACTTTATGTTGGAGAGGTCTGAGGGTTAATGAGATTAAGCTTAACAGCATTAATAGTGGGACAATCCCACATTGCATGTGTCCTATTGGGTTGTAAAATGAAGAGAGATCATCTCCTACAAAATATTTATGCAACAAATTTTCAACCTGAATCCAATTAAACTGAGATTTAACTTTCAGTTTACAGGAATAAAGGTTTAGAGGAATATGAAATGATAACACAAGGAAATACTCAGATAAATACACCATATGGGATATTTTATAAAAAAACCTGCCTTGTCTTTCCAAAGAGTTAGTGTCATTAAAACTTAAAAAAAAGATAATGGTATTTTTGAAGATTAAAAGAGAAAAAGGAGACATGCAATTCATACAATTAAATATAATATGTAAGCCTTGATTGAATCTTCAACAGAATTAAACAACTATAAAATAAGTTTTGGGGATAATTTAGAAATTTGAATATGTATTTGATATTAATAATATTAGGGGAGTATTGTTTATTTTATTTTGTAGTGGTATTGAGATCCTGAAGGTAAATATCTTTATTATTTAAAAAATGGAACATTGAAATACGTATAGGTGGAGTATCAAGATGTCTGCAACTAACTTTCAAATAGTTCAAAATTAAAAATTGTAGATAAAGCAAACATAACAAAATAACCCTTGAATGTATGTAGTGAGTATATGCAAAATCATTGTACTGTTTTATTACTTTTATATATGTCTAAAATTTTTCACAATAAGAAGCAGAGAACAAACTACAATGAGATTTAACTTCTCCTCCTAAGATTTGCAGAGCTCTGAAAATCTGATCTTGCCCAGTGGAAGTAAGAGTTTAGAAGAAGTACAGCCAGAATGCTCCTTAGAAGCAAGGACGGTAAGACTTTAGCTTCCTATCTTTGGACATACCATGAGGAAACATCAAAAGTTAGAAAAAGACATCATGGTTGGTAAAGTAGAGTGTCGGAGAAAATGAAGGAAACCTTCAATGAGATGGATTGACACAATAGCCAAAACAATGGACTCGAACATAGCACGCATTGTGAAGATGGCGCTGGACTGGGCAATGTTTTGTTCTGTATACATAAAGTTGCTATGGGTGGAAGCCAACTCAACTGCTGCTAACAACAACAGTAAAAGTATGGTAACCAGGCAGTTGTCTATACTGATGTTTGGATTATATAAATCTCTTGAACAGTATTAGCAGAATCTTGTTTATTTTTGCTTAATTTATACTGTTAACACTTAGAAATAAATATCCATAAATAGGAAGATGTTTAAATGTATCATGTTATATCTATATAATAGATAAGAAAAAAGAAATACTCCGTTCATTATGAAGTGAAAAAAGTGCTTTGCAGATCCATGTCTCATTGTTACGTTAGTATAGGAGCATTAACACAAATCTCTGTATACAATTCTGAAAACAGAGGTCTAAATAGAGGACAAATTTATTTTTGTTTTATGCCCTTCTATATGCTTTAAAAAAATTAAGCCATAAACAAATACCATTAACATTTTTTTTTAATAATAAAAATGATGAAAGTGCATGTGTCAGTGTAAGTGTTAGAACTGGAAGTGACCTTAGAGATTATCTGTATCTTATTAATTTTATGAGTTTAAAACAACAATAAGACTTGAGCCAAAATATTTATACTCCTTATCTCAGATCATTCAACTAGTTGTAGGCAGAACCAGGACAAGAACCCAGGCCCATGATGCCCACCTTTTACTATGCAGTGTTAATGGTTCACCTATATTTTATCTAACTTCATGGGTTATTAAAGATCCCTGGTGGTGCAGGGGTTAAAGCCCTTGCCTGCTAACCAAAACGTCTGCAGTTCAAACCCATCAGCTATTCCATGGAAGAAAGTTGTGGCAATCTGCTTCCATAAAGATTTACAGTGAAAAACCTATGGAGCTCTTCTACTGTGCCCTATAAGATTACTATGAGTCGGAATCTGTTCGATGGCAGTGGATTTTTGTTTTTTTTTTTTATTTAGGCTCCAAGTGAAATTTTATTATTAAGCTTAATGGCATATTTTTTAAATCTCAGGTTTTATTTTAAATGAATACAGGATACATAATTTTTAAAGTATTTTTCCCCAAATGTCTTCAAATATAACTTAACGTTTTCAAAAAGAGAATCTCGTAGTATAGTCTCAGTTGAGTTTGAGGGTGGGGTGAGGATAAAGAGAAGGAAGTTTCATTTTTGTTCGTAATCCAAACTGGATCCAGATTCTCCAATATAGCTATAACAGGCAACCTCATGTACTTTGAGTGTTACTGACTCTAACTGACATTAATGATAATGGCACTGCATGCAAAAGCTGAACAATGAAAAAGTAAAATCAAAGAAAAACTGATACATTTGAATTGTGGTGTTGGCGAATACTGAATATACCTTGGTCTTCCATAAGAATGAACAAATCAGTCTTGGAAGAAGTACAGCCAGAATGCTCCTCAGAAGCAAGGATGGCGAGACTTCTTCATCTTGCTTACTTTGGACATGTCATCAGAGAAGACAAGTTGCTAGAAAAGGGCATGATGTTTGGTAAAGTAGAGGGCCAGCAAAAAAGAGGGAAACCCTCCTGAGATGGATTAACAAGATGGCTGCAACAATGGGCTCAAACATACCAACAATTTAGAGGATGGTGCAGTACTGGGCAGTGTTTTATTCTGTTATACATAAGGTCACCATGAGTGGGAGCCAACTTGAAGGCAACTAACAACAACAACATTTTGTTCAAGAATCCACTCCTAGTATTCATTTCAGTTAATAAGAAACCAAAGAATAGAACAGGGATTGATTTAACACACGTTTTAAATGATTAAATGATGCTGCCTCTATATATCTGAATTTTCACCCCTTTCTCCTTTTCTCCATCCTGTATATCAAGAAAACGAGTTTTAGAACCCAATGTTTTATTAATTGAGTAAGCAATATAAAGTCAGGAGGGTGATACTTTTATTCTTTACTCATAATAGTTAATTTTTTTTATGTGGAAGACATTTAGATTTGTTGGAGTAAGGCAGGAGATGGGAAAAAAGTGCTATGAAATATATTTTGGATAATCTTCAAACATGAATCTTAATTTTCAAAATCGCACCTCATTTACTTCCTTTGGTTTGTGTCCAAAGAGAAAAAAGGCAAGTAAGAAGACAGAGTATCTGAAAATTTAAGCTTCATATACTTACAGAGAATAACTTATCACTGTACGCTAGCTTAAAATGCAGAGATTCTACAAAACACCAAATAGTTATTGGTTTTGTTCCTCTTATGCTAATGTAAACTTCCAGAACGTAAGCATTGAAGCTGACAGGTGGTTTACAACTAGCAAACAAGTTCTGTGGGAGTGGTATAGCTATTTCAGGCAATATGATTTTCAGATTCACTGGAGCCTGGAGGCAATAATCTCAGACTATACTAAAAAGAAGGAAAGGCTTAAGAAATCATAACATTTAATCAAATATGTGCCCTATCTCCAGAAAACCATATAGGACCATATGTCATTAATTCCTACGTATCAACCTTATCCTTAGGTTTATCACTTTCTTTTTAATTTTCCTTCATCTGAAATACTTTTATACCTTAATATTACTCTTTTTGTATTTTATGCATTTTTGTAAACTGTATCATATATTTTGTAGAATGTTATGAAGTATACAGATGATGAAACATCTTTCCAGTTCTAAAGGGTTTAGCTTGCTTTTAGATGAGTTTTTAATGCTGTATACAACCAAATCAGTGCTTCAAAATTCAATCAACTTGACTTTTCAAAACTGCTTAAGGACTTATTATTGCAACATCTTTTTAGAATCAATCATTTCATAGATGCCTACGTTTGATATATTCAGCAATATGGATGGATTTTTTTGAGAGATGTAGAAGATATATATTTCAGTATGTGAGTAGAATCAGTTTCTTACTCAAATAATAGTATATTTATTTTCAATTTTTAAAGTGTATTTTAGTGATGTTCTTTTTATTTAAGTTTTTATTTGCAATATTTTTACAGAAAGAGGAACAGAATAATATAAAGAGGAACAGACTAAATTGAAAATCATCAAATCATGCTTGCTTCTTTAAAAAAATTACTTATATGAAGAGCAATCTACTCTAAATAGTATGCGGATAAATGTCCTGTTTGCCGTATACTTGGTATGGAATTATATTAGGTAAAAGAAGCCAGGGAATATTGTCTTTTATAAGTTTTCCTTTGTTCATTGAGGTTTTCAAATCAGAGTTTCAGAAATATAACACTTTGAACTTATTTTTTCATTTTTCTTCCTTAGAAATATTTCAAATAATATGTGAATTTTTCAGATGTCCCAGAATGAGGTATATCAACTTTCAAACTACTCTTGCTACAGATTCAGTACCAAATTCAGTTTGATATTTAGGCCTTTGTTTTCATGTCTGAAGTATTTGTTTCCACACAACCTTTCACCTGTGAGCAACTAGCTTTAAAAATATTTAAACTGAGTTAAGTGCTTTATTGGAGCCCAGAAGTCTCAATTTAGACTCAATATTGCCAAGGAAATATTTCAGCTGAGCCATTAATGTTTGAAAACAACATAAACTGTACTAAATATTCAAACAAGTCTATTTAGCATAGGAACTAGTTATGGAAATGTTCAATGACTAAAGGTATAAAAAGGAAATAAGAGAGTGAACATAAAAATAAGAACTGGAGGAATCATCTACCTCTGAGGCAAGAAAGGATAAGAGGTTGGCTTTAACACAAACTAAGACCTTGGATCTCACCACCACCAAGAAAGAAGAGCCAGGAGTGGACTGTGTCCTTTGGATCTGGGATCCCCACTCTGAGAAGCTCCTGGAATCAGGAGAACAACAGACAGAGCCGTAACACTGAAGACAGTGAGAAGAGGTGGCAGACAAATGGCAGCAGCAGAGGCAGGAGACCGGCAGGAGACCGGCAGGAGACCGGCAGGAGACCGGCAGGAGACCGGCAGGAGACGGTGAGGAGGGCTTCCCAGCCCATGGAGCGAGAAATCTGAGTGCCTTTGAGCCATGGCTTACTGGTGGAGTGGAGTGCCTCCAGGCACTAATCAGCAGAGCTAAAAGAGCTTTGTAACACTTGCATGAGAAGAGAAGAGGCCAGGCCAACGGGCCAAGAGGGCTAGGGGCCAGAAAAATATGTCTGTGGGCACCACTGAGAAGAGGCTGCCCTGACAGAAGAACTATATCCTGAGCATTCCCAAGCCTGAATTGTAAACTGTTACTTCTTTAATAGACCCTGTAATTGTGAGTATTGTCTATGAGTTCTGTGCGGTCATTGCAACAAATTATCAAACCTAGCAGAAAAGTAGAGAGTGCCGTGGGACGGATGGTAGGTGTCAGAACTGGTAAAAAGGTTGGAAGGTGGGGGCATGTCTGACCTTTACCTCATAATAATTAGCCTTGAGTTGTTGATCTTGATTGTCCTTTCCCCTGGTCATTGCAACAAATTATCAAACCTAGCAGAAAAGTAGAGAGTGCCGTGGGACGGATGGTAGGTGTCAGAACTGGTAAAAAAGTTGGAAGGTGGGGGCATGTCTGACCTTTACCTCATAAGAATTAGCCTTGAGTTGTTGATCTTGATTGTCCTTTCCCCTCGTGAAGTTAGAAGAGGTCAGATTCCACTGCCACACCATTTTTACAGTTGATAAATTTATGTCTTGGTTATCTAGTGCCACCATAGCAGAAATACCACAAGTGGATGGCTTTAACAAACAGAAATTTATTCTATCAGAGATTAGGAGGCTAGAAGTCTGAAATCAGGGCACCAGCTCTAAGGGAAGGCTTTCTCTCTCTGTGGGCTCTCGGGGAAGGTCCTTGTTACTTTCAACATCTGTGGGCCTGACATCCCTTGGAGATGCACACTGGAGTTGGCATTAATCTTTCCCTGGGAAATAACCTCCCTAGGAGGTTTTCAGTGCAGGGATCCTGGGTCCAAACGACATGCTTCACTCCTGGCTCTTCTTTTTTGGTCGTACTGATAAATGGAGAAAATATTGAAGTTGTCAAGGATTTCATTTTACTTGGATCCACAATCATTGCCTCTGGAGGCAGCAATCAAGAAATCAAAGAACGTATTGCATTGGGCAAATCTGCTTCAAAAGACCACTTTAAAGTGTTAAAAAGGAAAGATTTCACCCTGAGAACTAAGGTGTGCCTGACCCAAGTCATGGTCTTTGCAATCACCTCATATGCATGTGAAAGCTGAACAATGAACAAAGAAGACCGGAGAAGAATTGATGCCTTAGAATTATGGTGTTGGCAAAGAATATTGAATATACCATGGAATGACAAAAGGTGGAACAAATCTGTCTTGGAAGTAGCACAGCCAGAGTGCTCCTTAGATGGGAGGATGGCAAGACTTTGTCTTAGGTATTTTGGATATGTTATCAGGAGGAACTAGTCCCTGGAGAAGGACATCATGCTTGGTAAAGTAGAGGGTCAATGAAAGAGAGGAAGACCTTCAACAAGATGGATTGACACAGTGGGTGCAACAATGGGCTCAAACATAGCAACAATTATGAGGATGGTGCAGGACTGGGCAGTGTTTCGTTCTGCTGTGCATAGGGTTGCTATAAGTTGGAACAGACTCAATGGAACCTAACAACAGCAACAAGACCTTGGAGAATGGACCTGGAGAGTTGAGGCCTAGACCTCTAAGGATATGGTACTATCTAACTGTTACTTCTGAGAGGACATGATGAGGCTGATTCTACAAGTACCAAAAGAAGTTGAAGGCTAGATCCTGATTGCTAATGTTCCGGCAACAGTAAGAGAAACAGGAAGTAGGAAGGAGAAAAGTTCTTTCTTCTCTCCTCACATTTTCATTTTTTTTATTTTGGCAAAGCCAAACAGAAATTCAGTGCTCTAGATTTACAGAGCAGATAGAGAAAGGTGGATTTGGAGCTGAAAGACAATACTAAATACTGACCTAGCCCATCAATCTGCTATTCATTAACCACACACACTCTTGCAAATATATTCAGACTTACATTCCTTAACTCCATGCTTCTAACAAAATGTAATAATCTTCTGACAATTGAACACTCTGTCACCCTCACAAGGTATAAAGATATTCATTCCTTGGTGTTGTTAATTCCTCTTCTAGTTCAATCAAAATTCCAATAGATTTCTAACAGATTCTTAGAGAAGGACCACCAACTCTCACATTAAGCCCATTACTGAACTTTAACAGTTCAATAAAACTGTGACAAAACACTGGATAAATGTATAACAACTATCTATCTACCAATCTATCCATCTACCCTCTTTTCTCTTATGCTCTCCCTCCATTGCTCTTTCACTATTTTATTTTCTCATTCTCTGATTGTCCTTTCTATTAGAAAATCTTAACCACTTTAGAAAATGAGAAAAACAAGCTGAAGGAACAGAAATATAGTCTATGACTATATAAACTGATTTAAAAAAAAAGTTAGCAAAATCTAGACTTTCTTTGTTAGGAACAGTAGAATTCAGGAACAAATTCATTGAAATGTTAAATATTTTATAGGTGTTTTGACTTTGCCATTATTATTATTGGAAATATATTAAATGAATGAATTTCTAATTGCATTATAATTCTCTTTCTTGATTATAAGTCAAGGTACATTTGATGAAAGTTTTGTACTTTTAAAGGCCAGATAGGAAACATTTTATAAATATTACAGCCTAAATTTTTATTTCTTCAACTATAGAGGAATCATTGAGTTGTTGAAAAAAATAATAATACATATTAAAAAAGAGATTCTGGTTGAAACTGGAGAACTCACATGTAGCTACTCCATTCTTGAAATGTTGCATTGAAGTCACAGAAAATACATAAAGAAGAAATAAGTGAATTAAATAGTGAAACCACGGAGGCACAGAAAAATAATGATATACAAAAAAGTTTGGAGAAATTCCCAGAAGAAAGCAGATGGTAGTTGATTCAATTACATTAATTAGTTTTTATAATAAATAATATTTATATAATCTTAATACTATAAATGTTACTTATCAATGTTTAATTTTTAGAAGTAACATATAAAAAAATCATGACAGACAATTACAGTTACAGAACAGAATGTGAACATTGTAACCCAAATTTAATACATGTATAATTAACATACATAGAGAAGAATAAAAAATATCAATTGTACAAATATCCTCATCTTTCATACTTGAGAGTCAATATAATCTGTAACATTTCTGTAAACTAAAACATAGATGTGAAATAATTATATTTAAACTCATAAAAATAATAATAAACAGGAATTATAACAACAAAGAGTGATAGCATAAAAAAGTGAGCGTAGGAGGCAGTTGATATACATTGATAAATTAAGAGAAAAACTGAAGTATCATATTTACACTCATATGAATTACCACCTAAATAATTTTTTTAAAGTCCTTAATCGGGAACAATTTGACAGTTATTTTTTGTTTTCTTTACCTTGACATGTTTAGGGGATATAACAAATTATTAAATAGAATGCTTCTCAGTACAAGTTTTTTGATGTTGCCTTATATTTAGATTCAGGTTGCATTTTTGGCAGGATTACCACAGAAGTGATATTGTGTCATTATTACAGGAAGTACTTAACATCAGTTTGTTCCAATATTATGCTAAGTAAAGGTCTAATGGGTAATCCCCATCTTCCTCACTAACTGTGTGGTAAGGGTCAGCATGAATCTAATATCCAATCTCCAAAGTGTGGAGATGGATCCAGTCCTCACCTTCTCATTTCTCCATTCTCATTGCCAGCCACTCATGTGACACTCTCTCTCCAACCTTAGCCACTTGGAGCTGGATCTGAGCTCACAAAGAAGTACATATTCTTTCATACCAACTGCCCATACAGTATTTCTCTGACCTTAGGCACTCAAACCTAAGTCAGAGCTCACAAGATAAAGGGACATCTTCCTTTAGATTGCCAAATAGAAAGACATCACTCTTGCTGGCTCTCACTGTCCCTGCGAGTTTGATAATTCACTGGAATGCCTCACAGAATATGTCATACTTATGACTACAAATTTATTACATCCAAAAAGGATACAAATAAAGAGATGCATAGGGTGAGGTCGGGGAAGTTTCCCAGCAAGGAACTTCCATGTCTCAAAGAGGGACATGCTACCCTCTCCTGTGCATGCATGTCTTATACCAAACAGGAGGCTCATCTGAGCCTTATGGTTCAGGGTTCTTGTTGGCTTCTCCGTTTGCCATAATAGATTATATCATGCCTCCTGAGGCTAGTCAACTTCATACTCTCAGGTGGTTCCTCTTGGTCTTGTCAGCCCCCACTCATTAGCCTCAGGTGTGGTCCAAATTTCAGAACTGAGAACAAAGGTCAGATTGCTTTTTGCAACTTAGAATGAGTAATGTTAATTTTAATCACTTACTTAAGGTGGTAGACATTGGTTTTTATACTCTCAAGTTACTCTTTCCCCATCGTAATTAATAATATGTGGGAAGAAGTTTAAGAATATGGACTGTGGATTAAATAATAATACTGAATTGTTAAATTTCCTGATTTTGATGATTATATTGTACCTATATAGGAAATATGTGTGAACTATTGAGAAGTAAAGGAATAAAATATTCACAACTTAATTCCAAATAGTTCAGAAAAAAATAATGTGCACATATTTAAATATATTCAGACAGTCTATATAAAGCAAATGTTGAAAGATGTCAGAGTTGGTGAATGTGGGTAACTGGTTACTGAAAGCTCCTTTTACTATTCTTACAACTTCTCCATAAGTTTGAAAAATAAAACAAAATAAAAAGTCATAAAAATAGAAAGGAAACTGATTTACAATAATTTCCTTTAAGGTTTAGGATTATGCATTGAGTATAGTAGTAGGGTAATTAACTTTAAACTCCATATCACTCTGATGGTTTTCTCCTAATATGTGCATTATTTAATTCTTTCAAATAATTAAAACAACAATAAAAATTAAGCAGTTAGCACAGTGCTTAGCACATAGTGAAGACTTCATGAATGATCTATGAATAGTGTGCTAGTCATTAAAAAGAACATTAGAGGAAACATTGGTATCCCACATTTTCTAAACAGAGAATTCTAAGTTCAGGATTTATGCAATAATTACTGTCTTAGACAGATCTGTTCATCTCATTCTACTTGATCTGTCACAAGTCTTGTAGTTTGTATCGTGTTAGGGATCCCATGAAAGGAACATAAAGACACTGCCTTCATATTACAATAACCTATAAAGAACCTGAAAAAGAGTGCTAGGACAGGTCCAAATCATAAAAATCAATCTGTTAGCTGTCCTTCAGATTAAGTATATCATGTCATTTACTAGGTGGGAACAACAAATTGAAGAACAGTGTTGCCTTCATGCCTAAAAAGAACATTTTGAGATCTATCCTGAAGTACAATGTAGTCAGTGATAAGTTAATATTCATAAACTTACAAGGAAGACCAGTTAATATGACTATTATTCAAATTTACACACCAACTAAGAATGCCAAAAATGAAAAAAATTAAAGATTTTTACCACCGGTGCAGTCTGAAATTGATCAAATGTGTAATCAAGATGCATTGATAATTACTGGTGATTGGAGGGCGAAAGCTGAAAACAAACAAGAAGGATCACTTATTGGAAAATATGGACTTGTTGATAAGTACAGAGATGGCATCACATAATTCTGCCAGACCAATAACTTGCTGGAATTTTTTTTTTTTTTTTTTAGCAACCTAATCTGCAACTAAAAATATAGACCTTACCAGATGGATTACATAGGGATAAAATCAACTTCATCTGTGGAAAGAAACAATGGAGAAGCTTAGTATCATCGGTAAGACAAATTTAGGGGTTGTCTGTGCAAAAGACCATCAATTACTTATGTTCAAGTTCAAGTTGAAGCTAAAAAAAAAAAATCTAATCTAATTCAGCAGAGCCAAAGTACAAACTTAAATATATCCCACCTGAATTTAGAGACTATCTCAAGAATAGATTTGACACACTGAACACTAATGATTGAAGACTAAAAGAATTCTGGGAAGACATCAAGAGCATCATACATAAGAAAGTAAAAAGTCATTTGGAGGAAAGTGGTTGGTTTCCCACAGTAAGGTTAGCTTCCCACTGCCATGACTACTTAATTGTACTAAGTATGCACCACAAGGGACGTAGATTCTTCTGGTGATTTTTAATAGACTATCATTAATCAGAAAATGTAGGCTTAAAAAATTGATCGTGTAGCTAGAAGAGGAGATTGAGTGTTCTTTCTGGTCATGCACCCATGGTGACAGGATTGCTATGCTGTTTGAATTTGAATAAAGTCACATTTGTGGTAATAGAACGGGCAAGCCAGATGCAGCTAAACAAAGGCCCCTTCCTTGTTCCCATGCAGTCTGAAGTATGAAACCCCTAGGTCCCTTTATCCTGTTGTCTTTTGCCTACAATGTATCTTGGGGCCATATGTGTGTAGGAGATATTTTCAGTGTCAACTTACCCTGAGATGAGGGTCTGAAGGAGACTGACCCCAGAATAAATCTTACCCAATTCATCTGTATCCTAATCGTGGTATAAGTAAATAAAAGCTTGTGATCTTGTCATTGGGTAATGTCAATTAGTTATGAGAGCTACAGCCATATGTGAGCCCATTTTTCATCATGGCTCACTGCCTCATTAAAAAAAAAAAAAGAAGGAAAAGAACAAAATGGATGTCAGAAGAGATTGGTACTTGCTCTTAAACAGAGAGTAGCTAAAGTGAACAGGAGAAATAAGGAAGTAAAAGAGCTGAACAGAAGATTTCAAAGGGTGGCTTGAGAAGACAAGGTAAAGAATTTATAATGAAATGTGCAGAGACTGGAGTTAGAAAATCAAAAGGGAATAACACAGTCAGCATTTCTCAGGCTCAAAGAACTGAAGAGAAAATTCAAGCCTTGACTTTCATTACTGAAGGATACGATGGGTAAAAAATTGAATAAACACAGGAAGCAATAGAAGAAGACAGGGGAATACACAACGTCACTGTATCAAAAAAAAAAAAAGTTGATGTTCATCCATTTTAGAAAGCAACATATGATCAAGAACCGATGCCACTGAAGGAAGAAATTCAAGCTTCACTGAAGTCACTGGTGAAACATAAGGCTCCAGGAATTGATGGAATACCTAATGAGATTCTTCAACAGATGGATTCAGCTCTGGAAGTACTTATTCATCTATGTCAGGAAATTTGGAAGACAGCTGCCTGGCCAACCAACAAGAAGAAACACATATTTGTGACCATTTCAAAGAAAAGCAATCAAATGGATTGTGAAAACTATTGAATATTATCATTAATATATAGTAACCAAATTGTGCTAAAGACAATTCAAAAATTACTGCAGCTGTGCATTGACAGGGAACTGCCAGAAGTTCAAGAAAGATTCAGAAGAGGATATGGAACAACATATATCATTGTTAATATGTTGGCTGATAGTAGAGAAATCCTGAGAGAGGTTTACCTGTGTGTTATCAATTGCAAGAAGGCGTTCAACTGTGTGGATCATAACATATTACAGATAAAATTAAGAATAATGAGAATTCCAGAACACTATATTGTGCTTCCATGACTTGTCTGCCAGTTTCTTATACTGTGGTAACTTGCATGTTGCTAGAAGTTATGCCATCGGTATTTCAAATACTAGCAGGGTCACCCATGGTAGATAGGTTTCCATGGAGCTCCCAGACAAAGACTGGGAAGAAGGACCTGGTGATCCAATTGTCAAAAATGAAATGAAATGCTTGAAGACAGATATCCTAGGCATTAGTGAGCTGAAATGGACTGGTATTGGCAATTTTGAACTGGAGAAGCGTATGGGCTACTATGTGGGAAATGACAAATTGAAGAGAAAAGGCATAACATTTATTGTCAAAAAGAACATTTCAAGATCTATCCTGAAATACAACACTGTCAGTGATAAGCCAATACCATACACCTGCAAGGAAGACCAGTTAATACGACTATTACTCAAATTTATGCACCAACCACTAATGCCAAATATGAAGAAATTGAAGACTTTTACCAACTTATATAGTCTGAAATTGATCAAACATGTAATCAAGATGCATTGATAATTGCTGGTGATTGGAATGTGAAAGTTGGAAAAAAAAAAGAAGAATCAGTAGCTGGAAAATATGACCTTCATGATAGAAATGACACAAGAGAGCACTTAAAAGAATTTTATAAGACCAAAAACTTATTCACTTGAAATACCTTTTTTCAACAACATAACAGTGACTATACACATGAACCTCACTGGATGGAAAACACAAGAATTAAACTGACTATATCTGTGGAATGAGACAATAGAGAAATTTAATATTATCAGTCAGAACAAGGTCAGTGGCTTACTGCAGAAGAGACCATCAATTGCTCAAATGCAAATTCAGGTTGGAGCTGAAGAAAATTAAAAGTCCACAAGAGCCCAAGTATGACCTTGCGTATATACCACCTGAATTTAGAAACCATCTCAAGAATAGATTTGACACATGGAACACTCATGACAGAAGATCAGACAACTTGTGGGATGACATCAAGGACACCATATATGAAGAAAGCAAAAGGGCATTAAAAAGACAGGAAAAAAAAGGACCAAAATAGATGTCAGAAGAGACACTGAAACTTGCTGTTGAACATAGAGTACCTAAAGCAAAAGGAAGAAATGATGAAGTAAAAGAGCTGAACAAAGATTTGAAAGAGCAGCTTGGAAAGACTAAGTATTATAATTAAAAGTGCAAAGAACTGGAGTTAGAAAACCAAAAAGGAAGAACACTCTCAGTATTTCTTAAGCTGAAAGAACTGAAGAAAAAATTCAAACCTTGAGTTGCAATATTAAAGGATTCTATGGGCAAAAATACTGTAACAAAAGGGATGGGTGAACATTCAATCATTTCAGGAAGTAGCATACAATCAAGAACCTATGCACTGAAGGAAGAAGTCGAAACTGTCCTGCAGGCATTGGCTGAAAACAAGGCTCTAGGAATTTATGGAATACCAAATGAGATTTTTCAACAAACGGATGCAACACTAAAAGCACTCACTGGTCTATGCCGAGAAATTTGGTAGATAGCTACCTGGCCAATTGATTTGAAGAGATCCATATTCGTGCCTATTCCAAAGAGAGGTGATCCAATGGAATGCAGAAATCAATGAACAATATCATTAATATCACAGGCAAGTAAAAGTAGGGTAAAGGTAATTCAAAAACAGTTGCAGCAGTACATCACAAGGAACTGCCAGAAATTCAAGTCAGATTCACAAGAGGATGTTGAGGGAAGGATATCATTGCTGATGTCAGATGGATCTTTGCTGAAAGCAGAGAATACCAGAAAGATGTATACCTGTGTTTTATTGACTATGCAAGGGCATTGGACTGTGTGGATCATAACAAATTATGGATAACTCTGCAAAGAATGAGAATTCCAAAATGCTTAATTGTGCTCATGTGGAACCTGTACATAGACCAAAAGACAGTCAGCTGAACAAGGGGATACTGCAGCGTCTAAAATCAGGAAAGGTGTGCGTCAGAGTTGTATCCTTTCCTCTCACCATACTTGTTCAGTCAGTATGCTGAGCATATATTCTGAGAGGCTGGACTATATGAAGAAGAATAGGGCTTCAGGATTGGAGGAAGGCTTATTAATAACTTGTGATATGCAGATGACACAGCCTTCCTTGCTGAAATTGAAGAGATCTTGAAGCACTTCTGATGAAGATCAAAGCCTTCAGTGTGGATTATACCTCAACATAAAAAAAAAAAAAAAAATCCTTGTAACTGAACCAATAAGCAATATCATGATAAACAGAAAAAAGACTGACGTTATCAAGGATTTCGTTTTAATTGGATCCACAATCAACATCCATGGAAGCAGCAGTCAAGAAATCAAATGAAATATTGCATTGGACAAATCTGCTGCAAAAGACCTCTTTAAAGTGTTAAAAAGCAAAGATGTCACCTTGAAGATTAAGGTATGCTTGACCCAAGCTGTGATATTTTAATCACCTCATATGCCTGTGAAAGCTAGACAATAAATAAGGTAGAGAGAAGAAGAATTGATGCCTTTGAATTACAGTGTTGGTGAAGAATATTGAATATCCCAAGGACTGCCAGAAGAATAAACAAATCTTTGAAGAAGTACGGCCAGAATGCTCCTTAGAAGTGAGGATGGTGAGACTTAGTCTCATGTACTTTGGACATGTTATCAGGAGGGACCAGTCACTGGAGAAAGACATCATGCTTGGTAAATTAGGAGGTCAGTGAAAAAGAGGAAGATTTTCAACTCTCAAGGAGATTGACACAGTGGCTGCAACAATGGGCTCAAACACAAGCAATGATTCTGCGTATGGGGCAGGACTGGGGAGTGTTTTGTTCTGTTGTACATAGGGTCTCTATGAATCAGAACTAATTGGACAGCACTTAACAACAACATATTTTGCTTATGCAGCTTGTATATCGATTAAGAGTAGTCTTTAGAACAAAGCAGGGGAATACTGCTTGGTTCAGGAGTGAAAAGATATGAGGCAGGGTTGTATCCTTTCACATTACTTATTTAACTTGTATGCTGCACAAATAATCCATGTAGCTAGACGATATTAAGAAGAACGTGGTATTAGGATTGGAGGAAGACTCAGTAACAACCTGTGATATGCAGATGACACAATCTTGTTTGCTGAAAATGAAGATGACTAGAAGTACTTACTAGGGAAGTCTACAATTAAAGTCTTCAGTATGGATTATGCCTGAAGATGAAGAAAATGGAAATCCTCCCAACTGGACCAGTCAAGAACATCATGATAAATGGAAAAAAAAAAACTGAAGTTGTAAAAGATTTTATTGTACTTGGATCTCACCAATCAATGTCCATGAAAGCAGCAATTAAGAAATCCAATGCCATATTGCAGTGGGAATACCTAATGCAAAAGACCCCTTTAAAATTTTAAAAAGCAAAGGTGTCACTTTAATGACCAAGGCATGCCTAACCCAAGCCATGGTCTTTTCAATGGCCTCATATGCATGCAAAAGCTGAACAATGAAAAAAGACACAGAAGAGGAGTTGATGTATTCAAATTGTGGTACTGGCAAAGAATCTTGAATATTCTTTGGACTGCCAGAAGCATAAACAAATCAGTCTTAGAAGAAACACAGTCAGAATGTTCCTTAAAAGTGAGGATGACAAGCCTTCGGCTGGATTACTTTGGACACATCATCAGGAAAGACAAATTGCTAGAAAAAGACATCATGTTTGGTAAAGTAGAGGGTCAGCAAAAACGAAAGAAAGCCTTAAAGAGATTAATTGACACAATAGCCACAACAATGGACTAAATGATACCAAGGATCTTAAAGATAGCACAGCAATGGGCAACATTTCTTCTGTTATATACAAGGTCACCATGAGTAGATGCCAACTTGGTGGCAACTAAACAACAACAAGTAACATGGGACATGTCCACGTACTTTCACATTCACTTCTTTGTAGAGTGTGCTTCATGGATGAAGTTTGAAAAATTTTGTTTTTTTTAAATATGAAAATGTTCTCTTTCTTATTAAATTCAAACATTATTTGAAAGCACACATTTAATAAAGGTAAATATGTAGAGGAGATTAAAAGCCCAACATCTGCTACAGTAAGTCTGACGAGATTTAATAAGTTAACATTGGTGTGATAGAAGACATTAATGAACTTTGGTATTAATTTGAAATAAGTTTTCATTTGTTTTACTCAATGCAAGTTGAAAAGTAATAAGAGGAGAGGAAATTATGTCTAGAAAAAACAGAAAAAAAATGGGTCACAAGTAAGTTCTTACATAAGTTTTTATAAAAAAATCTTTATTCTCAGGTTCAATTTAATGCAGTATTGATTCAGTTTTCCATGGAACTTTGCAAACACAGGCATAGTCTATGTAAATGAAGTTTTATTGGCTCCTTCAGAAACATCTACAAATTATACACTTTGTAAATATTTTCCACTTCAAAATACATGATCTGAGAAGCTTTTCACTTGTCTGTGGCAATACTGCCAGTGTTCAAGCATTTTAGGGACTATTTTAGGGATCTTTTCAGGTTTATAGCATTTAACTATTTGTAACAATAGAGTGTGGTTTGATTTTTATAAATAGTACCAATGCACTAAAATTTAAATTTAGTTACTATGGTATGAATGAAAGACAGAGAATAAAAGTGGATAACATAATCTGGGATAATAAAAACAATATGTAAATGTACAGTATCAAGAGTGAATTTCTTGTTTAACTGATTGAGACTGAAGGTAAAAGAGAAGATGCTATTTTTCATTAATACAAGTTCTTTGAATAAGCGCATTTTACTGCAAGTCATTTCACTGAATTATGGTTCTTTAGAATGTGCAGAGTAAACCAATATATTTTTGAAAAAAAAAATCAGTTTTCACAATTTATAATTATCCTGTTCATTCATTTGAGAATCATAAATTATACATTTACACACATAAGACTTTGTACTGAAGGTGATTAACTTTTATCTATTGCTTTTTACTCTAGGTTAGACACTATGTTAGGAGCATGTCCCTTTACACATGCAGAAACTGAAATATAGAAAGTCATTAGTCCAAGGTCACACAGCTAGAAGTGGTAAAAAACAGATTTGAACCTATGCAGTTTGATTCCAGAGTTGACTACAGATGAGCACTGCTCTATACTTCCTAGGATTTGATATATTCCCTCAACAAGCTCACAGTACTGCAGCAGAGAATAGATCTATCAAGAGGCAATTCCAAAATTAAATATGCTATATAATAGTGTGTAAATCTGAACAAATTTTGTCAGAAGGACAAAAGAAGAAATAAATAATTTAGAGGGAGGATAATCTAAGAGTCAAAAGTAACAGCAGAGTCAGATAGATCTGAGTTCAAATCCTATACCCAACACATGATGAGAAATTTTGGGCAAGTTACTCAATATTTCTATGCCTCAATTCTATTACCTTTAGAATGGGAACATTAATAAAATATACTATATAGAACTGTTTTGAAGAAAAAGTAAAATAATGCACAAAGACAGAGCTGTGGTAGGCACTGGTGGGTATTGGGATGTTTTAGAGGTTTGAAAAAGCCAATACATAGCATCTATTTTCCCCTTCTAAGTTCTGAACCAATTGAAAGAGGCAAAGGAAGCAAGTGGAGAAGAAAATATCCGCTCTACTATTGATATAGCTGCTGCTGGAGAATGTGGCTTATATTGTGAGTCAGTAGTACCCTAATACTGAACTCCAGAATTAAACAGACTAAACATCTATTCGGGAGTCCCTGGGTGGTATAAATGGTAAATGCACTTGGCTGTAACCATAAGGTTGAGGGTTCAAGTCCACCCAAAGGTGCCTTGAAAGAAAGACCTGATTATCTACAGCTGAAAAATCAGCCATTGAAAATCCTATGGAGCACAGTTCTACTCTGACAAACATGGGGTTTCCGTGAATTGGAATTGACTTGATAGCACCTGGTTTTAACATTCATGTCACAGATAGGACTAGATATCTTCAGGTCTCTCTACTTGGGAAGACTCCTCATAAAACTTACAGCAGGAAGGATGATTGCTTCCTGTAGACAGGTAGCTCACAAAGAAGGAGGGAGAGGAATTTGAGACCAAACATGCTTAGTAGGAACCAAATGGACTTAATTTTTCTATCCTCCTCTCTATAGAAGTAGTGAGGGGATGGAAAAAGGCTAATAGCATATCTCTCTGGTGGTCCATTCTCAAGGAAATGGGAGATAAGAAGAGTAGATACTCTCAAGATATTACTATTCTCAATATTAATGTCTGAAAATTTTATAGAAAAAAATATATACATGAAATCTTAGATGACTACTGAAACTGGAAGCCAGGAATTTCAATGATTATGAAAAAGAAAAGAACATTCCAATGATAATGAACAATATGTACTAAGACATCCAGCTGTGGGGGGACTTGGTCTTTTCCAGAATGGTAAGAAACTTAGAATGGCTAGTGGGAAGAAGGGATAATCAGAAGAAAAAACAGAATACACTATAAGAGAAGAAATGAGGAGATAGATTTTGAAGTTCATTGAATTTCATTTCATTGGGTTTGGACTTGATCATGTATAAATAAGGAATCAGTTAAAGTCTTTAATTAAGGCAGGAAATATTATTCCTTCTCTCTTTTTTTAAGGAAAATAATTCTGAGACTGAAAGACACAAAGATATGCAGCACAGGCTGCTTTAATACTACACATGAAAGATGAAAGATGATAGTGGTTTTGGGGATGAATGGGATTCAGGACATGGTTTTGAGAAATAATGTGGGATTTGGAATTTTATTGGGTTTAGAATGAGAGAGAGATAGAAAGTGAGCTCAATTATTGTTCCCAAGTTTGAGGTTGTAGATATAAACATATCAAAACTAGGATAATAAAGTCAGGTATAGGAAGGAAGATAATGAAAATCGTCATGACAGATTGGTAATAATAAGGTTTTAGGAATCACAAAGATGAATTTGAATTCAGGTGTTCTTCCTTACTATCTGTGTAATCTTGGGTAATAACTCAAACTCTCTGATACACAATTTTAATATCTATATAATAGAGTTAGTAACGGTTGCCACTCGGAGTTTTTGCAAGCATTAGAAATATTACCAGTATTAGGATTCCCTGTTCTGGGCTGTCTGGAGTTTTTGGCATGATTTAAGATCACTCTGTATTACAGCAGGACTTTAAAGAGGTGAGGATATAGTTTTCACTTGCCTTCTTGAAAACAGAATATATGTAGGACATATTTACATAAGTTAAATGCATTATTAACTTATAAATTTTACAATGTCACAATGCTTTTCTAGATTTAACCCTATCCCATTATTTGGACAAGTAGAGGTATTATGGGAATTGGAATCAAGGATATTTCTGCCAAAAAAAAACTATTCATGGTGGTCCTATCGAGAGCAGAAGAGAATATATTTTTTATGAAGAAGTTCTTATTTTACAACATAATTGTTAAACCTTTGAACAAATCAGCTTGTTATTAGATCTGTTTAAAATGCTGTCAGAAATATTTTGAGATCTTCTAAATTAGGACTTCTGGAAGTACGGATTCATGGTTGATTTTGTTTGGATATTAATGTTTAGATTGTGTCCACAACATATCAAATGTAAGTAGAATATCAAAAGCAAGTAGAAAAAAAAAACTCTAGAGGCAGTAGTAATCCCTTTCAGTCATAGTAGAGTATCGTGGTTGAAAAATCCTCCTACAAATAACAATTATAAAATATAAACAAATTATTAAAAAAAAATAAAGCATTGAAGAGTGATCAGGTAGAAGAAATAAAAGGAGGTTTATCCTTGAAGAATGGTAAGTTCAGGGTTGCTATTTATGAGTTTGCAGCTCTCTGCCAGAGTTTACTAGCTCAAGCAACAGGAAGACAAAGCCTTACTGGCATGAGGTGTCAGAAAACAAAGTTCAATGCTGGAAAACCAGATGAAAAAATAGGCTGAGAATACTGGAAGGGGGGATCTCCAAGGAGATAAACCCATAATCTGCATTTAAAATTACCCCAAATCCTGGGCTAGCCACTAAATATACTTTGGGAAGACCCCAGTGAACCTTGAATAAAACTACCAACTGGAAACTAAAAAGACTAAGTGGAGAATTCACATGTAGCCGAAAAGCCAAAATTCAGCAAATTAAAGATTGTTACTAAATACATTCATATAATATAAAAGAATGCAGGAAAGACAGAATAGAGGAACAAAATCTAGAGGATTCAAACAGAAAAGAAACATAAATTTAGCCATATCAATGCTTACATTAAATATAAATGGTCTAAAACATCAAATAAAAAAGATTGTTAGAATGGCTTACAAAAAAAAAAGGAAGCACACATAAGACATCCATGTTAAATATACTGATATAGCTAGGAAAAAAAATAAAAGAATAGAATAAATTATGTTTTAATATCAGACAATGTATATCACAGAACAAAAAAAAATTACTAGATATAAAGAAGATCATTTCAAAATAATAAAGTGGTCAATTAATCAAAAAGACATAATAATCCTAGACATCTATGTCTCTAATAACATTAACTTCAAAATACATGAAGAAAACCTTATAGAACTGTACCAGAAATAGTCAATTTCACAAATATTCTTTCTTAATAATGCATTGAACAAGTAATCAGAAAATCAGCAAGGACTTGAACACTATCAATAAACATAACCTTATTGATGGCAGCAGATATGCATCTTTTAAACAATGCACAGAAAATTTATCACAGTAAACTGTATTTTGGGACATAAAATAAGTCTTAATAAATGTAAAAGGATTTCAGTCAAACAAAGTATGTTCTCTAACCAAAAAAAAAAAAAAAAGAATTAAACTAGAAATCTAAAACAGAAACCTCTCTGGAATATCCATAAATATTTTATTGTTAGGTGCCATTGAGTCAGTTCCTATTCATACGACACTATGTACAACTGAAGGAAACACTGCCCGGTCCTGCACCATTCTCACAATTGTTATGTTTGAGCCCATTGTTGCAGCCACTGTGTCAATCCATTTTGCTTAGGGTCTTCCTCTTTTTGCTGACTATCTCCTTTACCAAGCATGCTATTTTTCTCCAGGGACTGGCCTCACCTAGTAATACGTCCGAAGTACATGACACAAAGTCTCGCCATCCTAGCTTCTAAGAAGAGTTCTGGCTGTACTTCTTCCAAGACAGATATTTTAGTTCTTCTAAGAGTCCATGATATATTCAATATTCTTCACCAACTACGTATTCAAAGGCATCAACTTCTCTTCGGTCTTCCTTATTCGTTATCTAGCTTTCTCATGCATATGAGGTGATTGAATATACCATGGCTTGAGTCTTTTGCACCTTAGTTCCCAAAGTGACCTCTTCACTTTTTAACACTTTAAAGAGATCTTTTGCAGCAGATTTGTCCAATGCAATGTGTCCTTTGATTTCTTCCATGAGCGCTGATTGTGGATTCAAGTAAAATGAAATCCTTGACAACTTCAACATTTTCTCTGTTTATCATGAAGTTGCTTATTGGTCCAGTTATGAGGGTGTTTGTTTTCCTTTTGTTGAGGGGTAATCCATGCTGGAGGCTGTAGTCTTTGATCTTCATCAGTAAGTCCTTCAAGTCTTCTTCACTTTCAGCAAGCAAGGTTGTGTAATATGCATATCACAGGTTGTTAATGAGTCTTCCTTCAATCCTGACGCTGCATTCTTCTTCATATAGTCCAGCTGCTCAAATTATTTGCTCAGGATACAGATTGAATATGTGTGGTGAAAGGACACAACCCTAATGCACACCTTTCCTGATTTTAAAGCATGCAATATGCCCTTATTCTGTTCGAATGACTGTCTCTTGGTTTAAGTACAGCTTCCTAGTGAGCACATTTAAGTTCTCTGGAATTTCCACTCTTCACAAGGTTATTCATAGTTTGTTACGATTCACAGAGTCAAATGCCTTTATATAGTCAATAAAACACAGGTAAACATCTTTCTGGTTTTCTGTGTTTTCAGCCAAGATCCATCTGACATCAGCATGGATATTCCTTATTCCACATCCTTTTCTGAATTCGGCTTGAATTTCTGGCAGTTCCCTATTGGTGTACTGCTGCAACCACTTTTGAATTATCTTCAGTAAAATTTTACTTGTGTATGATATTAATGATAATGTTCAATAATTTCTGCATTCTGTTGGATCACGTTTCTTTGGAATGGGTACAAATATGGATCTCTTCCAGTTGGTTGGCCAGGGAGCTGTCTTCCAAATTTCTTGGCATAAACCAGTGTGAGGGCTTTCAGTGTTGCATCCTTTTGTTGTAACATCTCAATTGGTATTCTGTCAATTTCTGGAACCTTGTTTTTTGCCAAAGCCTTCAGTGCAGCTTGGATTTCTTCCTTCAGTCCCATCAGTTCTTGATCATATGCTACCCCTGAGACAGTTGAATTTCGACCAATTCTTTTCGGTACAGTGACTCTCTGTATTCCTTCCATTTTCCTTTGATACTTCCTGTGTCATTCAATATTTTGAAAATAGAATCCTTCAGTATTGTAACTCAAGGCTTGAATTTTTTCTTAAGTTCTTTCAGCTTGAGAAATGCTGAACGTGTTCTTTTTTTTTTGGTTTTCTAACTACAGGTCTTTTTAAATTTCATTGTAATACTTTACTTTGACTTCTCGAGCCAACTGTTGAATTGTTCTGTTCAGCTCGTTTACGTCATCATTTCTTCCTTTCACTTTAGCTAATCTGTGTTCAGGAGAAAATTTCAGAGTTTCCTCTGACATCTGTTTTGGCCTTTTTTTTTCTTTCTTGTCTTTTTAATGACCTTTGGCTTTCTTCATGTGTGATGTCCTTGATGTCAGTCCACAACTTGTCTGGTCTTTAGTCTTTAGTGTTCAATGCCTCAAACCTATTCTTGAGATGGTCTGTAAATTCGGGTGGTCTCTACTCAAGGTTATATTTTGGCTCTTGTGGACATATTTTAATTTTCTTCAGCTTCAACTTGAACTTGCATATGAGCAATTGATGGTCTGTTCCACAGTTGGCCATGGGCCTTGTTCTAACTGTTGATATTAAGCTTCTCTACCCTCTCTTTCCACAGAGGTAGTCGATGTGATTCCTATGTATTCCATCCGGTGAGGTCCACGTGTATAGTCACTGCTTTTGTTGTGGAAAAAGTATTTAAATTGAATAAGTCATTGGTCCTGCAAAATTCTATCATGGGATCTCCAGAGTCATTTCTATCACCAAAGTCATATTTTCCACCTACAGAAGCTTTTTCTTTGTTTCCAACTTTTGTATTCCAATCACTAGTAATTATCAATGAGTCTTGATTGCATGTTTGATCAATTTCAGCCTGCAAAAGTTGGTAAAATCTTCAATTTCTTTATTTTTGTTACTACTGATTGGTACATAAATTTGAATAATAGTCATGTTAACAGGTCTTCCTTGTATGTTTATGAATATTATCTTACCACTGACAGCACTGTAATTCAGGATAGATATTGAAATGTTCTTTTTGACAATAAATATGACACCAATCCTCTTTAATTTGTCATTTCTGGTACAGTAGATCAGATGATTCTCCAATTCAAAATGGAAAATGACAGTCTATTTCAGCTTATTTAATGTCTAGGATATTGACGTTTACGTGTTCCTTTTCATTTGTGATGACTTCTGTTTTTCCTAGATTCGTACTCCATACATTCCAAATTCTGATTATTAACAGATGTTTGCAGCTGTTTCTTCTCATTTTAAGTCATGCCACATCAACAAATGAAGGTCTCAAAAGCTTTACTCCAACCCCATGATTAAGGTGGGCTCTGCCTTGAGGTGGCAGCTCTTTCCCAGTTGCATTTAGAATGCTTTCCAACCTGAGGGGCTTCTCTTTTGGCTCTATATCAGACAATGTTCTGCTACTATTCATAGGGCTTTCACTGACTTAGTCTGGAAGCTACGCTGAAACCTGTCCACCATGGGTGACCCTGCTGGTATTTGAAATACTGCCAGCATAGCTTACAACATGATAGCAATGCCCAAGCCTCCGCAGAACTACAAACTGACAGATGACTAGTGAGCAAATATTTTAAAATTAAAAAAAAATAAAAAAACAGGGTTCAAAGAAGAAGTCTTAAGGGAAACAAGAAAATAATTTTGAATTTATTGAAAAAGAAAATGTTTATCAAAATTTGTGGCATGCAGTTAAGCAATGATTGGAGGAAAATAATAGCATTAAATGTTTCTACTGTGAAAAAAAATAAAAGTCCCAAATCAATCATCAAAGCCAGAGTTTGGAATATTTTCCTGTAAAGAACCAGGTGTTACATTTCTGAGGTTTAGTGGTCCCAGTGATCTCAGTCACAATTACTCAACCCTGCCATTGTAGCATGAAAAAAGTCCTAGACAATGCGTAAATGAATGAGGGTGGTTATGTTCCAATAAAACTATTCACAAGACCAGTCAAATAGCTATATTTCAGCATAGTTTGCTGAACTCTGATCTTAGCTTCCACCTTAGAAATATAGAATAAAGTCAAAAGGAATCAGAAGATAGAAAATAATGAAGATAGCAGAAATCAATGAACTTGAATAAAGAAAAGTAATAGAAACTATCGATCCAAAAGTATTCCTTTTAAAAAGTTAAAAAAAAATAAAAGAAAGAAAGATAAAATTCTAGGTAGACTGGTCAAATAAGAAAGAGATAAGAAATAAAATATCAGTATCAGGAATTAAAGAGATAACATTACTACAGACACTACAGAAATGAAAAACATGGTAAGCAAATATTACGAACAACCCTATACCTATAATTTTGCAACTGAGATTTAAAAAAGAGTGTGGTATGGAGTGTTGATCTGCGGCTAACTGAGTAAAAATTTATCTTTGAATTTAGCAATCTGGAGGACACTGTTGACTTAGGCAGGACTCAGTTTATTGGTGTAATGGGAGTAATTTAGGATTGGAATAGATTTGCGAGTGCAAGGAAATGAATCAGAGAGAAAAAGTGTAGACTACTCTTTTAAGTTGTTCTGCTGTAAAGGGTAACATGGAAATAATCCTCTTTTACAAGCATGAGTATGACATTATATTTATAGTGTCAAGATAATGCATTAATTGAATGGAACTGTAAGGTAATCCATTCATATATAAAAAGTTTACCCAAACTTTAGGGACCTTCTGTTCCAGTTTTGTGCTCTTCTCCAATCTGCTTCATGTCCTGGGATGCTGATCTCTAGTTGCTGCATCAACACGACTCCTTTCTCTCTGGCTTCATGAAGTTGAGTTTAGCTAATGGAAAACACCAACAGGAAATCAAAGTATGGGACTAAAGGGAGGTATTAAGGTGTTTATTTTTCCAGCTCAGAATCCGTGACAGGCCTTTAGTTAGCAGAGGCTTCATTCTTTACCTAAGGCCACAGCGCCTGCTAAATGAACTTCTTTTACAGTTATAACTACAGAACTGTTAACTTGTTCAGGTAATTCCTATCTCCTGTTGTCCTTATAGACCCGAGGATGAGGAGAACTTTCTGCTATGTCTTCCCATCTTTTCTCACTTTCCTCTAACCCTGTCTAAGCCTTTGTAAATATGTTTAAATATTCTAAATTACTCAATTTGTGTGTGCTATTTTTTTTGTCTTACAGGGAACACTAACTGAATCAATCCTACTTCTCTTTACTACTCATACATTAAAATTTATTTTTAATATTTTGTTTTATTTTTTTTATAAAGAATGACTTGGCTGGGTGTCTAAAAATATTTTTATTACTTTAATGTTCAAATATGTAAAATTAATTCACATTTTTATATGTTGAAATTATGTGAAGATTTTCAAGTCTTATATTTTCTCACAACTTTATGTGTCAAGGAAATATTCTTAGCAATATATGTGTATATATTAAATCTGCTCCAATTTGAAATTGCTCCCACTATTCCAATAAACTGAGGCCTGCCTAAGTCAACAGTATCCTCCAGGTTGCTAAATTCAAACATAAATTTTCACTCAATTATATGTACACATACATACATACACATATATAATTTATCAAACAATTAAGCACTCAAAACTAAAAATGTTCTAGGCACTGTGACAGGTATTTAATAACATGCAAAGAATGAATTTCAAGTATATATCTAAGTGAGAGTTTAAACTTTAGCAATAATTTTTTTGTGTGACACTATAAAATTGTTTTATGTATAGTGAGTGTCCTTAAATATTATTTTGGCTTTTGCTTCTTTTATAATTGTTATAAGAGACATTCACAAGCCATATAGAATTCATTTCATTCCTCAATTGCTAAAATTGCATTTTTGAATGACTAAGATACTGTCAAGCATAAATATTCATGTTTTTCACCAGATGCAATTTTAAATTATACTTGGCTATTTCCAAGTAGCAAAACCATTCTCCAAAAAAAGGAACAATTGTCACCAGTGATAATATATTTAAAATGTGTCCTTGGTTTGCTTAAAAATGCAAAATAGATTCATAATTAAATATCTAAGGTTGGGGCTAGGCATAAGGGGATAAATCTCAGCTCTTCCACTTAATATCTGGGTGACTTCGACCAATGTACTTGTCCTCTCTGTGACTTGTTTATTTTTTCTATAAAGTGGAGATAATAGTACCATCTACTTCAGGCTTGTTATGTAAATTGAATAAGTTCATATTAAGTCTCTAGGATACCACCCAGAACATTCTAAGTACTAGATACATTTAATTGTTATTATTCAAAGACTTTTTAAAAATGAGTGTTTCTAAAAGAGTTTTAGCAACGGAAGTAGCAGCAGGATCAAATATAGCAACAGAAGTTTACACTTTTACAGAGGAAACTATTCATTTAAAGTATTGATTCTGGTTTACTTATAGTTTTAACTATTATATTATTTTAGTAAAAACTCATAACTTATATACTGAGAATCCACTGAGTTTTTCATTGTGGTGGGTAGTGTTTGAGATTTTTCTTGTCAGAAGGTATTATTCCTGCCTTTATATGAATTAAAATAACATAAATGACAAAACTAAAACACAGGTAATTTTATTTACGTACATATCTGCTATATAGTGTTCACTGTAAAACACATGCATCTACCTTATTTAGTTGTATATCAGTAACATACATTCCAGTCTAAGAGTACTACTGAAACTCTGTCACCCAATATTATGAAGAGCTTTTTATGTGAGAATTATGCTGTTTTAATATACATATAAATAAATAAAAACAAGCTAGTCCTCTCTTCACAGCACCATTATCACCAATGGTTAGTTTTGTACCTTATGCATGAGCGGTACTTGACAAATACAAACATGGAAGAATGAATTGCTGAATAAAGGAGAAACTGGGTTATTCAAGCAATGACACCCAGTGGGGCTATTTGTTTTTTTGTTGGTTTGTTTGTTTTTTGCTTTTGGGGAAGGATTGTTTTGTTTTTAGCTTTATAACGTAAAATATATCGTAATTAATGACTAATATAGAATTGAATGAAGAAAAGTAAAATCTTTTACCCTTTTCATATATTGGAAACAGTTGTGAATTTAAAGTATACACATAGTATCACAAGGGAAAAAAGAGGAAAAGGAGAGGAAAATAAAAGAAAATATTGTTAACAAATGTTTATGGTGGATGGAGGAAAACTTAAAATTTGAAGAGGTGACATGTTTTCTCTCTTCTGTGTAAATTTTTATAAATTGCAGCTTGCTATATGGGTCACAGAAGGAACAAATAATTTACAATGATGCTTATTTTAATAAAAATTTTTTAAATTCAAAAACACATTAACATGAAGGAAAATATGTAAATGTAGCAATAATGTTTTTATAAATGCTGAGTGTACTGTGTTTTATTAAAGAATCTAAGGACAATAATGTGTATTATTCTGTATACAGGCAAAGGGGAGGAAAATTAACTCTTTTGGACCTTTAAGATTATACCGAAAATTATGCTTTCTACGTATTCAATATCTAATGTAATTGCCACGAAGAAGATTTACAAATTTTCCCTTCAAAATGTCACACTCTTATCCCACCAAATTGAGAGGAAATCCTACAAAGTTTTTAAAAAAATACTCTGAGTATTAATTTTTTTCCTTAAAATATTATTCAGCCTATTCACAACACGAATCTAAGAAATCTCAGACATTTGTCAGTTATAAACTTGCTAATGATTATTGCTGATGGCTTTAAATTAATATTTAGGAATTGTAATAAATAACACTTGCTTTTACATGTTAAAATGTATAACAAATATTATAAGTGTTGATCTAGAATTCACATGGTACACTATATTACTACAGTTTCTGAACACATGCCTTACTTATTTTATATATTTAGAGAAAAATAAAATCCAAGGCATAAATAATAAAGCAATAATCTGTTAGTCAACTACTGGAAGTTATATTGTATTTTGTATTGATTTCAATATGTGTGTGTATTTGCATATACATATACACTATACCCACACATATATAGGTATATTCTAGTTTTTTCTTATGCTTACAAATAGGGAGATTGTTAAAAACTTTGCCAGTATCAGAGGTAAAAAATGGCATCCTACTCTTTTATTATACATTTCCATTTGTATTAATGATGAAGCTGTATAACTTCTTATACGCATGCTTATTGGTCCTTTATGTTTCTAAATTTAATTGTGTGTTCATATTTTTCATCCACTTTTATATTTGGCTTTTAAGTATTTTCTTATTTATTTGTAAATGTACTTTAGTAATACTAAAGGTATTATTATAAAGGATTAATCCTTGCAAATAATCATAACTAATATTTACTGAAATTTAACACTTTTTTTATGTACTGTTTGTTTACCTTCTGTATCAAATTATCCCTAAGATTTAGTAGCTTAAAATTATCATTTTACTTTGTTCATAATTGTGTGAGTCAGAAATTCAAGAAGGACTGTATGTTCACTTTTGACACACATGGAATTGGCATGGCAGCTGGGGCTGGAGGATCTGCTTCTGAGTTGGCTTCTTCATTCACAGCCCTGATACTTCTATGTTCCTTGGCTTCTATCCCTTTCCCCTTGATGTTTCTCTTCTCAAACTTCTCCATGGACTTGGGCTTTTCATAGCATGGCGGTCAGTGTAGTCATTTATGATGGCCTACTTTCCTCCAAGTTACCATTTCGAGAGCAACTATTGCAAGTTACCTGGATGGAAATAGCAAGGCTTCTTATTATCTGGCCTCAGAAGTCCCAGTATGTCACTTCTGCCACATTATAATGGCCAAGCATGTCACTGAAACTATGCCATATTCAATAAGAAGAGGATGAGGCTCTATCTCTCAATGGCAGAAGACACAAAGGATTTGTGGACATCTTTAACCTACCACTAAATATATATTCTCATTAGACCTGCCAACAATGTTATAAGGTAAGATTTTATTTTAATCCCCATTTTTACAGATGAAAAAGTTTCAACTTTGGAAATTTGAGTAATTTACGTAAGACATACAACTTGTAAGGGGTAAAACTCTTATTTGAACCAGTCTGGCTTAAAATAGATTTCAGCATATAGCCTCTGAAAAGTTGGTTTACCATTACTTGATGCTTTTTTGTTTTAGTCTTTCCACTTTGGGAGATAATTAAACTTTTTATATAAGAAATTAGAAATGAAAACAAAAGAAAAAAAAAACAAAGTAAAAAAAGGAAGATAAAAGAATAAAATGATAAAATATGAACAAAGATACAAACAGCATATCAAAAAAACACGGTTGTATAAAAAGGGTTGATTTTTTTTTTTAACTGTGTGTCAACAGAATAAAAGGAGAAAAACATATTGTCAAATACAAACAGGTAAAAAGTTAATAAAGTATTATGAAAAACTTTGTTACGCATAAAATTAATAATGGATAAATTTGAAAGAAAAATATATTTCACATTTACCACAATAAATCCTACAAAATCAATAGAAATGGCACCTTTTACATAGAGATACCAGAGAAGGAATTTTGATAAGCCACTTAGAAGAAAAAGTCAAGAAACAGTTAATCCAATCTTAAATCCTTCAGATAAGAGAAAAAGGGAGGTGCATTCCCAACATGTTTTTTGAGACTTAGTAAAACTTTGAGACCATAACCACATAAGGACAGTATGAGAAAGGAACTTTAAGCATTTTTTAATAAAGATAGTGCAAGAAAATGGCCATTTGGATCTCAGTGGTATATAACATAAACTGTAAAATGCCTATGTTTACTTTATTCAAGGAATGCAAGTTTGGTTTAAGTTAGGTAATTTATTAATATAATAGACCATGTTAAAATTAAAAGAACAATTATATGATCATCTTAATAGATGTAGATAAAGTGTTCAGTAAAATTCAACTGTAGCGAATTAGAAAAGCAAAGGAAATTTGTTAACGTGGTAAAGGTAGCTACAAAAATCCGTTACTGAAGTTACATTGAGATATTACTGCACACTATCAGAGGGGCTAAAATAAAAAATATCAAATGTTGTCCAGGATGCAGAAAAACTGGGTCACTTGAATATTGCTGGTGGGAAAGTAAAATGTTAAAGTTATTCTGAAAAACATTTTGGCAGTTTCTTATAACACTAATCACGCAATTACTATACAAAGTACAGTTGCACTTTGAGTATTTAACCCACAGAAATAGCAATTTATGTTCACACAAAAACCTGTATACTAATGTTCATAGCAGCTTTACTAATAATAGTCAAACACTGGAAATAACCAGACACACTGTGATCTTGTCATACCATAGAATACTTCTCAGTTAAAAAAAAGAACAAAGGATTGGAAATTGTAAAACCTTGGAAGAATCTTCAGAGAATTTTGTTGTGTGGAAAAAAGCTAATCTCAAAAATTCGTATTTTGTATGACTCCATATCTATAACATTCTTAGAATAAGAAATTAAAGAAATGGAGAACAGATTAGTGATCGCCAGAGATTAGGGGTGAAGGGAGGTATGGAAGGTGAATATGCAGTCATGGGCTCCACAACATCTGCTCAGGTAACATCTGAACGTATATATGTCCATAGTCCCATAAGCTTACAATAGAATTCAGAAATCCGCAACAGAGAACTGGACGTAGCAAGCATATCTAACTTCAGTCAAATGCTCGTCTTAGAATATAGTATGCAGTGTACCTTTTTATGCATAAAAAAATTAAAGAAAGACTTCTACATACACTAAAACATCTTTAACGTAATAATACAATAATAATAATGTTTTGATGCACATTTCAGAGTAGTGATTATTTGTTAAAATAAACAATTGTACCTTGAATTTTTAATACAATAAGCTTTATGGGGGTTGGTTTGTAACTATGGGTTGTACGTAAGTCAGATGTTCATATTCTCAGGACTGCTTGCACAAGGTCCAAATTGCATAATGTCCTATTTCACAAAACATAATGTGGACTTTGAACAATGCATGACTATAGTTATAAAAAGTAATACAAGGGATTCTTGTGTTTATGGAACTGTTCTGCTGTTTGACTCTGGTGGTGGAACACAAAACTATACATGTGATACAACTGCATAGAACTAAATACAGACACGTGAAAACAAATGAGTACAACTTTGTGGTGCCACCTTTAAGCACTGAGCTGATAACTGAAAGGTTGGCAGTTGGGATCCACCCAACAACTCCATGGGAGAAAGACCTGGCAATCTGTTCCTGTAAAGATTATATCTTAGAAAACCTTATGGAGCAGTTCTACTCTGTCACTTGGGGTCACTATGAGTCGAAAATTGACTCTACAACACCTAACAACAGCAGCTACTATAGATTTACAAGACGTTACCATTGAAAGACACTGCACAAGTACATGGAATTTCTCTGTGTTGTTTGTTAAAAGTGAATGTAAATCTACAATTATTTCAAATAAATATTTTAATTAAAAATGTAAAGTCAAAAAATACAATTGTGAACATAAAAAATGTGTTAGATAAAACAATGCCCCTTAAAATGAAAAATGAGAAAAGGACATCCCTTGGCATCACTTACATTCAACATAACATTGTTTCTTTTAGTCAGAGTAACAAGAAAATAAAAAGACAAAAAGTTCTTTATAGGACTCCGGCAAGATGGTAGTCTAGGCAGAAGCACCACGCCGTCCCTCCACAACAAAGATCCGAAAAACTAAGCCAAACAGAGAATCAACAATCCTGAAACCCTAGAACATCAAATGAAGAGATAAAGAACTCAGCCGAACACCAAATGGAGTAAGAATACTGAAAGAGAACAGAGAGCGAGGAGAGATTCATGCAGAGGAGGCGCCCTACCAGCTAACGCAGCGCGGATCCACCATCTTGGACTCCTATCGGAGACCAGCAAACGGGGGTACAAGAGAGCAGCCTCACGGAGCATCCAGAGGGAGACAAAACAGCCGGTAATTTGCGGTGTGCACTTTCCCACCCCCCACCCCTCTTCGCCCCGGCTGGGGCTCCCCTGCTTCCCGTGTCCAAGGTCTCTTGGCTGGGGGGGCGCCGGTTGCTTGGATTTCGCACGCCCGTGCGGGTGGCTCTCTGGGGGCCGTTTGCTGGCTGCTGCTGTTGCTTTTTCTGCTTCTTTTGGATACTCGCTTGCCTCTCGCTGCCTCCCCCTCCTTTTGCTCAGGTGCCTGGCTCCGAGCGCCGTCTTTGCCCTTTGCTGCGGGGCTGTGGGGCTACGTTCGGGTGTGCAGCTGCTTCCAGGTCTGGGCTGCAGTGCTGGTGAGATCCCGGGGCCTTTGTTCGTTTGCTCTTCTGCTTCCCAGGGCCACAGGCTCTTGACCCAGGGCTGCCGGCTACTGGGATTCTGCGCGCCCGGACGGGAGGCTCTCTGGGTGCCGTTTGTAGGCTGCAGGTGTTGCTATTTTTTTTTCCCCCTTTTTTCTTTTTCTGCTTCTTTTGGATTCTCGCTTGCCACTTGCTCCCTCCCCCCTCCTTTTGCTTGGGTGCCTGACTCCGAGCACCGTCTGCCTTTTTCTGCGGGGCTGTGGGGCTACATTTGGGTGTGTGGCTGCTTCGAGGTCTGGGCTGCAGTGCTGGTGAGATCCCGGGGCCTTTGTTCGTTTGCTCCTCTGCTTCCCGGGGCCAGTCTCTTCACCCAGGGCCGCCGGCTGCTTGGATTCCGCGCTCCCGTGCGGGCGGCTCTCTGGGTGCCGTTTGTTGGCTGCTGGTGTTGCTTTTTCTGCTTCTTTTGGTTTCTCGCTTGCCTCTCGCTGCCTCCCCCTCCTTTTGCTCGGGTGCCTGGTTCCGAGTGCTGTCTTTGCCCTTTCCTGCGGGGCTGTGGGGATACGTTTGGGCGTGCGGCTGCTCCCAGGTCTGGGCTGCTGCTCTGGTGAGATCCCGTGGCCTTTGTTTGTTTGCTCCTCTACTTCCCGCGGCCGCAGTCTCTTCACCGGAGGCCGCCGGCTGCTTGGACTCTGCGCGCACGGGTGGGCGGCTCTCTGGGTGTCATTTGTTGGCTGCTGGTGCTGCTTTTTTTTTTTTTTTTTCCTTTTTCTCCTGCTTCTCTTGGTTTCTCCCTTGCCTCTCACTGCCTCCCCTTCCTTTTACTCGGGTGCCTGGCTCTGTGCACCCTATTTGCTCCTTCCTGAGGGTCCCCAGAGCGCAGGCAATTTGTGACATATGCTTTCCCACTCTCCACCATTCTTCACTCACACTCGGCCTCCTCTGTTTCCCACAGACACAGTCGCTTGTCCAGAAACACCAACCCGCACTGGCTGGCTCTCTGAGTGCCATTCGTTGACTGCTGGTGTTG
>NW_004444173.1:2986260-2987343 GCF_000243295.1 Trichechus manatus latirostris
TGACTTCAGAACCTACTATACAGCTACAGTAGTCAAAACAGCCTGGTACTGGTACAACGACAGATACATTGACCAGTGGAACAGAATTGAGAACCCAGATGTAAATCCATCCACCTATGGTCACCTGATTTTCAACAAGGGCCCAAAGTCCATCAAATGGGGAAAACACAGTCTTTTTAACAAATGGTGCTGGCAAAAGTGGATATTCATCTGCAAAAAAATGAAACAGGACCCATACCTCACACTATATACAAAAACTAATTCAAAATGGATCAAAGACATAAATACAAAGCCAAAAACTATGAAGTTCATAGAAGAAAAAATAGGACCAATGCTATAGGCCATAATACATGGCATTAACAGGATACAAACCATAACCATCAACACACAAACCCCAGAAGATAAGCTAGATAAATGGGATCTTCTAAAAATCAGACACCTATGCTCTTCAAAAGACTTCACCATAAAAGTAAAAAGAGAACATACAGACTGGGAAAAAATTTTTAACAGTACAAGTCAGACAAAGGTCTAATCTCCATAATCTACAAGAAAATCCAACACCCCTACAACAAGAAGACAAATAATCTTATTAAAAAATGGGCAAAGGAAATAAACAGACATTTCACCAAAGAAGACATTCGAGAGGCCAACAGACACATGAGGAAATGCTCGCGATCACTAGCCATTAGAGAAATGCAAATTAAAACCACAATGAGTTACCATCTCACCCCGGCATTACTGGCACAAATCAAAAACACTGGAAATAGCAAATGTTGGAGGGACTGCGGGAGATCGGAACTCTTATGCACTGCTGGTGTGAATGCAAAATGATACAAGTATTTTGGAAAATGATATGGTGCTTGCTTAGAAAGCTAGAAATAGAAATTCCATATGATCCACCAATCCCACTCCTAGGAATATACCCTAGATAAATAAGAGTCATCACTCAAATAGACATATGCACACCTATGTTCATGGCAGTATTGCTCACAATAGCAAAATGATGGAAACAACCTAGATGCCCATCAACAGATGAATGCATAAACAAACTATGGTACATACACACAATGGAGTACTATGCAA
>NW_004444173.1:2987443-2992957 GCF_000243295.1 Trichechus manatus latirostris
TTTAGAGGGTTAAAATGTTGTGGGGTTGTTAACCAATGTCATAAAACAGCATGTGTGTTACTGTTACATGAGAAACTATCTGTTCTGTAAGCTTTCACCTGAAGTACAATAAAATATTAAAAAAAAAAAAGTTCTTTATAAATGAAAAGGAGATAACAAAAATATAAACATTCACAGATGGTATGATTGGAATTCAAGATTGAAACTCAAGATCACTGAGGAAAATCATTGAAATTAACAGAGTTAATCAGGCTCCATATGCAAGGTTATAATAAAAAAATTTTTAAACAGTATTTTATTAAATTTTTGGTGAAAATTTGCACACTAAGTTTTCCATTTGACAATTTCTGCAGAAATTGTTCAATGACATTAGTTAAATTTGTCACAATATGTCAATAGTCTCTTTAATTGTATTCTGTTTGTTCCATTTCCAGTACTCTAGTTTCCCCTCTCCTTATCTTTTCATATTTGCTTTTGAGTAGTTGTTGACCATATGATTTCATACAGATGTTTTTTCCATAGAGAACCCATATTACAGGTAATGTCTTTTATTTTGTATGTCACTCCGCTATTTCGCTAAAAGATGATCTCAGGGGATAGGCTCAGTTCTAGGTTAAAAGTGTCTCAGGGTGATCGTCTCAGGGAGTCCTCTGTTCTCTACTGTTCCAGTTTGTTTTGCTTATTTTTTATTCTTTAAGAATTTGAATTCTGATCCACATTTTTATCCCATCTATTGTGACACCTGTCACAATGATCAATGGTGGTAGCTGGGCACCATCTAGATCTTCTGGTCTCAGAGTAGATGAGGTTGTGGCTCATGTAGACTTGTTTCTTCTCTGAGCTTTCGGTTAGCTTCTTATTGAGTTGTTCCTGGCTAGTAGACATTCATATTTTTGTCTTAGATGGCTGCTCACAAGCTTTTAAGATCCCAGACACTACTTACTTCACTAGGATGCAGATCATGATTTTTGTGAATTATGTTATGCCAGTTGACTGAGTTGTCCCATGAGACCACAGTCCTAAGGTTTCAAATCCAAAAACCAATCTTTGAAGGTGTTTGGTTGTTTCAGAGAAGTATTCATATTTGTGCCTTCAACGACTATATGTACCTGTATCCACATATTTGTATACGTACCTATAGATACTTTTATCTGTTCTTACCCATGTGCCCACCTGTACCTACCTGTATACCAATATGCCTATACCCATCCATATATGCTCAAACATTCATTTTTTACTTTGATTTTGCTGTACTCACTACATCCACATCTGGTGCCACTCTTCCCACCATCAAAAATAAATAAATAAATAGTAACATCTCTGTATGATCTAAGGCATACTTTCCCCTCCCTGCCTTATCTCCCTGGTAACTACCAATAAACATTGGTCTCTATGTATCTATTCTTGTCTTCTTAAAAAGAGGGATCATAGAATATTTGTTGTTATACACTTCTTTGATTTCACTTAGTATTATGCCCTCCAGCTCCATCCATGTTGTAATATGATTTGCAGATGCATCATTGTTCTTTACGGCTGCATAGTATTCCATTGCATGTGTACCACATTTGCTTATTCATTTATCCTTTGATGGGCACTTCAGTGTTTACATTTATTTGCTATTGTGAATAAAGCAGCAATGAGCGTAGGTGTGCAAATGTCTGTATGTGTCATTATTTTTAGGTTTTTAGGGCTCTGGTGGTGCAGTGGTTAAGAGCTCATCTGCTAACCAAGAGGGCAGCAGTTTGAATCCACCAGCCTCTCCTTGCAAACCACATAGAGCAGTTCTACTCTGTCCTATGGGGTCACTATGAGCCAGAATCAAACTGACAGCAATGCGTTTTTGTATTTTTAGGATATATATATCTAGGGGTGGGATTACTGGATCATAGGATAGTTCTATTTCTTTTTTTTTTTTGGTTGTACCATTTTACAGTCCCACCAGCAATGGATAAGGGTTCCAATCTCCCCATATCCTGGCCAACATTTGTTGTCATCTGTTGTTTTTTTTTTTTTTTTTCTTTTAATCTGTGTCATTTCAGCCAGGGTAAGAGGGTATCTGATTGTAGTTTTGATTTGCATCTCTCTATTGGCTAATGATAGTGAACATCTTTTCATAAATTTGTTGGCTGTTTGGATATCCTCCCTGGTAAAGTTTCTGTTCATATCCTTTACCTATTTTTCGAGTGGGTTGTTTGTCTTTTTGTTGTTGAGTTGCTGCAGTTCTCTATAGATTTTAGAGATTAGACCTTATTGGTAACTTGTTTCCAAAAATTTTTTCCCAGTCTATAGGTTACCTATTTGCTCTCTTAATAAAATCCTTTGATCAGCACAAGTTTTTCATTTTTATGAGGCCTCATTTATCTATTCTGTCTTCTTTTATGCATACATTTGTTGTAAAGTTTGTTATCCCATTTTTTACAAAAAATTAGTTCACATAGTTTTCTCCCTATGTTGTCTTCCAGGAAATTTTATGGTTTTAGTTTTAACATTTAGGTCTTTGGTACATTTTGAGTTAGTTTTTGTGTATGGTGTGAGGTATGGGTCCTGTTTCATTTTTCTGCTGGTAGATACCCAGTTGTGTCAGCACCATTTATTAAAGAGGCTGTTTCTGCACCACTGTATTGATTTGACCCCTAGTCGATGATCAGTTGTCCATAAAGGGTTATGTTTAATTCTGAGTTCTCAATTCCATTCCACTGGTCTATGTGTCTATCAATGGACCAATATGAGGCTGTTTGCAAAGTGGCTGTATGTTATGTTTTGATATCAGGGAGTGTGACTCTCATGCTTTCTTCTTTCTCTTTAATATCACTTTGGTTATTTGAGGTTTCTTTCTTTTCCATATAAAGTTAATGATTAGTTTTTCCATTTCAGTAAAGAATGTTGTTGGGATGTGTATCAGGATTGCAGTGGATCTATAGATTGTTTTAGGAAGAATTGACAGTTACACTATATTAAGTCTTCCAATCCATGAGCATGGGATGGCTTTCCATTTTGTGGGTCTCTTTTAGTCTCTTTTAGTAGTGTCTTCAACCACTCATTTGTCAGTGTGTAGTATTGTGGTGGCTTGCACATTGCTATGACACTGGGAGCTAAGTTGATGGTATTTCAAAAACCAGCACAGTCACTCATGGTGGGTAGATTTCAGTGAAGCTTCCAAACTAAGAAAGACTAGGAAGAAAGTTCCGGTTATCTACTTCTGAAAAAATTGGCCAGTGAAAACCTTATAAATCGCGGTGAAACATTGTCTGACATAGTGCCAGGTGATGAGCCACTCAGGTTAGAAGGCACTCAAAATATGACAGGTGAAGAGCTGCCTCCTCAAATTACAGTTGACTTTAAAGATGTGGATGGAGTAAAGCTTTCAGGTCCTTCATTTGCTGATGTGGCATGACTCTAAATGAGAAGAAATAGTGCAAACATCCATTAATAATTGGATGTGGAATGTACAATGCATGAAGGTAGGAAAATTGGAAGTCATTAAAAATGAAATGGAACAAGTAAAGATCAATATCCCAGGTATTAGTGAGCTGAAGTGGATGCGTTTTGACCATTTTAATTTGGACAATCCTATGGTTTACTATGTTGGAAATGATAAATTGAAGCGGGATGGTGTCACATTCAATGTCAAAAGAACATTTAAAGATTTATCTTGAAGTACAATGCTGTCAGTGATAGGATAATATCCAAACACCCACAAGGAAGACCAGTTAATATGACTGTTACTCAAATGAACACACCAACCACTAGTGCCAAAGATAAAGAAATTGAAGATTTTTACCAACTTTTGCAGTCTGAAATTGATCAAACATGCAATGAAGATGCATTGATGATTACTGGTGATTGGAATGCAAAAGTTGGAAACAAAGAAGAGGGATTGGTAGTTGGAAAACATGGCCTTGGTGATAGAAACAACACTTGAGATCACATGATAGAATTTTGCAAGATCAAAGACTTATTCATTTTTCAACAACATAAACTGCTACTATACACATGGAAATAGCCAGACAGAATAAAGAGAAATCAAATTGACTACCTCTGTAGAAGAGTCTGAAGAAGTTCAATAACATCAGTCAGAACATGGCCAGGGGCAGACTGTGGAACAGACCATCAATTGCTCCTACCCGAGTTCAAGTTAAAGCTGAAGAAAATTAGAACAAGTCTACAGGAGTCAAAACACGACCTTGAGTATATCCCGCCTGAATTGAGAGACCATCTCAAGAATAGATTTGATGAACTGAGCACTAATGAAAGATCAGACTAGTTGTGGAATGACATCAAGGATATCATGTATGAAGAAAGCCAAAGGGCAATAGGGACAGAAAAGAAAAAAAAGATAAAAATGGATGTCAGAAGAGATTCTAAAACTTACTCGTGAACGTAAAGCAGCTAAAGCCAAAGGAAGACATGATGATGTAAAAGAGCTTAACAGAAGATTTCCAAAGGCAGCTCAAGAAGAAGAAGTAAACTGTTATAATGAAATGTGCAAAGAGCTGGTGTTAATAAATCAAAAGGCAAGAACACGCTCAGCATTTCTCAAGCCGAGAGAAAAGAAGAAAAAATTCAAGCCTCAGGTTGCAATTTTGAAGAATTCTATGGGCAGAATATTGAATGATGCAGAAAACATCAAAAGAAGATGGAAGGAATACACAGAGTCATTGTACCAAATACTTGGTCAAAATTTATCCATTTCAGGAGGTAGCATATTACCAACAGCCAATGGTGTTGAAGGAAGAATTCAAAGCTGCACTGAAGGAATTGATGAAAAACAAAGTGCAGGAATTGAGGGGATACCGATTAGGATGTTTCAAGAAACAGATGTAATTGTGGAAGCACTCACTTGTCAATAGCAAGAAATTTGGAAGACAGCTACCTGGCCAACCAACTGGAAGAGATCCATATTTGTGCCCATTCCAAATAAAAGTGATCCAATGGGATGTGGAAATTATCGAACAATATCATTAATATCACAGGCAAGTAAAAATTTGCTGAAGTTAATTCAAAAATTGTTGCAGAAGTACATCGACAGAGAACTGCTGGATATTCAAGCAGAAGGGAAATTTCTCAACATAATAAAGGGCATCTGTGCAAAACCAACAGCCAACATCATTCTTAACAGAGAGAGGCTGAAAACATTCCCCTTGAGAACAGGAGCAAGACAAGGATGCCTTTTATCACCACTCCTATTTAACATTGTGCTGGAAGTTCTAGCTAGAGCAATAAGGCAAGAAAAAGAAATAAAGGGAATCCAAATTCATAATGAAGAAGTTAAACTGTCCGTGTTTGTGGATGATATGATACTATACATAGAAAACCCTAAAGAATCCACAAGAAATCTACTAGAACTAATAGAAAGATTCAGCAGAGTAGCAGCATACAAGATAAACATATAAAAATCAGTTGGATTCCTATACACCAATAAAGAGAACAATGAAAAGGAAATCAGGAAAACAATACCATTTATAACAGCCCCTAAAAAAATAAAATACTTAGGAATAAATCTAACCAGGGATG
>NW_004444173.1:2993057-3016323 GCF_000243295.1 Trichechus manatus latirostris
ATGGATGAAACTGGAGGACATTATGCTGAGTGAAATAAGTCAATCACAAAAGGACAAATATTGTATGAGACCTCTATTGTAAAAACCCATGAAAAAGTTTACACACAAAATGTAACAATCTTTGTTGGTTACAGGGGATGGGAAGGATGGGGGGAATACTAAATAGGCAATATATAAGTGGTATCTTTGGAGAAGGGTGAGACGGTACACAATACTGGGGAAAGCAACACAGCTTGTAGAAGGAAAGGTCATGGACGCTCCATAGAAACATCCAAACTCCCTGAGAAACTGAATTGCTGGGCAGAGGGCTGTGGGGACCATGATCTCGGGGAACATCTACCTCAGTTGGCATAACACAGTTTATAAAGAAAATGTTCTACATTCTATGTTGGTGAGTAGCATCTGGGGTCTTAGAAGCCTGTGAGCAGCCATCTAAGATACTTCACTGTCTCATCCCTTCGGGAGCAAGGGAGAATGAAGAGAACAGCACACAAGGAAAAGATTAGTCCAAAGGACTAAGGACCACAGCTACTAAGGCCTCCACCAGACTGAGTCCAGTACAGCTAGATGGTGCCCGGCTACCACCACTCACTGCTCTGACCAGGATTACAACAGAGGGTTCTGGACAGAGGTGGAGAAGGATGTAGAACAAAATTCTAACACACACAAAAAAGACCAGATTTACTGGCCTGAAAGAGACTGGAGAAACCCCGAGAGTATGGCCCCCAGACACCCTTTCAGCTCAGTGGTGAAGTCACTCCCGAGGTTCACCGTTCAGACAGGGATTCGACAGCCCCATACAACAAAATGGGACTAATGAGGCCCAGCAGTCCAGGGACAATGACTAGTAGGCAGAAGGGACAGGAAAGCTGGTGATAGGGAACCCAAGGTTGAGTAAGGACAGTGTTGACATGTGGTAGGGGTTGTTAACCGTTGTCCTAGGGCAACATGTTTACTAACTGTTTAATGAGAAACTATTCTGTTCTGTAAACCTTCATCTAAAGTGAGAATAGCAGTACAACTGGAAGAACAGAATCGATGTCACTGAACTGTGCATGTAGAAAGTTTTGAAATGGATAGTGTATCTTGACTATGTATATTTTCACCAAAAAGAAAATGTCGAGAAGGGAGAGGCTTGACATGTCGGGGGGTTGTTAACCAATGTCATAAAACAATATGTGTACCAACTGTTTAATGAGAGACTATTTGTTCTGTAAACCTTCTCCTGAAGTTCAATTTTAAAAAAAAGTGTATTAAAAAAAAAAAAAGAAGTCAAAGGAGTATTGCATTGGGCAAATCTGCTGCAAAAGACCTATTTAAAGTGTTAAAAAGTAAAGATATCACTTTGAGGACTAAGGTGAGCCTGATCAAGCTATGATATTTTCGATCACTTCATATGCACGTGAAAGCTGGACAATGAATAAGGAAGATTGAAGAAGAATTGATGCCTTTGAATTTTGGGGTTGGCCAAAAATATTGAATATACCATGGACTCCCAGAAGAATGAACAAACCTGACTTGGAGGAAGTATGACTAGAATGCACCTTAGAAGTGAGGATGGCAAGACTTTGTCTGAGGTGCTTGGACATGTTATCAGGAGGACCAGTCCCTGGAGAAGGATATCATGCTTGGTAAAGCAGAGAGTCAGCAAAAAAGAGGAAGGGCCTCAACTAGATAGACCGACGCCCTGGCTGCATTAATGGGCTCAAACATGATCACGATTATGAGGATGGTGCAGGACTGGGCAGCGTGTTGCATATAGGGTCACTAGGAGTCAGAACTGACTGAATGACACCTAACAAAAATGAACAACAAAGAGCAGTGCTTTATAATTTTCATTGTATACATCTTTTTTTATTTTGGTATCTGGTTAGGTTTATCCTAGGTATTTTATTTATTTGGGGACTATTTCAAGTGGTATTTTTTATTACTTTTTCAGAGTAGTTCTTGTTAGTGTAGTGGAATCCAACAGATATTTTTGTGTTAATCTTGTTCCCTGAAATTTTGTAAATTCTTCTTTTAGTTCCAGTAGTTTTCTAGTGGAATCTTCAGGGTCTTCTATGTATACGAGCATATCATCTGCAAACATAGATACTTTTACTTCTTCCTTTCTGACTTAGATATATTTTATTTTTCTTTCTTGCCTTATTATTCTGTGACATCCAGCACAATATTGCATACAAGTGATGATAATGTGCATGCTTGTCTTATTCTTTTTCTCAAAGGGAATGTTAGCTGCCTTTCTCCATTGAGTATAATGTTGGATGTTGGTTTTGTATATATTCCCTTAATTATGTTGAGAAATTTGCCTTCTATTCAAAATTTTACTGAGAGTTTTAAATCAGGGTAGAATGTTGAATTTTATTGAGTGCCTTTCCTGTATCAATTGATATGATTATATGGTTCTTTTACTTTGTTTCATTTATGTAGTGGATTACATTGATTGATTTTCTAATGTTGACCGACCCTTGTAATCCTAGTATGAATCCCACTTGATTATGGTGTATGATTTTTTTTATATGTTACTGAATTCTTTTGGCTAGATTTTTGTTGAAAATTTTTGCATCTATGTTCATAAGGCATACTGTGTAAAATTTTCTTTTTTGGTGATGTCTTTGCCTGGTTTCGGTATCAGAGTTATGCTGGCTTCAAAGAAGGACTTCGGTAGTGCTCCTTTTTCTTCTATGTTTTTGAAGAGATTGAGTAGGATTGGTGTCTATTCTTCTCTGAATGTTTGATGTAATTTTCCAGTATAGTCATTCGGTCCTGGGCATTTATTTTTAGCAGTTTTTTTTTTTTTTTTTTTAATATCACATCTTTAATCTCTGCTTTTGTAATGGGTGTGTTTAAATTTTCTGTTTCTGTTTGTGTTAGTTTGGGTAGTAGTCTGTTTCTTGAAATTTCTCTATTTCATCTTGGTTTTCATATTTGTTAGAGTACAATTTGTCATAGTAATCAGTTATGATCTTATTTATCTTACTATTGGATTCATTGTAATGTCACCACTTGTCATTTGTTAATTTGGTCATTTGCCTCTTCTGGATTTTTTCTTTTGTCAATCTAGCCATGGTTTGTCTATTTTATTGATCTTTTCAAGAACTAACTGCTGGTTTTGTTGATTCTATTGTTTTCTATTTTGTATTTTATTTATTTCTGCCCTGATCTTTATTATTTCATTTTTTTTCTTTTTTTTCTGGTAGTTTTGGCTTTTTTTGCTCTTGTTTTTCTATTTATACTCTACTTGGACTTGATGATTTCTTAAGTGGTTACCACATATATTACATTACACAACTTACAATTGTGATGCTTAACATATAAACAACAGTTAACATACAATCAATAAATCTATTCCTGATACACTACTTCCTCCCGCATTTCTGTTGGTGTGTCTCCATTACTATCAATATACAACCAATATTTGATTATTTTACTTTCTACTTATTTCTTACAAACTTGATGTTGTACTGTTTTTGGGAATTAATTATTGAGTTTATTCGCTGAAAATAACACATACTTGGTCTTTATGATTGTCCCTGTTGTTGTGTTTTTTGGAGATCTCTCTTTCTTATTTTTATTTATTTGTTTGTCAGTCTATGTATCTATTTATTTGCTTACTTATTCACATACTTACTCATTTATTTATTTATCTATTTACTTACTTATTTACTCATTTATTTATTTACCTATTTGTCTGTCTATCTATCTATTTACTTACTTATTCACTTACTTACTGATTTATTTATTTACTTATTTATTCATTTACTTATTTATTCATTTATTTATTGATTTATTTATTTTCCCATGTATAGATAAGAATATTTATTTAATGCTCTTATCTTTCCATTTGGAGTACTCCCTTGAGAAATACTTGAAAAGCTGGTATAAACCAAAAACAAACCAAACTTGTTGCCATCTAGTTAATTCCAACTCATAGCGACCTTATAGGACAGAGTAGAACTGCCATATACAGTTTCCAGGGAACATCTGCTGGATTCAAACTGTGGACCTTTTTGGTTAGCAGCCATAGCTCTTAACCACTATGGTCTGGGATTAGCAAATTCCCAGAGCTTCTGTTTATTGAGGAATGTTTTGATTTCCCCCTCATATTTGAATGACAGCTTTGCTCAATAAAGAATTCTTGGTGTGCAATTGTTTTCTTTTAGTATTATATTCATGTCACTCCATTGTATTCTGGTCTCTAGAGTTTCTGTGGAGAAATCCTCATTGATTCTTTTGAAAGATACTGGCTGTGTTATATTGAGTTTTTCTTTTGCTGCTTTCAGAATTCTTTCCTTGTCTTTGGTTTTCAACAATTTTATTAGGATATGGCAAGGAGTTGATCTTTTTGTGTTTCTTCTAATTGTGGTTTATGCAGCTTCCTGTATTTGCAGGCTGGGTTCTCTGTTCAGGTCTAGGAAATTCTCACTGATTATCTCTTGGAAAATTGTTTCAATGCATTTATTGTTGTCATGGTGCTCTGGGATTCCAATAACTCTAATGGTAGATTTTTTAATTGAATCCCATATTTTCATTTGGGTTTTTGTTTACTTTTCTTTGTTCTTTTCTCTTGTTTATCTTGAGACTTCATAAATTCAGTTATATTGTCTTCTAGTTCATTTATTTCATCTTCTTCTACTGTATTGTTGAATGTTTCTCGTTTTTTTTTCTAATTTAGTTGTTTTATTCTTCAGTTCCATTAGTTCTCTTTGCTTTTTTTTGATGCTTTCAGTTTCCTTGTTGAGTCTCTCATTTCATTCCTTTGTTTCCTGATCCCTGCTACTTTGTTTTCTGTGTGATTTTTGTTTTCCTTAAGCATATTTAGCACAATAGTCTGAAAATTTTCAATTCTTTCCATTAGTCTGGCCTCCACAGGAGAAATTTCCTTTTCTTTATGTTTTACTTTTAATTGGTTTTTCTTCTCTTGTGATTTTGTTTTACTATTTTTTGTTGAATCTTGGGCATTTGTACTTTTTTTTTTTAATTAAAATTTTATATTCTGCTTTTGTGGGTAATTTTTTTGATTGAGTTCCCTGTTGGAGTAGTGGCGAAGTGCCCATCTTTTAAGCAAAAGGCCAAGGCCCACATCCACCAGCTTCCACAAAGTCTCACAGCCCTGGGAACTCCACATGGCAGCTCCACTGTGCCCCACATGGTTGCTACAAGTCAGAATCGACCCAGTGGCAGTGGGCCTGATATCTTCTCCTGAGAACTACTAATGGGCATGCTTGTTGTTAGGTTTTCTCCAGTGATGATTCAGGAGTTCTGGATGCTTGATCTCTGGAATTCAGTACACTTGCACAGGGGTGGGGTTAGCTGGTCGCAGATGCTGACATAAGTGGTAGACTCTACTTTCCTGTGGCAAAGGTAGAAGGCTCTCTGTGTTTTTCTCTCACAGGCGCTCCTGCACAGGCTTACTCATAGTGTCCTTCTGTGGGCAGAGAGCTTGCTGTTTCTCTCTTTGTTAGCCCTCTGTCTAAAGTATTCCCCTCACCCTGCTCTCCTTGCATTTTCTCGTTGTCTCAGTGCCCATCTGTTTCAAGTCTTAGCGAGATTCAACAGCACTGTCTCACAGCACCAAGGTCTCCCTTCACCCCCTCCTAATTGCATGGCCTGTGAACTCCCATGGCCAATCTGCACCACCTTAAAAAATTGTGCTACAGCTTCCTCAGGTTAGTTCCTTTGCTGTGTTCCCCGTCTGGGGTATTGCCCAGCCATGTCCCAAAGTGGCTGCAATGAGCAAGTGTTCCAGATGTTAGTGAGTAGGTTCTCCCAGCTTCTGTGCTGTCCCCAGCTCCTCCTCTCCCCAGCTTCCAGACTCACTCTAATTCTTCAACACCTCAGCTGCCACCCAGAATTCTGAGATTTCAGTCTGTGCTTGTTTTTATTCATTGTTCAGTGTGTTTGTTGCTGGGGTAGTAAACAGGAGCATCCACTCACTTCACCATCTTGCTCTTTCCTCCTGTTCTTTTTTTCTTGATGCTCTTATTCCTAAATTAATTTTGAGGAACAGAGGACCAAGAACAACAAAGGAACTCCAAATGTAGAGGAGCAAGGGAATTGCCATTCCAGTTCCAAAAATAAAGACTTATAATAAAGCCGTACAATTTAAGACTATGAGAAAATGGTACAAAAATTGAGAGTAGAGTAGTGAAAAAAAATAGAGATCCAAGAAACAGACATATGTATTTTTGGAAGACGGGCGTGTAACAGAGTGTAATTGTAGATCAGTAGGACAAGATTGAACTACTGACTAAATTTTGCTGGATTAAATGATTTTACGTATTATTAAAATTGAAATCATGTTCTTAGCTTAACCAAAATTAACTCCAGATGGCTTAATGGATAAAACTGATACTTTGAGGTGCATTAAATTTAGGTACATCTATTCATCAAAAGACCTCATAAAAATAAAGTGAACAGCAAAGCTCCTATATCTGAAAAAGATATTTGAGACACATTTAGCAGTCATGAATTCCAATTTTAAAAATAAGGAGAACACCTAAAATAAGGTAAAAAAAAAAAAAAAAGGTAAACATTCCACTAGAAAAGTGGCCAAAAAAAAAAAAAAAAAGTCTCTGTTCATAACAGCGCAGAAAAACATGGAAAAGCACGTAAAAAAGACAACAAAAAAAAAGAAAAATACATAATTTGATTAGTTATCAGAAAAAATGAAAAATAAACCACAATGACAAAATATCGCACACTCACAACATTGGTTGACAAGGATATTGAGCAACAGAAACTCTCAAAAACTGCTATTCAAAAGGTAGCTTGGTAACATTTGGCTGGTTTTGTAGAGTTAAAGATATGTTGACCCTGATTATATGGCTGATAATTCCCACTTTAGGTATACACCTTGCAGTATTTTTGCATATATTTTTCTGGTATTAGTGTCTTTCACTAGTTCGATACTTCTAACTACATCGAAGTACCACTTTGGCACTCTGAAATTTTTTGAATCCTGAACAATGTCTTATAGTGAAATTTGGGATGCATGCAGGTTATGCTTTTCTTGTGTAAGATGGAAGAAGGTATGTCTTAAAAGCAGAGTTCGTAAGCAGATAAGTTTTAAAATAGATCATGTATGGAAGATGAGAGTCTGGAATGAAAGTACACTTCCTTAAAACTATCCTGTGCTTGTAAACCACTTGTAAAGTTGTTCGTGTAGCTACAGGCCATTTGTTTTCCTTCTTAAGAATCAGTATTTTAAGGTAACCCTCTAGCATCTTAAGCTTTCCTTTTATCCTCTACCAAGATGGAGAGAACTGCCTCATTGTTAGGTCACAACCACTAATCTAGATTTCCCAATTGGGTGGAACTGACCTATCATCAGTCCACAGAACTGGAGAGATTCTCTGCTCCCTTATCACAGACTAGGGTAAGGCAGTTTTCCTGAGTATGTATGTAGACTCTTCAGAAATAAACTTGTTCATTTGTAATCTATCCCAAGGTAATATTGGGATTGGTAAGAGACAGGGAGATAGATCCAGAGTCCATTTGGACCTCACATTAAATTACATTCTAAAAACCTAGCTATGTCAACAATTAAGTTTGCATTTCAATAGCCATCTATTCAAATCCTCTGTCTATCTCTCAATTGTATTTGAAATCAGAAGTGAAAGAAAATGTTATTTATCTGGTCCCTCAAAAATCAATATTTTATCCTTAGGTATTATCTGACTGGGCTTACACATTTATTTCCTAAAGAAAGCATATTTTGAGTTAATAAACATTTAAGAAACTTAAATCACTGTTTTCCTTTCTTCTGTGATTTTAGATTCAAATTTATTTAGGCAGAGCCCTGAACCTCTTCTTGTCCTCATTCTTCAAAACTAATGCTGCTTCTTAAGAGAAACAGAATGTTCCTCAAAAAGAAGTGAAGTTACTCACCAAAACCTTTGAGCCAAAAGGCCCGCATGTGTTCCAGATTTCCCCTAGTATCAAAATACATAATGACTAGTTCATCCTCTTATTCCATTCTTTCTACCATGTTCCCTACCTTTCAGTATTTGTTGTCTTTACTTAGGAGGATGGTAGAATAATAGAATTCATCTAACTTTTTTATCCCAGAGTGGATGATTTCCTGCTTTTAATAGATTATATATTTCATAATTTTTCTTTTTTTTTCATATTCACGATGACTACATAGAAGATTGTTTCTATTTTTCAAAAGGAGTTTTAATTTTTATTGAGTTTACATAATGTAACCAATATAACAGATGGGCCCTGTTTGCCCTGTGAAACCTGGATAAGTTTTTGTATAACTGCCTCTTTTAAAAGAGAGTTTCAGTGCTGTTCCTGGATTTCTTTGAATTTCTAGGGAATCATATTCTTGTGGTTCCTTCTGCTCTCAGGTTTCCTCAGCCATGTATGCTGCTTTGATTTTGTGATAGATCATTCTAGAGGAAAAAATATATACCTTCCAGTGCTGTCAATAGATGATAGATTGATAGATAGTCCTTCTCAGACCATGAGCAATTTAAATTTAAATTAATATTTAGAGGAATAACCAAGAGGGGTTTTTATTGTAGTAACTCAAACATACTTTTTTTCAAAATATCTGTTGGTTATTCTAGTTTGTGAGTTCTTATCACTCCAAATTCCCCATGCCTTCTTCCTAGCTCACTTGGTCTTCACAGATTCTGTTATTATTTCTCTTTCTCTGGGTTCATGTTCTGTTGTGAGAGTGAAGGACAAAATTTCTTCTACCTTGTACAGTAAGTTCCTTCCACCCAAGATATGGATCTCAACTTGTTCCAAGGTTTACCAAGGGGACAAAGATAAACCTTGGAGCAAGTTGAGACCCAGATCTTGGTTGGAAGAGGGTTGAGAAATATTCAGTTGACAATTTCCCATTTTATTGCAAAGCACACCCCACCCCCCCAAAAAAAGACTCAGATTCTGATTTTGGGGGATAAAATTTCCTCTACTTTTTTATAATTATAAGGGATACTTGCTTACTATTAAACTTCTAACAGAACAACAGGATATAAAGTAAAAAGTGAATGTTTCTTTCCCTTAGTCTCTTTCTCTTTTCATTACTTATCACTACCCAGATTTTATCCCTGTTAAAAATTTATTGTGCTTGATTGCTGCATATATTTTCAAATGCTGTGTAAAAGCATTTGATTTTGCTTCAGATATGTTCCTTGTATAGGCACTGGTATCAGCATTAACAACATAAGTCTTTAACAGCTGCAGAGTATTATTTATATTCACCATTGTCCTGACCATCTCTCTACCCCTATTCTCTCGTTTTACTGTCTCTTTATCCGGCAAGATCCTGTGACAGCCTTGAAGGATTTTTTTTTTTGGGGGGGGGGTGGATGATTACGAGATAATACTATGAATAATAAACCACAAGACCAGAATCTTTTTTTCCAGCACAACCAATAGTATCCATGAATATAATTGTTGACCAAAGGAGGATAAATATTACAATTCCTGATCATTTCTATAAAAGTCTCATGTTCCTCAGAATGTCCCTGTCACCTTTTCATGTAAGGCTAATACTGCAGCTCTTGAGTAAAAGATTATTTCTTTCAAATTCCATTAATCTGACAGAAAATATTGGATGAAAAGAATAAGAAGAAAGAATAAACAAGCTGAAGTTCTAGGCACCAAATTATGAACACATTGTATTATTCAGTCCTTTCAATTCCCTATGATTTAGCCATCTTTTTCTAATGTACTGTGCTGAAAGTGGGAAACTAGCGTTTAGAGAATTTAAGCAACTTGCCCATAGTGTCAGTCTGTGCTCTTTCTGATACATTATATTATTTTCTCTGTAAAGGAAAGAAAAGGAAAGCAAGAGAAGGGAAGGGAAGGGAAGGGAAGGAAAGGAAAGGAAACAAAAATAATCCTCTAAAAATTAAAGATCTAGACACACGTTGCTTGTTGTGCTGTGTGGTCTTACATTCTACTAATTGAATAACTCATGGCTTCATGCGATTACTGGAGTGAACTGCATAGCTAGCTTTAAAGAGTGCTAATCATGAAACAGCCAGCAAATTTAACTTTATTCATTTACTGAAGGATACTTCTGATTTCATTTAAGATAAGAAGTACGGGTGAATGATGGAATTTTATTACTAGAAATATCTCATAATACAACATGCTAATTATATAGACAGAGGGACTGAGTCCCAGAAAAGTTAAATGACATTTGTCTGGTAACAGATGTAGTTCATGACAAAACTCAGATTTCTTGGTGGTTTGGTCATATTTTCTCTGACTACACCATGCTGCAAAATAGAGCATCCACAAATTATCATCTATCTTATGGGATAAATTCCAAAGAAACTATGGACTACACCAAATTATAATAGTTCAAGGTTGAGCTAAATATGGAATGATACTAAGAAGATTGAGAAAGGTAGTCAGCCATGCTCTCCAGTTTTTCTTGCTGAAGGATTAAATCCAAAGGCCTATCCAACATGAAGGGTTTAAGTGAAATAGTTTTATCTCACTTGATACAGGGTTAGTTTTTTTGCTGACCAGCAATTATTCTAATAGATAAAACTAAAACAGATGAAGTAACTAGTGGCAATTGCTTAAATTAACAAGTTTTCAGGTACTCAGTAGCCTATATTTGATATGAGAAGCAAAGGAAAAGAAAATAGAACAAAGTGTTCTATTGTGGGAAATAACCAAGAAAGAGTTGTTGTATTACAGTTTACTACATAGATTTATAGAAGCCCTGGTGGCGCAGTGGTTAAGAGCTAGGCTGCTACTAAAAAGTTGGCAGTTGGAATCCACCAGCCGCTCCTTGGAAACCCTATGGGGCAGTTCTACTCTGTCCTATGTGGTATGTCCTAGGTGGTGCTCCGACTATGAGTTGGAATCCACTTGATGGCAATGGGTTTGTTTTTTTTTTGTTTTTTTTTGGTATCTACAGTTATACTGTAATACATTATTCTGTATTAAAGATACTTAAAATATAACTTTCTATCAAAATCAATATTCATGATCTACTTGTAATAATATGCTATTACAATTTAAATTAAGTGGGTGGTTAGCATAAAGCATGATACATATGTTAACTTTTTCTTACCTGCTGTCTGTGTAAATGAATTTACACACTTTTTCAAATTGGATATAGAGTTTGTGAAATGATGGTTTTGATGTTGTGTAATATATTTTCTATAACAAAACCTTCCAGTAATGCCATGGTAGACCAGCTTTATGGTTTGTTTCAACTTCGGGACATGCAGTGTTTCTATGTTTCAGATCAAAATGTCAGCTCTCCCACGTAGGTGCACAGTTTACATTCAGTAATGTTTCACACATCTGCTGTGCAGCTCTATCCCAACAGAGGTGGAATCCAGACCACACTCTGTGGTTAGAATGGCATTGAAAGTAAAATGAGAGAATTCTTCACCTACCCACTGCTGTTCTTTCTGCTCTACACAGAAACAACAAACCCATGTTCAAGTTACTGAAAACAAAAATTAGAAATTAAATCAAAGCCTGTTTGGCTTCACAGCTGAAAGCTGAAATGCATCAATAATTGTAACAATGCAAAGTAATAGCCTGCCGAATACAACGAATAGGGCTTAATAACTTTGGACCACAGCAAGACTTGCTTGAATTAAAAGTTCATGTAAAGCTCCTTAGGTATGCTCCACTGAATTTGTATTCTGAGGCGTATGTCTGCACACTGCCCATAATGAGGGCTGTTGGTTTCATTTACAGACATCACCTATATTACCTAGCAATAATGTGTAAAGACTTATTTTATGCTGGTCTATAAAGGCACACCAAATTTTCATTATGTTTCAGTCAAAAAGTACTTGTTTTGCAGGATGGAATCCATGTCAATAAAATGGATTGGGTGTCACTTAAACCAAGTGATGTGCTAATCTTCTAGAGGTCTCTGTCCTTAATCTCTATAGGACATGAGTCAGTTTAGAAGCATGAGCTGTTCTCACAAGTAGCAAGGATTGAGCTTTTTAATGTAAATTCAAAAGCAACCCTTATCAGTGTTTCAGAAATTGCTTCAATGTGGTTGCTGTCAAGGAAAAAAAAATCCTCCTACTTCCCCCAAATCCATGGGCAACTTCCAAGTTTTTATGGTGCCTGGGAGCACCTTTTAATTATAAAGAAATTGGTTTTGGTGATAGCTGCACTGTGACCAATTAGATTAGAGGCATTTCTTCTGGCTATTATTAACTAACTTGACTATTGCCCTTGTGTAGTTATACATGATCAAAATATTAAGTAAAGCAATGTCTCAATCAGGAATTTCAACAACCAATAGCCTAAATTCTTTAAAGGTAAATCTATAACTAGCCTTTTCATAACAAAAGAGAATAATAATGGGATTGGGATCAAGAATTCTTTGGTTTTCAGAAGGAATTATAAAGTATCTGGAAAATGACCAGAATTGCTTTTCTAACATTTTAAGATCCTATTTATTATATCATGGGAAAGCTAGAAAAAACTCATAGGCAATCTACAAAACTCCTCGATCTAAGAGTTAAATTGGTTGACACTAAAATTTTGAAAATATCAAATTAAATGGGAGTCCCCCTCCTATATTCTTTATCCTTTATTTTCTAAATACCAAATAGTGTACATTTTCTTCTTAGCTGCTCTACATAGAATAAAATGTGATCATCATTGGAAGTAATGGTCTCTACTTCAGAATGACACTTTCCACAAAAGAATAAGAGTCTCACATCTATTATTCTCTCTGCTATTAAATGGCAGTGTTTTGATAAATATACACATGAAATTTTTGAAGGCATGCATTGTACTAGATTCATTTGCATATAAAGACGTCATTGGCAGAATAAAATGATAAAATATTCTGTCACCCTTGAGATCAAAGCAATAGAAAATAAGTTAATGTAGTTAAATATTAACTAATGGCTATGCTTGAATGAATGGATATTTTTTTTTCAATTTACAACTTAATTCACATTTTTGTTTTGTTGTTGTTGTTATTGCTGTTTAAACCCTCTCTTTAAAAACTTGTACAAGTATGTTTTTTACTCTTAGGAAATAAAGTATGCTGAGGCAAATTTTACCTGTATTTCATGACTCCAGATCTGTCACTGACTTGCATTGTTTTTATAAAGATCATTTCTCTTAATTATTTATATATAATCACTGCAGCATATTGAGTAACATCTATAAACATTCCAGGACAAAGCAGTCACATTTCTCTTTTTAATACATCCTTCATATTAGCTCGCTTTTGCACCCACATTCATAGAATAAATAATGTATGTGTTCTGGAATAACTCAATGAATATTGTGAGCTCTGGTTAATGAAAAATTAGATTTACAACAATAAATCAATTTACTGTCAGCAATAAAATACAGCTTATTTTTATTTTATTGTAAAAACTGTCCAACTAAAAATTTGGAACCATTGTAAAGGGATTAGTAGTATTCTATCAGTAAAACAAATGCATCTTAATGATACATTTAGAAGGGAAATTAAAAAAAAAAATGATTTTGTAAGTAATATCCCATAAGGTTACAGATGATATTGATTTTCTTCCTAGTATAACATTTAGGAAATACTTAAACACATACATCAGTATATTTTTAAAAGCAGTAAAAGCATAAGTGTACTTGGATTTTATATTAGACAGCTTGGAACAGTTCACGGATAGAACTGCTAAAGATATCCCTGTATATGAGAAAGGTCATACACCCAGGATTTTATGAGTTACAAAGAGAAAACGAAAAAATGACAAGAGCAGCTACATTAATTTAATCTCTAATATCACAGTGTCTCCAGAACACAGCACAGAAATTGGCATACAGATGCCACTCATTTACTTTTTGCTAACGGAGCAAAGTAAGATATTCTTTGACAGGAACTGTGTGTGTGTATGTGTGTGTGAGTGAGTGTCTGTGTATATGTCTGCATGCATATTTGTGTGTGTGTGTGTTGCATTTCTTGGCTCCTCCACTGTAAAAGGTTATGAACTCTGAATGGCTGAAAATATCCCAGAGTTAGCTCAATCTCAGACCAGGGTTGCTTGACATAGAATTTCAACAAAGAAACACATAGTAAGGTTCAGAGTAAGATTTGTCCTCTCAAACCAGTTGATTATCAATGTATATTGAAAATGTATTGTGTGCTCATTATTGCCCCAAATACCCCAACTCAAAGGAAAGAACAAGGTGAGAGAATAATTTCTGCGGCTATATGTAGCAGTTAAGGCATTTCAAGAAATAAAAGTGCAATTACTGCATTACTATAGCATGGAAAGAAATAAATCCAGGAACATTATCTATTATTTTTTACTAATGATTTATAGTATGGGGCCCCAGTGATGCGTGGTTAAAGCATTTGGTTGCTAACCAGAAGATCAGCAGTTTGAAACCATCAGAGTCTCTGGGAGAGACAGATGTGGCAACCTGCTTCTGTAACGATTTCCAGCCTTGGAAACTCTGTAGGGCAGTTCTAACCTGTCCTGTAGAGTTGCTATGAGTCAGAATCAACCCTACGGCAGTGGGTTTGGGGTTTTTTTGGTTATAGCACAGATGAAAGAAAAAAATGATTGATTCTGAATCAACGAGATACATGTAAAAAGCAATCTTGCAGAATTCCAGAATGACACTGGCCCTTCAATGAAAGAGCTATTTTACTAAATGACCTCTTAGTATTTTATGTTACTGTATTTAACCTCTGACTTTATACAGATTAATAATTTTTAAATAAATAGGCCATATTTATCATATGATATAGAAATTTGAAATCACTGTATATTGTCAAGGATTGTATTGTGTCCCACCCAAATATGTGTCAAATTGGCTAGGTCATGATTCCCTGTATTGTGTGATTATCCTCCATTTTGTCATCTGATGTGATTTTCCTATGTGTTGTAAATCCTACCTCTACGATGCTAATGAGGTAGGACTTGAGACAGTTATGTTAATGCGGCAGGACTCAATCTACAACATTAGGCTGTGTCTTAAACCAACCTCTTTTGAGATGCAAAAGACAGAAGAGAGCAGAGAGACATGGGCACTTCATACCACCAAAGAACAAGTTGTTGTTGTTAGGTGCCATCGAGTCAGTACCAACTCACAGCAACTCTGTGTACAACAGAATGAAACACTGCCCAGTCCTGTACCATCCTCACAATCATTATTATGCTTGAGCCCATTGTTGCAGTCACTGTGTCAATCCATCTCACTGAGGGTCTTCATCTTTTTCGCTGACCCTCTACTGTCTTAGGCTGGGTCTTCTAGAGAAGCAAAACCAGTAAAGTGTATAAATATATGTATATAGAGAGATTTATACCAGGGAAACAGCTCATGTGATAGTAGAAGCTGGAATATCTCCTGTCAGTGGATCAGGATAGAGGCTTCTCTCGATTCACATGGCCACAGGGTCTGGCGAACCCAAGACTGACAGGTTGGAGGGCAGGTCTCTTGTTCACCAGCTGTGAAAATCAATGAATCCAAAGGCTGGCAGGCAAGACTGAAAGTCTCCTGATTCATGTAGCTGCAGGGGTTGGCAAACCCAAGATTTGCAGGTCAGAGAGCAGGGATCATGTTCACAGGTTGTGAAGATCAGCGAATCCCAATATCGGCAGATAAGCTGATAGCTCAAGTCCCAAGAACTGGAAGTCAGATGAACAGGAGGCAGCCACAGGACACAGAGCAAGCAAAAACGCCAGAACATCTGCTTATATTTGGATGCAGGCTACACCACCAAGGAAACACCCTTTCAACTGATTGGTTACTCACAGCAGATTCCATTATGGGATTGATCACATATAAACACTGATAATAATGGCCCAGCCAAGTTGACACACAATCTTAACCATCACGTTTACCAAGCATGACGTCCTCTCTAGGAACTGACCCTCCTAATAACATGCCCAAAGTACGTGAGACAAAGTCTCACCATCCTTGCTTATAAGGAGCATCCTGGTTGTACTTCTTCTAAGACAGATTTGTTCATTCTTTTGGCAGTCCATGGCATATTCACTATTCTTTGCCAACACCACAATTCAAAGGCATCAATTCTTCTTCAGTCTTCCTTAATCATTGTCCAGCTTTCCTATGCATATGAGGAGATTGAAAACACCATGGCTTGGGTCAGGCGCACCTTAAGCTTCAACGTGACATCTTTGCTCTTCAACACTTTTGCAGCAGATTTGCCTAATGCAATGCATCTTTTAATTTCTTTTTCTTTTTAATATATATTTTTTTATTGTACTTCAGGTGAAGGTTTACAGAACAAATAGTTTCTTATTAAACAGTCAGTACACATATCGTTTTATGACATTGGTTAACAACCCCACGACATGTCAACCCCCTCCCTTCTCGAGTTTTTTTTGGTGAAAATAGACATAAAGAAACTCCATCCATTTCAAAAATTTCTACATGCACAGTTCAGCGACATTGATTATGTTCTTCCAGTTGTACTGCTATTCTCACTTTAGACGAAGATTTACAGAACAAAATAGTTTCTCATTAAACAGTTAGCATGTTGCCCTATGACAATGGTTAACAACCCCACTACATGTCAACACTGTCTTTACTCAACCTTGGGTTCCCTATCACCAGCTTTCTTGTCCCTTTCTGCTTTCTAGTCCTTGTCCTGGACTGCTGTGCCTCATTAGTCCCGTTTTGTTATATGGGGCTGTCCAATCCCTGGCTGAACGGTGAACCTCAGAAGTGACTTCACCACTTAGCTAGAAGGGGTCTGGGGGCCATACGCTCGGGGTTTCTTGCATCTTTTGATTTCTTGACTGCTGCTTCCATGGGTGCTGATTGTGGATATAAGTACAAAGGAAATCCTTGACAAATTCAAGCTTTTCTCTGTTTATTATGATGTTGCTTATTGGTCCAGTTGTGAGGATTTTTGTTTTATGTTGAAGTGGAACCCATATGGAAGGCTGTAGTCTTCGATCTTCTTCAGCAAGTGCTTCAAGTCCTCTTCACTTTCAGCAAGCAGAGTTGCATCATCTGCATATCACAGGTTGTCAATGCATCTTCCTCCAATCCTGATGCCCCTTTCTTCTTCATATAGTCCAGCTTCTCAGATTATTTGCTCAGCATACAGATTGAATAAGTAAGGAGAAAGGCTGTAAACTTGATGCACACCTTTCCTGAATTTAAACCACGCAGTATCCCCCGTTCTGTTTGAAAGACTGCCTCTTGATCTATGTACAGGTTCCACATAAGCACAGTTAAGTGTTCTGGAATTCACATTCTTTGCAATGTTATGCATAGTTTGTTATGATCCACACAGTCAAATGCCTTTGCATAGTCAATAAAACACAAGTAAACATCTTTCTGGTATTCTCTGCTGTCAGCCAGGATCCACCTGACATCAGCAACCATATTCCTTGTTCCACATCCTCTTCTGAATCTAGCTTGAATTTCTGGCAGTTCCTTTTTGATGTACTGCTGCAACTTCTTTGAATGATCTTCAGGAAAATTTTACTTTGTGTGATATTGTTCAATAATTTCCGCATTCGGTTGAATCACCTTTCTTTGGAAAAGGCATAAATATGGATCTCTCCTGGTCAGTTGGCCAGGTAGCTGTCTTCCAAATTTCTTGGCATAGATGACCGAGCACTTCCAGTGCTGCATCCATTTGTTGAAACATCTCAGTTGGTTTTCCATCATTTTCTGGAGCCTTGTTTTTCGCCAGTGTCTTCAGTGCAGCTTGGACTTCTTCTTTCAGTACCATCAGTTCTTGATCATACGCTACCTCCTGAAATAGCTGAACATCGACCAATTCTTTTGGGTACAGTGACTCTGTGTATTCCTTCCCTCTTCTGTTGATGCTTCCTGTGTCGTTCAGTATTCTGCTCAGAGAATCCTCGCTATTGCAACTCAAGGCTTGAAGTTTTTCTTCAGTTCTTTCAGCTTGAGAAATGCTGAGCATGTTCTTCCTTTTTGGTTTTCTATCTCGGTCTTTGCACATGTCACTAGAATACTTTACTTTGTCATCTTGAGCCACCCTTTGAAATCTTCTTTTCAGTCCTTTTACTTCATCGTTTGCTTTAGCTGCTCAACATTCAAGAGCACATTTCAGCGTCTCTTCTGACATTCATTTTGGTCTTTTCTTTCTTTCCTGTTTTTTTAAAGACCTCTTGCTTTCTTCGTGTGTGATGTCCTTGATGTCATTCCTCAACTCGTCTGGTCTTCAGTCATTAGTGTTTAATGCTTCAAATCTATTCTTGAGACGGTCTCCAAAATCAGGTGAAATATACTTAAGGTTGTACTTTGGCTCCCCTGGACTTGTTCTAATTTTCTTCAGTTTCAACTTTAACTTGCATACTTCAATTGATGGTCTCTTCAGCAGTTGACCCTTGGCCTAGTTCTGACTGATGATATGAGCTTTTCCATTGTCTGTTTCCACAGATGAAGTTGATTTAATTCCTGTGTATTCCATCTGGTGAAGTCCATGTGTATAGTTGTTGTTTATGTTGACGAAAAAAAGTATTTGCAATGAGGAAGTCATTGGTCATGCAAAATTTTATCATGTGATCTCTGCCATCGTTTCTGTCACCAAGGACATATTTTCCAGCTATGGATCCTTCTTCTGTTTCCCACTTTTGAATTCCAATTGCCAGTAATTATCAGTGCATCCTGATTGCACGTTCAATCAATTTCCCAGATTGCAGAGTTTGGTAAAAATCTTTAATTTTTTCATCTTTGACATTAATGATTGGTTAGTAAATTTGAATAATAGTCGTATTAACTGGCTTTCCTTATAGGTGTATGGACATTATCCTATCACTTACGGCTTTCTACTTCAGGGTAGATCTTGAAATGTTCTTTTTGACAATGAATATAATGCGATTCCTCTTCAAGTTGTCATTCCCAGCATAGTAGACCATATGATTGTCTGATTCAAAATGGCGAGTACCAGTCCATTTCAGCTCATTAATGCCTAGGATATTGACATTTATGTATTTCATTTTTGATGACTTCCAATTTTCCTACATTCATACTTCATACATTCCACTTTCTGATTATTAATGGATGTTTACAGCTGTTTCTTCTCATTTTGAGTCATACCACATTAGCAAATTAAGGTCCCAAAAGCTTGACTCCATCCACATCAGTAAGGTTGACTACTTTGAGTAGGCAGCTCTTCTTCAGTTGTCTTAGGCTGGGTTCTGTAGAGAAGCAAAACCAGTAAAGGGTATAAATATATATATAGAGAGATTTATATCAAGGAAACAACTCATGTGATTGTAGAGGCTAGAATGTCCCAAGTCCTTGGATCTGGGTCGAAGCATCTCCCAACACACTCAGCCACAAATCTGGCAAGCCCAATATCGGCAGGTTAGAGGGCAGGGCTCTCGCTCACAGGCTGTGAAGGTTGACAAATTCCAAGATCAGCAGGCAAGACAGCAAGGTTTCTCCTGATTCACGTAGCTGCAGGGCTGGCAAATCCAAGATTGGCAGGTTGAGGAGCAGGACTCTTGCTCACAGGCTGTGAAGATCAATGAATCCCAAGATCGACAGGTAAGCTGCTAGCTCAAGTCCCAGGAACTGGAGGTGAGATGACAGGAAGCAGCTACAGGATCCAGAATGAGCAAAAAGCCAGAACGTCTGCTTATATCCAGATTCAGGCCACACCCCTACGTAAACTCCCTTTCATCTGATTGGCTACTCACACATATTCAATCATGGGAGTGACCAAGTATAAACATGGCCCAGCCAAGTTGACACACAATTTTAACCATCACACCAATCGTATTTTGAGTGCTTTCCAACCTGAGAGGCTCATCTTTCAGCACTATACCAGACAATATTCTGCTGCTATCCATAAGGTTTTCATTGGCTGATTCTTTTCAGAAGTAGACTACTGGGTCCTTCTTCCTAGTCTGTCTTAGTCTAGAAGTTCAGCTGAAACCTGCCCACCATGGGTGACCCTGCTGGTTTTTGAATACTAGTGGCATAGCTTCCAGCATTATAGGAACACGCAAGCCCCGAGTACAACAGTCTGATAGACAATGTGGTGGAAACAAGATCCAGGAGAATAGCACGTCCTTTGGACGCAGGTCCCATGGGCTGAGAACCTCCTCGACTGGGGAAGATTGATGGCAAGGACCTTCCTTCAGAGACGACAGAGAGAAGAAGACTTCCCCTGGAGCAGCACCCTGAATCCGTACTTCTAGCCTCTTAGACTGTGAGAGAATAAATTTCTCTTTGTTAAATCCATCCACTTGTGGCATTTCTGTTTTAGCAACACCAGATAACTAAGACACATATTAAAATAAAAGGGGAAATTATACAGAATTAAAATCCGTATAGGCAATATTTACAATACAAGTATTTTTCATCACTTTAACCTACAGCAGGCCACTTTTCTTTAAAAGTATCCAAGTTATATAAAATATAAAATTAGGTTAAAAATAATATAAGATGAAGACATATTTTATCCAAGGGAAAAGCACAGAAGAAAGCAGAGCATTATTCCCCAGACTGTTTCTGAGGTCAGACAAGGGAACTCGGAGTAGAGAAAATTTTGCCTATTGATATGGAATTATTTACCATGAGGGCTAGAAAAATTGACACTTGTCACAATAAAATTATAGAGCAAATATTGTTTTCCTCATGCAGCCCGAGAAAGCAAACGAATGAGTTTGCTTCATTAGAAAAGGAAGAATTGGGCTGAATATGGCTACGTTCATAAACTAATTAAAGAAAGGGAAATGTTATGTTAGCATTTAGAATATCAGATTAAAATCATTTTGGGTGTCAGGAAGAGTTTACTGGTTTTGTTACAATTGAATTTTTGTAGCTAGTAGTTGATTGGAACATGCAAGTAGACAAAGGATGAATCTTATTTTACAATACCTCTTTATATTATTAAGTATTGAAATTATTAAAAATTCCAAATGATACATCTATTCCTTTTAAAAGTTTGTGCATATGTTTAACTTTAATCATACGGTTTAGCAATAATAATTTGATAGCTATGTTAAGGTGAATATCAAATGTAGAAAATATTCCTAACAGAATACCTAAAATACATTGAAGGTTTACTGTTGGCCTTATAGCATGCAAGATATTTATATATATAATCTCATTGCAAACCTTAAAATACTTCTATGAAATATTATATGCATATAATATTTAATATTTATTATACTATATATGCATATTCAAAAGTACAGGATTAGAAAAGTCAAAAAACACACAGGTATTATGTATCAGAGTTAGAATTTAAATTCTTGACTGTCTCCAAAACACATTCCAAACACTAAGTGATACTACCATCCTCAGATCCCTTTCAAACCTAAAAGGCAATGCTATGATTTGACATAACACAGGGAGCTAATGGAATATATATGAAATTAATATTAAAAAGGCCAATATATATGTTTTATTTTTAAAACATTTTCTTTCTTAATATTTTGTCATGATAATAAATTGCAGTAGCATTGTTTTCATTTTTTTGAGGTTTAAATATATTTTTAGAACTGTTGTATTCTAAAACATGCATTAGAATTGGTTTACTTAAATATGCTTATTTTTTCTATCTCAAGAATAGATTTGAGTCATTGACCACTAACTAATGACTGAAGACCAGACGAGTTGAGGAATGATATCAAGGACATCACACATGAAGAAAGCAAGAGGTCTTTAAAAAAACAGGAAAGAAAGAAAAGACCAAAATGAATGTCAGAAGAGACGCTGAAATGTGCTCTTGAATGTTGAGCAGCTAAAGCAAACGATGAAGTAAAAGGACTGAAAAGAAGATTTCAAAGGGTGGCTCAAGATGACAAAGTAAAGTATTCTAGTGACATGTGCAAAGACCGAGATAGAAAACCAAAAAGGAAGAACATGCTCAGCATTTCTCAAGCTGAAAGAACTGAAGAAAAACTTCAAGCCTTGAGTTGCAATAGCGAGGATTCTCTGAGCAGAATACTGAACGACACAGGAAGCATCAACAGAAGAGGGAAGGAATACACAGAGTCACTGTACCCAAAAGAATTGGTCGATGTTCAACCATTTCAGGAGGTAGCGTATGATCAAGAACTGATGGTACTGAAAGAAGAAGTCCAAGCTGCACTGAAGACACTGGCGAAAAACAAGGCTCCAGAAAATGATGGAAAACCAACTGAGATGTTTCAACAAATGGATGCAGCACTGGAAGTGCTCGGTCATCTATGCCAAGAAATTTGGAAGACAGCTACCTGGCCAACTGACCAGGAGAGATCCATATGTATGCCTTTTCCAAAGAAAGGTGATTCAACCGAATGCGGAAATTATTGAACAATATCACACAAAGTAAAATTTTCCTGAAGATCATTCAAAGAAGTTGCAGCAGTACATCAAAAAGGAACTGCCAGAAATTCAAGCTAGATTCAGAAGAGGATGTGGAACAAGGAATATCATTGCTGATGTCAGATGGATCCTGGCTGACAGCAGAGAATACCAGAAAGATGTTTACTTGTGTTTTATTGACTATGCAAAGGCATTTGACTGTGTGGATCATAACAAACTATGCATAACATTGCAAAGAATGTGAATTCCAGAACACTTAACTGTGCTCATGTGGAACCTGTACATAGATCAAGAGGCAGTCGTTCAAACAGAACGGGGGATACTGCGTGGTTTAAATTCAGGAAAGGTGTGCATCAAGTTTACAGCCTTTCCCCATACTTATTCAATCTGTATGCTGAGCAAATAATCTGAGAAGCTGCACTATATGAAGAAGAAAGGGGCATCAGGATTGGAGGAAGATGCATTGACAACCTGTGATATGCAGATGATGCAACTCTGCTTGCTGAAAGTGAAGAGGACTTGAAGCACTTGCTGAAGAAGATCGAAGACTACAGCCTTCCATATGGGTTCCACTTCAACATAAAACAAAAATCCTCACAACTGGACCAATAAGCAACATCATAATAAACAGAGAAAAGCTTGAATTTGTCAAGGATTTCCTTTGTACTTATATCCACAATCAGCACCCATGGAAGCAGCAGTCAAGAAATCAAAAGATGCAAGAAACCCCGAGCGTATGGCCCCCAGACCCCTTCTAGCTAAGTGGTGAAGTCACTTCTGAGGTTCACCGTTCAGCCAGGGATTGGACAGCCCCATATAACAAAACGGGACTAATGAGGCACAGCAGTCCAGGACAAGGACTAGAAAGCAGAAAGGGACAAGAAAGCTGGTGATAGGGAACCCAAGGTTGAGTAAAGACAGTGTTGACATGTAGTGGGGTTGTTAACCATTGTCATAGGGCAACATGTGTACTAACTGTTTAATGAGAAACTATTTTGTTCTGTAAATCTTCGTCTAAAGTGAGAATAGC
>NW_004444173.1:3016423-3053913 GCF_000243295.1 Trichechus manatus latirostris
GAAGAAAGCAAGAGGTCTTTAAAAAAACAGGAAAGAAAGAAAAGACCAAAATGAATGTCAGAAGAGACGCTGAAATGTGCTCTTGAATGTTGAGCAGCTAAAGCAAACGATGAAGTAAAAGGACTGAAAAGAAGATTTCAAAGGGTGGCTCAAGATGACAAAGTAAAGTATTCTAGTGACATGTGCAAAGACCGAGATAGAAAACCAAAAAGGAAGAACATGCTCAGCATTTCTCAAGCTGAAAGAACTGAAGAAAAACTTCAAGCCTTGAGTTGCAATAGCGAGGATTCTCTGAGCAGAATACTGAACGACACAGGAAGCATCAACAGAAGAGGGAAGGAATACACAGAGTCACTGTACCCAAAAGAATTGGTCGATGTTCAACCATTTCAGGAGGTAGCGTATGATCAAGAACTGATGGTACTGAAAGAAGAAGTCCAAGCTGCACTGAAGACACTGGCGAAAAACAAGGCTCCAGAAAATGATGGAAAACCAACTGAGATGTTTCAACAAATGGATGCAGCACTGGAAGTGCTCGGTCATCTATGCCAAGAAATTTGGAAGACAGCTACCTGGCCAACTGACCAGGAGAGATCCATATGTATGCCTTTTCCAAAGAAAGGTGATTCAACCGAATGCGGAAATTATTGAACAATATCACACAAAGTAAAATTTTCCTGAAGATCATTCAAAGAAGTTGCAGCAGTACATCAAAAAGGAACTGCCAGAAATTCAAGCTAGATTCAGAAGAGGATGTGGAACAAGGAATATGGTTGCTGATGTCAGATGGATCCTGGCTGACAGCAGAGAATACCAGAAAGATGTTTACTTGTGTTTTATTGACTATGCAAAGGCATTTGACTGTGTGGATCATAACAAACTATGCATAACATTGCAAAGAATGTGAATTCCAGAACACTTAACTGTGCTCATGTGGAACCTGTACATAGATCAAGAGGCAGTCGTTCAAACAGAACGGGGGATACTGCGTGGTTTAAATTCAGGAAAGGTGTGCATCAAGTTTACAGCCTTTCCCCATACTTATTCAATCTGTATGCTGAGCAAATAATCTGAGAAGCTGCACTATATGAAGAAGAAAGGGGCATCAGGATTGGAGGAAGATGCATTGACAACCTGTGATATGCAGATGATGCAACTCTGCTTGCTGAAAGTGAAGAGGACTTGAAGCACTTGCTGAAGAAGATCGAAGACTACAGCCTTCCATATGGATTGCACCTCAAAAGTACAGAAAACAAAAATCTTCACACTTGGACCATTAAACGATATCATGATATACTGAGAAAAGATTGAAGTTGTCAAGGATTTCATTTTACTTGGATCAATAATCAATGTCTATGGAAGCAACACTGAAGAAATTAAACGATGTATTGCTTTGGGCAAATCTGCTGTAAAAGACTTCTTAAAAGTTTTAAAGAACAAACATGTTAATTTGAGGATTTTAGAGTACCTCAACCAAACCATAATATTTTCAATCACCTCATATGCATGCTAAAGCTGGACGATGAATAAGGAAGACTGAAGAAGATCTGGTGATTTTGAATTACTGTGTTGGTGAGGAATATTGACTATACCGTGATGTGCCAGAGGAATAAACAATTCTGTATTGGAAGAAGTATAGCCAGAATTCTCCTAACAAGTGAGGATGGGAGACTTCGTCTCATCTACTTTGTACAAGTTATCGGTGAGCCCAGTCCCTGGAAGGACACCATGCTTGGTAAAGTGAAGGGTCAGCAAGCACTAGGAAGACCCTCAATTAGATGGATTGACACAGGGGCTGTAACAATGGGCTTGAGCATAGCTATGATTGTGAGAATGACACAGGATTGGAGGAGGGGTGGCGGTTCATTCTGTGTACATAGGGTTGCTATGAGGAGGAACTGACTATCGCACCTAGCAAAAACAGCAACATGAATCAGGGATTTCTAAAGAGAAGATGGTAATTGAAAAAAATAAGATATAGATTCATCATTAGCCTATTTTGCTTCAAATTTTTGTAAAGTTAACAAAACAGCCAGTTGTTCCTATTAAGATTATAATAAGATTCTTCTTCAAATTACAAAATACTGTCTTTTTTAAGTAGTTGAAATTATTGTGTGTCAACAAAGACAAAGGTAAATATGAATTCTAACATAAGTTCTCTATTGGTGTTTATTTTTATTCTTAGGCAAAAACTGTAATCTTTTTCGGTATGATTGTGTTAAAATGTTTAATTAAATACACGCAAAGCATGCTGCTGATTGTGGTCTTTTTAAGGGAGAAGAGAATGATAATGAGAAATTTTCAATTTTTCTAAGAAGCACCTTGGAATTGGCACTTGTCTCTAACCTATATGAATTTCACATGATTTCTCAGATGGCTTCAAACTGATGTTCAACTGTTGGAAAATTTTTTGTTTTGTCATTTGCTCATAAATGCTGCTGCTTGATTCTTTGCACACCTCTTTGCTCCGCCAAGAGTTTGCCAAGAGAGTCTGAAACAGCTGGAGCCAATGCTGCAAGAATATATAGATTCAAATGCTTACATTGCAAATATTAAAAAAGAGCATAAAAATACTTTGAAGTAAAATATATTCTTGTTCTACATATTATGTGTTTTAAAATTTAAAGAATATTTGCAACATGTGAGCACACAGGAATTGTACCAAAAAAGATAATAAATATAGAAAAGTAAAAAGGATGGGTGGAGTCTTAAATTATATTTTCAAAGGGAACAATTTTTTTTCTTTTAGAAAATTTTTATTGGAAAAAGAGTGATTAAAAAAGTAATCACAGACTAGGGAAAAAAAGAAAAAATAAGACTGTAATTAACAACAAAAATCAAGTCACAATAGAGTCATGAAAATAATATAATCATCTCATAGTATATGAGGTATATTTATATTTCTTTTCCTCATCATACTGTAGACGTTTCAGCAAACCACTATGATAATTCAGAAAACCATCACTTTGTTTTAGTACCATCAAAAGTACCGTTTCTATAGATTAGATCCTGGAACAGAGAAAGCAGTTGGTGCAAAACGTCGTAAAATCCTAATAAACTCTGGAGTTTACTTAATAGTAATATACAAGTGATACTTTTCTTAGTTTTGACAAATATGCATTGGTAATATGTGACGTTAACATTAGGGAAAACTTGGTAAGGAATATATGAAAACTCTCTGTAAGTCTAAAATTATCCTGAAATAAAATGTTTCTTTAAAAAAGTATATTGTGTTGTATCAGAGATGAATGTTTTATCCATTGGTTTAGCATATATTTATTTAGTGGCTGCTGGTGCTAGTTCCTGAACTTGGCACAAAGTGAGAAGTGAGAAAGTTACAAAAAAAAGAATATAAAGAAACTAAGGTTCCAGCCCTCAAAGAATTTAGACGCTAATATGGGAAATATTTACTAACGAAAAAATAAAAAAATTTTAATTAAAAAATGTAATGAAAAATTAAATAAGAGAAAATCAGGTTTCCGGGAGAAAATCATAAAACTGATACCACTGTCATTTTTAAGCAAAACATAGTCTGCAAAGGGAAGTTTATTTGAGGAGTCAGTTAGACAGTAGATGGTGAGGAGGGGAGCGTGTGAAGGAAGTTGGAGGGAAAGAGAGGCTTTGAACAGCACGGCACAGTGGCTCAGAGACCAGGAATAATTGGTCAGTTCTCAAGACTGAAAGGAAGACAACATATGGTTGGTCATGGGAGGTAAAAAGAGTTGGCTTCAAGATGAAGTGAAGACCTAGCAAGGGGCCAGATCAGACAGGGCCATATAAGTTACTTGAGTGTGTTTGCGCTTTATTTTATATGCACTGAAAACACATAGAAGGACTTTTAAGTAGAAACTTCCTATGGCTTAAATTTTATTATGAGAAAAATGGATAGGAATGAGGCAAGAATATATGAGGTGAGACAAGTTAGGAGGCTATTACCACAGTGGCCTAGGTACAACTTTATTACTGCCTTGTATGAGGAATATTCTATTTAAATATAGGAATTGATGATGGATCCAGTGCAGGAAAAGTAGGCGGCAAGGGCAGACAGGTGTCAGGAATCACATCCAGCTTTTCTGTTGATGTCAAGTGGTGGAATGGTGGCAGCATTTACCAATATGGAAAGGGCTGGTGCAGGACCAGCTTGGTTTTGGACATTTCCAGTTTGAAATGCCTATTACACATCAAAATTGATATATTAATCACTGAATGAAGCCTTTCTTTGGCTGTAGAGCTATTTAAGAAAGGAGAATCTTGGAAATTATTTTTCAGGTTTCTCTTGCGCTGCAGAGAGATATGTAACCCTATAGAGTAAGCATTTTTTCTTCTTTTTGCTCATTTTACTCTGGTAGCCATACCAAAAAAAAATTGCTGTCGAGTTGATTCCAACTCATGGCAACCCCATGTAACAAAGTAGATTTGCTCCATACGGTTTTCTTGTCTGTAAACTTTACAGACATAGATCGTCAGGCCTTTCTTCCCCAGTACTGCTGGGTGGGTTTGAATCTCCACCCTTTAAGTTAGTAAACCAGAAAAACAAACCTGTTGCCATTGAGTCTATTCCAGCTCATAGAGTAAACCCTTTGCACCACCTAGGGATTTGATAACAGCCATAGACAATTGGATTATTAAAAGAAACACAAATAGAAAAATGCAGCTGAAAACTATTTTTAACCATCATTTTATTTCATAAAGACATTAAAATTTATTACTCACAATTATCTGATTAATTTACCCTATATCATTTATTAAGCCTGGTCATTTACATAAAATATGTACTACCTTTGAAATACATTACAAAATAGCTTGACTTAATTTATTGTATGATTCCTAAATCTCATAATTCACTTCATATTATAGAGTTATTCTCAATTTTATTTTTCTCTGCCTTAGTAGACCTTTCTCTCCTATTTTATATTTTAGTCATTACTATTGTTTGGTTAGGTTTCTTGAAGTCTTTTTTTACCTTTCCCACATGAGTAGAAGTGTCCTGGCAAAAGAAATCTATATGTCACCCATTGTTAGGACTTTAAAACTGTCATCACTTGATCACTATTTATAATCTTTGTGTGCTTTCAGCTTTATTAGTTTTATGCCACCTCGGAAGCAGATTCTTCCCTTTGATATTTTGCAGTATAATTGTTTAATCTTGTGATTCTACTTCATGCATCACATCTCCCTAGAATACATTTCCAAACACAATGTCTACTTAGGAGCTCAAACACACTTTAAATAAGCAAAAACTACCCTCTAGATCTGCTGCAGTGATTTCTGTAGAAAAAGAAAGTCTCCATTTGGTAATGTTAAGACAAAAATCGTATTAAGCCAGTAATAGAAACTGATTAACATTTATGAAGTATACAGTTTGCAAATCGGGGTAACATTTTCACAAAAAAAAAAAAAAAAAAAATCCCACCAAAAAACCCTGCCATCGAGTGGATTCTGACTCATAGCTACCCTATTGGACAGAGTAGAACTGCCCCATAGGGTATCCAAGGCTGTAATCTTTATGGAAGGAGGCTGCCACATCTTTCTCCCATGGAGCAGCTGGTGGGTTCGAACTGTCGACCTTTTGGTTAGCAGCTGAGTGCTTTAACCACTGCACTACCAAAGATCCTTTACATTTTGACTACAGAGTTCTGAAGATGAGAGATCCTCGAAGCCATCTTATACAAAATCTTACTGGCAATTGTCGTGGAATAAAAGTATCTGAGTAAGACTGATAAAAAAATCTGTGGTTAGGAAAGATTTTCATACAGCATCGTCTTAAAGAACGATTAAAATAATTATTGTATTTACTCTTCACATAACTCCCAGTCTAACTCTTGGAGTTTGTTTCCTGAAACTGACTGAATTCTTCAAAAGTGAACAATGACCAAGGCAAAAGATTTTCCTAGTTTATTTAGATCATTGTTTGACTCAAAGGGGACCCCTAGGGATCAGTTTCTCTAAGACTCAAGTTCAAAAGGACACGCAAAGCAAATGGCCTGGGTGGGTCACCCCAACTCTGTGGACCGAGAAATCTGGATTCCAGAAGGATTAAAGGGTTTCTCAGTAATTTATATGCCTTTCTACCATTAAAAAAAAACAAAACAAAACTCTTTGCTGTCAAGTCGATTCTGACTCATAGCAACCCTATAGGACAGAATAGAAATGCCCCACAGAGTTTCCAAGGAGCGGCTGGTGGGTTCAAACTCATTATCACAGTAAAAATAATAGAAAAGTGTTGACTGACACCATACCAATACAGTCGCAAGGAGGAACGATCACGTTGTCTATAGCGTTGTGATTTTTTCATATTTTTATGGTTACATGAGTCTATCATGTGTATTATTGTGTCTCCTTCCAACAATTCATTAGCCAAGAGCAAAACAAAAAGTTTCACAGAAAAACACAGAGGAAAAAAGAAGGAAAAGGAATAAAAAGAGGTGAAGGAAGAAAAAGTTCAATTTTAAAGGGAATTTTAATGAAATTTGGCATTTGTGGAATAAAGAACTAGGTTTGTTCTTTTGTCTCTGGTTTCTGAAGATAGCCTGAGCAATCCAGAGGCTTTTGTTTTATAAAACGGATAGGCAACACTTAAACATATGAAAATGAGTTGGGAGTGCTCAACTCATTACTTTGGCAACATGCCTCAAGTAGGGAGGAGCATGACTGCACCCTCACCCTCTGAGGCCTGGTGTTTGTCCCTGTAGCATGTTACATGGGCTTTGGGGTATAAAAATGGCTGGGCAAGGAGCCTCGGGATACCCTCCGCTATGTTGGTAGTGGACAGCATCTGTAGTAGAAGCTTTCAGCTCACCTACGTAAGCTTACCTGTCCTGGTAGGGACCAGCAGAAGGTAAGCTTACTTTTGTGTCTCTCACCTATGACAGGCAGAGGCATGCGTGGACTGTTCTCTGTCTTCACTGGGATAGCTTCCAGACGCCAAAGGTAACCAGTGTGTTGTGTAACATTCCCTTTGAGTCACCAAGTGGGGCATGCATAAAAGTTTTCCATCTCTACCCAGACAGTTTTTGAGCCAGGGTAGACTGCTCACATGTTGTAAGCTATCTGCTTCTTTTTTTTTTTAAGTAAAAATAAAAAAAAAAAAAAGCTACTTTTCCTGTGCTAATTGCTCTGGGGATGTCTAGCAGAAGGACTTAATATTCATAGTGGAATCTTTTCTCCCAATTGATTCCTCATTTCTAATGGCCTTCTGGCTATTTGGAAATCTGGGATGACCTGTGCATGTCTCTCAACATCTAGTCATTTTCACCTGTTTTTAGTGCTTATAACCACAATAATATATTATTTGTAATAATATGATTATTTTAAAAAGTCAGAAAATACAAAAAAAACCACACAGTAGAAAGTAATGCCACCGGCAATCCTACTGAGAGATAAACACTGTTAACATATTAATGAATCTTCTCCCAGCATTTTATATAAAATGGAGATTCAAGTGATTTTTTTATCTGCTTTTTTTTTTCATTTGAGAGCTAATCACAATTTATAAAGGGAAAGGAAAATATTATAAACTTCTTTCAAGCACTGTTCTAGCCTATAGACAAAGACTTATCATTTACATATCTCCAATATATTTGCATTATAAAGCTTGTCAGTCTTAAACATTGACATATAACTTGTGACTCTTTGGATCTACCTTTCCAAGTGACATATCTACCCAGACCTATTTTAGGCATTATAAGACCCAATCCAGTTGAGACAGCGATAAAGGGAATGGTGAAGATGATGATCCTTTGACCAGAACAAGTGGTTGGGCAGCGACCACATCTCCTTTGATAAATCTGTGAAATCTCATTTACTGGGAAGTCAGAATTTTAGGGATCATATGAAGGACTGAAGAAAGATGCCGTCATAAGTAAACAGGATGTGGAAAGACACGATATATTTTTTAAAAAGTGACAAAGGAAAAGTCCAAATTAACTCTTCTCTGAGGCTTTTAAAAAAATGTCCTGTCATTTGTGATACAACATGCATAGTTATAGAGACATTATGCTTAGAGCCAAACAGGTGTGGATTCAAATTTTGGTTTTTCTTATTACCTAGATGACCTGGAACATGTAATTTAATCTCTGTATGGCTCAATTTACTCATCATTAAAATAAGAAGAAGACCTCCTGATTGTATTGTTGTGATTGTTGGATGAGATTTGTGTACAGAGTTCAACACAGTCAGCGAGGCATGTTGTTGTCGTTAGGTGCCGTCGATTCACTTCTGACTCATAGCGACCCTATGTACAGTACAACAAAACACTGCCCAGTCCTGCGCCATCCTCACAATCACGTTATGCTTGAGCTCATCATTGCAACCACTGTGTCAATCCATCTTGTTGAGGGTCTTCCTCTCTTTTACTGACCCTCTACTTTACCAACCATGATGTCCTCCTCCAGGGACTGGTCCCTCCTGATAAAATGTCCAAAGTACGTGAGACGAAGTGAAGTATAGTAAATAACAAATGAACGGTAGAAATAAATGGTATTTTCTTACACCATTGTCTTTTTATACTTGAATTGTTATGAAACTGCTCTCAAAAAACAAGTATCATCTATCCCACCCATACTACTGATGCTAAATTAAAAATTTATGAATTATTTAATTCATAAGGGGTATTGCAAAAGTATTGAGAGTGCACATTTCCCTCTGAGCTACTTTGAGAATTTATGGAAGATACTATCTATAATCCAGTGTCTGCTCTTTAAATCTGGGGGTGGGATCTCTTGATGAGGGGCCTTGTAAAGACATTTTTTTTTTCTTTTAGACTGTTTTTGGGAGAAAACACACTCACATATAGGGAGGCAAACGTGGAATAGGAGAAAAGGCACTGGTCAATGAGATGAAAGATTGGAGTTTTAGCCCTTGTTCTATCACACATTATGTAATATGAGGCAAGTAATTTATGCTATGTGGGCCTAAGTATCTTATTTAAGAATGAATTAAATGTATTAAATTATGTCACTGCATTCAGCTCTTTCACCTCTACTCTGTTTTCTGCGCATTTGCCTTTTTCTTTGCAAATATCAGAGTGCTCACATAGCAAATATTCTCAGACATGAAAGGAAAATGTTGATTATAAACTGAATATAGAGATGATAATTGAATTCTTGATAGGAAATTACACTTTCCTTTATTGAGATATATGAAAAGCGCAAGAGCAACATTGTCAAAGTATCAAAGATAGATCAATGGGGAAGTTATATTGCCAGAAGAAAGAGATTTGATTTGCAGTTGCCAAAATACTGAACTGTGAGAGCTGACAGAAGCCTAAAGCAGAATTTTTAGAACCAAAGGCAGGAGCATCAAATTGGAATGAGCCTGGATAAAAGGCCGATGAATAACTTGTTCTTGTCTAGCAAACAGATCTCACTTGGGGTTTTGTAGAAGCACGCTTGTTTCCCATTTGTGCTTTATATGCTTTCTCCATGATAAATCATTTCGGGTTGAATACTCAATACACCTGTGGCAACCCAAAGAATGCCTGTCATTTCCTACGTATAATTTCAGTGCTTTAAAATTTCTTTATAAGAGCTCTAATTTATCAATGTATTCCAAGTTTTGCTGATGTTGAAGAATCTGCTTCAACTAGACAGGAACTGGGGGGAGGTAAAAACTAAGCTTATCAAGAGTTTTGTACTTGTCAAGTAATTTAATAAGTGTCTGTATGAGTCAGAATCAACTCGATGGCAATGGGTTTGGTTTGTTTTGTTTTTATACATTACAATCAAATTATCAAGACCACCAGCTAAAATAATTATACCCATTTTGCCGACGAAAATATCAAAATGATGAAGTGACTTACCCCAGATCATACAATACAATCTGCTTCCAAAAGTTCACAGCCTTGAAAACGCTAAGGAGCAGTTCCACTCTGCACACATGAGGTCGTCATGAATCAGAATGGACTCAACCGCAGCTAACAAAAACAACAAGGCTGGATGTGACATTCTGGAAAATCCTAAACCCCACCATCCTTAAACACAGCACAGAACACAGAACTGGTGAGAGGTATGCTGAGATTTTTTTCCTATTAGTGAGTCCTCAGAGCAGCCGAAGGCATCCTGGGCAGCTCATGCCCCAGTCCAGTTTCCTCCAGCCTCCAACAGCCTTCTCCATTTCCCCTAGCACATGGTGCAAATGTCAATTTCCATGTATGCCATGAAGTGAAAAAGTTGAGTCTCTTCTCCACCATATGATTTGAACACAGGAAGTAGAAATAAATATGCTAAAAAATACAGTTATGGCTTTCAGATTTTCATCACTTTTTTTTCTTCCAAGAAATCAGGGTGGGTAATAAATTAAAATGAGCCGTAAGAAAGAATGTGTACATCTGTCCCTTACATCACTGTTAAACTATGCCAAATCCCATAAGTGTGGAAAGTAGTTTTAGATAGCAACTGAGAGTATGTCCTCTCAGAAACTCTAAAGGAATCGAAGAATGAAAAGATCAATGGGCTATGTGGCTTTACTTACATTATTCAGCAAGAGCGCTAACAGTGCTGACTGCTAAATTATTCATTGAATATTAACCTTCTGATTATGTCAACAACCCTTTGGATCCAAGGAAAGCCTGTAATTTCCTACATATAATTTCATTTCCTACATACAATTTCGATGCTTTAAAAATCTCTTCATAAGAGCTCTAATTTATCAATGTATTTCAAGTTTTGCAACTGTTAACATATCTGGTTACTTATCTATATCCATCTTCCTTCCTTTTTTGGGCAGCCTGCAAATACATACAACATAATATGATAGAAACAAATAAAAATACAGAAAACATAAAGATCGAATAGTTTATTGAGTGCATAGGCAAAATTAGTTCTGCAAACATCTAGATGTCCTTCTATTTGGATACAGTTGGTCTCTGAGCTTCCTAGCTTTCCCATATATGTTAGATTCTCTCTCACATTTCACCTTGATGAGCCCCAGTTTCCTAATTTAGAAACTAGTGATGAATCTGCCCTGCTTCTCTGACAAGATTTTGTGATTCTCACACCAAATACAAATCTCAAAATAACTGTAAATACCTATAAAAATATAATCATATACATTTCTATACTCTAAGGTGTTAAATAGGTGTTATAGTAGATAAGTATGTATTATTTTTAATTTTTTTACTCTAACTAAATAAAACCCTCCATTAAACTTGATTTTTAAAAACAAAATAAAACCTTCTCTTTATTCTACAAAAACAAAATTCAAAAACAAATGTAAGATCCTTGAAGATAGCACTTGATTATTTTTTTACATAGTTTCCCTAAAAATATTTGCTTTTTCTAAAATTTACTCAACAATAAAACAAAAAACTGATTGCCGTTGAGTCAATTTTGACTCATAGCGACCTTATTACTACCTTATAGGACAGAGGAGAACTACCCTATAGAGTTTTCAAGAAGCAGCCAGTGCATTCAAACTGTCGACCTTCCAGTTAGCAGCCAAGCTCTTAACCGCTGTGCCACCACGGCTCCTTGCTCAACGATATGAGGTGATAATTGCTTATAATATATTTATTTTTAATTTAGTTTTAAAGAATAACCAATGAATAATAAGAATATGCTGACTTGGATTTTGGGCTTCACATACTATTTTCCAAATAGTTTTATACATAAAAACTGTCTCAACATTTGTCTGTGTTTAAGGCTCTAATAACTATTAAAATGTTTCTTTTTAAGTATTTTAAAAATGTTTGCCTGTATTATTCCTTCAGTTAGATCAAAATCATCCAAGGCTTTCCTTAAAGTTTGATAAAATAACTGATGGTGGAGTTATGAGATTTTGGTTTATTTGTTTTTTAGTGCGTACTCATCTATATTCTTCAAAAACGTTAAAAGTAAATGGGTCTTATTTTATGAATTAGAAAGAAAAAGGTGTAAAGACAAAGTTCTGTATTCTGTAAGTAAAGCGTTTTGGTTTTTAGTAAAGTTCTTATAAGGTCAGAATAAAAGCAAAGTAGTATAAATAAGGTAATCAAGATTCATCTTAAAATGTTTGGATTTAAACTGATAGTATCTCTAAATTGCAAACTTTGACTTAGAGCTTTATAAAATTAGGGGGTAGTCTTTCGAGATAGAGCAGCCATGCTGTGGATTGACAATTTATAATATACAGAGGCACAGACAGTACTTCTGGATTTCCTAATAAGGCTATGTGCTCTTAGGCGATCTACTTATAAATTTTAAACCAAACGAACAAAGAGGAACTGTCTTATAATGAATGTTTAAATTTTATAAGGATGATTTCATTGCACAGTCTTGCATTTTTCGCTAGACAGTTACTTAATTTCCTTTTGATTTGTGAGTTTATAACGTTATCTATTTCATTTTAACAACGGCCCAGTTTCCTAAAATAGTGCATATAATTAAAAAAATCGAATGGCATGTATGCAATTATTTTACTAATTGTTTATATTGCTCATTAATATAATTAGAGAAAAGCTTTGAAATATTAAAAATAAACAGGCTGATGATTATTTTATAAATAAACGTTTGATGTAGCAGTTGAAGGCAATTAGATGGTCCAGCCAGATACAGCTAAACAAAGTCCTCTTCTTCATGTCCCTTTAACTGTTCCCATGTATTCTGAGGTACAAAACCCCTAAACCCTTTGCCTCGTGGTCTTTTACCTGCAAGGTGAACTTGGAGCCTTATGTGTGCAGAAGAGATGTCCTGTATCAACTTACCCTGGGACGAGGTCTAAGGGAGACCAACCCGAGATGAAACTTACACCACTCATCTGCATTTTGACTTTGCTACTTTTCTAAAATGTTATATGCATGTGTATAATGTGATGTATATTCATTTTAAGTTGGTATGATTTTTATGGAACACTGGTGACACAGTGGTTAAGAGCTACAACTGCTAAACAAAAGGTTGGCAATTCAAATCCAACCACTCCTGGACACCCTATGGGGCAGTTCTATTCTGTCCTATAGGGTCACTATGAGTCAGAATCGACTCGACAGCAAGGGGTTTGGTGGTTTTTTTTTTTTTTTTTTAATGCTTAAATTTTGTAAGGATAATCTCATTTTATAGTTTTGCATTTCCCATCATAAAGAATTTTTAGTCTAAATTTCTATATACTAATAACTATTCTTGCTGTTGTTAGGTGCCCTTGAGTCAGTTCTGACTCATAACGACCCTATGTGCAGCAGAGCAAAACACTGCCCGGTCCTGCACCATCCTCACAATCATTATGCATGAGCCCATTGTTGCAGCCACTGTGTCAATCCATCTTGTAGAGGGTCTTCCTCTTTTTCACTGACCCTCTCCTCTGCCAAGCATAATCTTCTCCAGGGACTAGTCCCTCCTGATAACATGTCCAAAGTACATGAGAGAAAGTCTCACCATCCTCATTTCTAAGGAGCATTCTGACTGTACTTCTTCCAAGACAGATTTGTTCTTTCTTCTAGCAGTCCACATTATATTGACTCAAAGGCGGTGTTTCTTATTTTTATTTATGAAATAACCATTTTTCAAGATATCATATTATGGACTGAATTGTGTCCCCCAAACAAATGTGTTGAATTCCAGGCCCTTGAACCTGTGGATGTGATCCTGTTTGAAAACAGCGTTTACCTTTTGTTATTTTAATGACGTCATATAAATGTAGGGTGGATTCTAAACACTTTTGAGTTATAAAAAGACAAGAATAGAAACAGAGATTCATGCAAGTGGGAAGACAGACGCCAAGTGGGAATACTCTACAACCCAAGGAGTGCCAAGAAACCAAGGAACATCTGGGGCTACTAACAAGAAAGGAATTAACAAGACTAGGCCTTGATTTGGACTTTTAGCCTCAAGAACTGAGAGAAAATAAATTTCTGTTCTCTTAAACCATTTACTTGCATTATTTTTTTCCACCACTTTTCTGTCATTTTTTTAGTACTGTGGTGGCTTGCAGGTTGCTGTGATGCTGGAAGCTATTCCACTTGTATTTCAAATACCAGCAGGGCCACCCATGCTGGACAGGTTACAATGGACCTTCCAGACTAAGACAGACTAGGAAGAAGGACCTGGCTATCTACTTCTAAAAAAATTGTCCAGTCATAACCTCATTAATAGCAGAGGAACGTTGTTTGATATAGTGCTGAAAGATGAGTCCTTCAGGTTGAAAGGCACTCAAAATATAACTAGGGAAGAGCTGCCTCCTCAAAACATAGTTGACCTTAATGATGTGGATGGAGTAAAGTTTTCAGGACCTTCATTTGCTGATGGGGCAACACTCAAAATAAGAAGAAACAGAGATAACATCCATTAATAATCAGAACAAGGAATGTACGAAGTATGAATCTAGGAAAAGTGGAAGTTGTCAAAAATGTAATGGAACTTTTGAACATCGATATCCTAGCCATTAGTGAGCTGAAATGGACTGGTATTGGCCATTTTGAAACAGACAATTATATGGTGTACAATGCCGGGAATGACAAATTGAAGAGGAATGGCATCACAGTCAATGTCAAAAGGAACATTTCAAAATTTATCCTGAAGTAAATGCTGTCAGTGATAGGATACTACCCACATGCCTTCAAGGAAGACCAGTTAATACAACTATTATTCAAATTTATGCACCTGTCACTAATGCCAAAGATGAAGAAATTGTAGATTTTTATCAACTCTGCATTCTGAAATTGATCAATTTTGCAATCAATATATCTTGAAAATTACTGGTGATTGAGATCCAAGAGTTGGAAACAAAGAAGAAGGATCTGTAGTTGGAAAATATGGCCTTGGTGATAGAAACTATGCTGGAGATCACATGATAGAATTTTGCAAGACAAAAGACTTATTCATTGTTATTCACTGAAAATATCTGTTTTCAACAACTTAAACTTTGACTATACCTGTGGACCTTGCCTGATGGAATACACAGGAATCAAATAGACTACATCTGTAGAAAGAGACAATGGAGAAGCTCATTATTATCAGTCAGAACAAGGCCAGGAGCCGACTGTAGAACAGACCATCAATTGCTCACATGCAAATTAAAGTTGAAGTTAAAGAAAATTAAAACAAATCCATGACACCCAAAGTACGACCTTGAGTACATCTCACCTGAATTTAGAGACAATCTCAAGAACAGATTTGAAGCATCAAAAAATAATGACTGAAGACCATACACATTATGAGATGACATTGAGGATATCATATATACAGAAAGCAAAAGGTCATTAAACAGACAAGAAAGGAATAAAGGAAAAAAAGGAATGTCAAAAGAGACTCTGAAACTTGCTCTTGAATGTAGAGTAGCTAAAGTGAAAGGAAGAAATGATGAAATAAAAGAGCTGAATCAAAGATTTCAAACGGTGGCTTGAGAAGACAAAGGAAAATATTATAATGAATGTGCAAAGACCTGAGTTTGAAAACCAGAAGAGAAGAACACCCTAGGCATTTCTCAGGCTGAAAGAACTGCAGAAAAATTCATGCCTCAAGTGGTAATATTGAAGGATCCTATGGGCAAAATAGTGAATGACGCAGGAAGCATCAAAAGAAGATGGAAGGAATACCCAGAGACACTGTGTCAAAAATATTTGGTCTATGTTCAACCATTTCAGGAGGTAGCATCTGAACAAGAGCCAATAGCAGTGAAGGAAGAATTACAAGCTGCAGAGAAGGCATTGGCAAAAAACAAGGCTCCAGGAATTGAGGGAATATCAACTGAGATGTTTCAACAAACAGATATGGAGCTGAAAGTGCTCACTCAACTATACAAAGAAATTTGGAGGATAGCTACCTGGCCAACAGACTGGAACAGACCCATATTTTTGCCCATTCCAAAGAAAGGTGATCCAACAGATTGTGGAAATTATCAAACAATATCAATAATATCACATGCAAGTAAAATTTTGCAGAAGATAACTCAAAAATAGTTGCAGCAGTACATTGACAGGGAACTGCCAGAATTCAAGCAGGATTCAGAAGAGAACTTGGAATGAGGGATATCATTGCTGATGTCGGATGGATCTTGGCTGAAAGCAGAGAATACCAGGAAGATGTTTACCTGTGTTTTATTGACTATGAAAAGACAGTCAACTGTGTAGATCATGAAAAATCATGGATAACTTTGCAAAGAAGGGAAATTTCAGAACAGTTAATTGTGCTTATATGGAACCTGTACATAAACCAGAGGCAGTTGTTCATACAGAACAAGGGGATATTGTGGTTTAAAATCAGGAAAGATATGTGTCAGGATTGTATCCTTTCACCATACTTATTCAATCTGTATGCTTAGCAAATACTCCAAGAAGCCAGACCATACGAAGAAGAATGTGGAATCAGGATTGGAGGAAGACTCACTAACAACCTGTGATATGCATATGACAAAACCTTGCTTGCTGAAAGTGAAGAGGATTTGAAACATTTACTTATGAAGTTCAAAGACTTCAGTAGGGACTACACCTCAACATAAAAGAAACAAAAATCCTCACAACTGGACGAATAAACAACATCACTATAAACGGAGAAAATACTGAAGTTGTCGAAGATTTCATTTTACTTGGATCCACATTCAATGCCCATGGAAACAGCATTCAAGAAATCAAATGAATGTATTTCTTTGGGAAAATCTTCTGCAAAAGACCTCTTTAAAGAGTTGAAGAACAAAGAGTTCACTTTGAGGACTAAGGTGCACCTGACCCTAACCATGTTATTTTTAATAACCTCATATGCAGGCAAAAGCTGTGTACACATAAGGAAGACTGAAGAAGAACTGATGCCTTCGAATTCTTTTGTTGGTGAAGAATATTGAATATACCATGGACTGCTAGAAGAACAAATCTGTCTTGGAAGAAGTACAGCCAGAGTATTCCTTGGAAGCCAGGATGGCAAGACTTTGTCTCATGCAGTTAGGACACGTTATCAGGAGGGACCAGTCCCTGGAGAAGGACATCATGCTTGGTAAGATAGCAGGTTAGCAAAAAACCATCTTGACGAGATGGTTTGACACAGTGGCTGGAACAATGGGCTCAAACATAGCAAAGATTGTGATGATGGCGCAGGACTGGGCAGTGTTTTCTGTTGTACAGAGTGTAGCTAGGAGTCGGAACTGACTAGATGGCACCAAACAACAACAACACTTGTATATTTGTGTTACAGAAGCACTAGCTAACTAAGTCATCCCACATGGTTTATTTAAATTTATATATTAGTTAAATTTGTACTTAAATTGAAGTATACTATTTAGGTGACCACTTCAAATATTTTGAGGATTTTTATAAAACAAAATGAGTAAATTATGCATCTTGCCCTAGAAGAATTTATGATCTAGTAATAAAGAAATAAAAAGAATGTACAAATATATCCATTGCATGTATCTTATTATATATGAGTAACGAAGAAGAAGCAAAAATACCCATGTGTTGTTAAAGCATGGAGTGAACAGTGCAACTGGGAAAAATTAGGCAAACTTCATGAGAGAAACCACATTTTAGGATTTTGCTGGTGGATTTATAGGGACTGCATTCTAAATCAAAGGCAAAGGATCAGGGAGAGAAGATTAACTGGCTATTCAGGAATAGCTTGTTTTTCATTTGTGTTGCAGCATATGGTACGTGGAAATAACTTCGAGGAAGATAAGGTTTGGAAGGCATGGTGTAGCTTGGAGTGCCAAAAGAGAGTTTGTATTTCATTGAGTGCTAAAAAAAAAAAAACAACAACAGTTTTTCAGCCAGGGTATGACGTGATTAGTGCTTACATTAGAAAAATTTATCTTGCAACAATGTTTAAGTTAAAGTCAAGTGAAGAAGTGTTTCTCTCTAAACTATATTCTCCTATGCGGTCCCTGGGAATAGACTTGGACAGCTTCAGAGATTTTTAATACATATTTGAATACCTCCTTACGTCAGCCATAATAAATTTGAGTTTTAGCAGTCTAATCCTTTGCCTTATTCTGAAAAAAAAAAAAAAAAAATATCCTTGAGAAAGCTCACTCACGAAAGCTTCCAAACGCTTCTTGGCTCCTCAACATGCACAAAACTGTATTCATTTCTCAGGATTCCAGAGAGTAGCCTTCTTTTCTTCACTCTCCTCTCTAATCATGCATCCAGTTACTCAGGAAAGGTAATAGACCATCAACCTCAGCTATTTTTTTTTTAATCCTTAGCCCCAACAGCCAATATTTATTTCTACTTTTTACCTCAGTTCATTTTCTTCTTTCCACATTCTTAAAATTTCACCATTACCAGCCTCAACAATTATTGTATTTTCTAAGTTATTTATATGTAGTATGATTTCCCACAAATTTTATTTCTTATGCTGTGATCTGAATTCTCTTTCCAAAATAGCAATGTGATGATGTAACTTCTGTGCTTCAAATTTGTAAAGGTTGCCTATGTTCTGATATTCAAGATCATGGAATAGCTTGTCTGGCTTCTGTCTCTTTCCTGCCCCGTCTCACTAATTCCTCTTGAGCTTTACACTCTAACAATGCTGAACCACTTTGAATTCCCTGAAAGAGATCAGACAATTTCTTAGGCAATATCTCTCCTTAAAAAGCCTGTTCTTGGTCTTATCTGCCTCATCCTTCAAAATACTGTACCACCATTAATCGCTTTTGTAATTGCTTTGGTCCATAAACTGACCATAATTAAAGATTCTATGTACAACTTCTGCATAACATATTTATATTACATAACAAAGTATTCTAATTCGTGGAATGAACATCCTTGTCTGTTGTTACATATGAAAATAGGGGGTATCTTTTATTTCCTCAGCAGGTAGCAGAGAACATGAAATACAAAATGAGGCTCAAATTAATATTTTGTGTAAATAAAAATGACTTCTGTGAGTGGAGACTTTTGCCCAAGAAATAAACAACAAAACACAGGAAATCAGAAAAGAATTTTAATTATATTTTCAATATCTAATACATTTTATTTTTCTGTTTAGTTTATAAATCCCACCGGAGACCAGCCCTTAAGAAAATATTTAACAAAAGAATCTCGTGTGACAAGAAATGTTTTTCTATATGAAAAGTGATCAAAACCTGAGTATTTCTGTACATGTTGTTTTCCTAAATCTTGAGAGTAAGGATTTGAAGCAGATAAAACAGATAAAAGAGAGATGAGAAAAAGATGGCATTTTTTTGATAATATAAATATATTAATCTAAGCATGCACCATTTAGAATTTGTGGGCATTGTAGACTCCCTCTCAGATGATTTATGTTAATATATTATGAATTTGTACCATATGTAGCGTAACTCAGTCCAGACACAGACCCACATTGACACAGGGATTTAACAGTAAGTACACCTAAACATGGAGAAACTCAATCAGAACAAGTCCAGAGGCTGACTTCGGAACAGACTATCAGTTGCTCATATGCAAGTTCAAGATGAAGCTGAAGAAAATTAGAACTGTCCACAAGAGCTAAAGTATGACCTTGAGTATATCCCTCCTGAATTTAGAGACCGTTTCAAGAATAGATTTGACACATTTAACACTAATGACCAAAGACCAGACTAAATATGTGATGACAACAAGGACGTCATACAGAAGAATGCAAAATGCCATTAAATAGGCAAGAAAGAAAGAAAAGACCAAAATGGATACCAGAAGAGACTCTGAAACTTACTCTTGAACTTAGAGTAGCTAAAGTGAAAGGAAGAAATGATGAAATAAAAGAGCTGAACGGAAGATTTCAAAGGGTGGCTCTAGAAGACAAAGTAAAGTATTATAAGAAAATGTGCGAACACCTGTGGTTAGAAAACCAAAAGAGAAAAACAGGCTCTATATTTCTCCAACTAAACTAACTGAAGAAAAAATTCAAGCTTAGAGTTGCAATATTGAAGGGTTGTTGTTAGGTGCTGGTGAGTTCGTTCCAACTCACAGCGAACCTATGTACAACTGAACGAATCACTGCCCGGTCCTGTGCCATCTGCACAATTATTGTCATGTTTGAGCCCATTGTTGCAGCCACTGTGTCAATCCATTTTATTGAGGGTCTTCCTCTTTTTCACTGACCCTCTACATTACCAAGCATGATGTACTTTTGCAGGGACTAATCCCTCCTGATAACATTTCTGAAGTATGTAGGATGTAGTCTCACCATCCTTGCTTCTAAGGAGCATTCTGGTTGTACTTCTTCCAAGACAGATTTGTTCATTCTTTTGGCAGTCCATGGTATATTCAACATTCTTTGCCAACACCATAATTCAAGCAAAGGATTATATGGACAAAATATTGAACAACTCAGGAAGCATCTAAATAAGATGGCAGAAATACAGTCACTGTACCAAAAAGAAATGGTCCACATTCAACCATTTTGGGAGGTAGCATTTGATCAAGAACTGATGGTATTGAAGGTAGGAAGAAGTCCAAGCTTCAATGAAGACACTGGCAAAAAACAAAGCTCCAGAAATTGACGGAATACCAACTGAGATGCTTCAGCAAATGGTTGAATGCTGGAGGTGCTCATTTGTCTATGCCAAGAAATTTGGACGACATCTACCTGGCCAATCAACTGGAAGAGATCCATATTTGTGTCCATTACAAAGAAAGGTGATCCAACAGAATATGGAAACTATTGAACAATATCATTAATGTCACATGCAAGTAAAACTTTACTAAAGATAATTTGAAAATTGTACATCGACAGAGAACTGCCATAAATTCAAGTCAGATTCAGAAGAGGACTTGGAATAAGGGATATCATTGCTGATGTCAGATGGATCTTGGCTGAAAGCAGAGAATACCAGAAAGATGTTTACACCTGTTTTATTGACTATACAAAGATAGTCCACTATGTGGTTCATAACAGATTATGGATAACATTACAGAGAATGGGAATTCCAGAGCACCTAATTGTGCTCATGTGGAACCTATACTTAGACAAAGAGGCAGTCATTTGAACGGAACAAGGGGATACTGCATTGTTTAAAATCAGAAAAGGTGTGCATCAGAGTTATATCATTTCACCATACTTATTCAACCTGTATGCTGAAGCAATAATCTGAGAATTTGTACTATATGAAGAAGAACATGGCATCAGGATTGGAGGTAGTCTCTTTAACAACCTATGATATGCAAATGACACAACTTTGCTTGCCGAAAGTGAAGAGGACTTGAAGCACTTACTGATGAAGATCAAAGACTATAGACTTCAGTATGGATTGCACCTCAATATTAAGAAAAAAAAAATCCTCACAATGGACCAATAAGCAACATCATGATAAATGGAGAAAAAATTGAAATTGTCAAATATTTCATTTTACTTGGATCTACAATCAACGCCCATGGAAGCAGCAGTCAACATATCAAACAATGTATTGCACTGGGCAAATCTACTGCAAAAAATTTCTTTGAAGTGTTAACAATCAAAAAGGTCACTTTGAGGACTAAGGTTAGCCTTACCCAAGCCATGATATTTTCAATTGCCTGATATGCACATAAAAGGTGGACAATGAATAAGGAAGTCTGAAGAATTGATGTCTTTGAATTATGGTGTTGGTGAAGAATATTGAACACACCATGGACTTCCAGAAGAACTAACAAATTTGTTTTGGAAGAAATACAGTCAGCACACTGCTTAAAAATGAGGATTGTGAGACTTTGTCTCTTGTGCTTTGGACATGTTATCAGGAGGGACAAGTCCCTGGAGAAGTACATCATTCTAGTTAAAGTAGAGGGTCAGTGAAAAAGAGAAAGACCCTCAATGAGATGGACTGACACAGTGGCTGCAACAATGGGTTCAAACATAGCAATAATTGTGTGGATGGCACAGGACTGGGAAGTGTTTTGTTCTGTTGCACATAGCGTCCCTATGAGTCAGAACCTACTCGATGGCATCTAAGAACAACAGCAACAACACTTAAACATAGAATAGTAAAAAAAAGTCTTACCTTGTAAAGGAAGCTGAATCAAATGTGGATATGGTTAAACACTAAAATAGTAAGCTGGAAATTTTTTTTTAGTTTTTTGTTCCATTTGGTTTTAACATTGCATTAGAGATTCAAGTAAAGATTATAATAAAATAATTTATCTTAAAATATAAAAAATATACTCACTTGCAGAGTTAAAATAAGTTTTATATAAAAAATAATAATTCTTATCTCAAAGTGCCCTTCTTTGTGAAGGCAGAAACAAAAGATCTCTGATATTTCTTTCTTTAGTCTCATTTATGACAATACAACCTAAATCCATTCAATAAATTAAAATCATCAGAGAAGCACCAGAAGCAACAAGTCATTAGTCGTAAAGAGTTAAGAATTAAACATATATAAAACTTTCCTGATGAAGAACATAGATAAACTGACTTAGAAAAATGTTCCTAACAATTAAATTCTATTAAAATCAAATGGACAAAAGCTTCACTTTTTTAGAAGTTAAAATAAATCAATGATATTTTGCTATTAATTTTGTGATTTTAATTTCCAAATTGGAAATTATTGTACTATCATAAATAACATGTTGCTATTTTTGAACATGAATGCCCGTTATACTAGTAAAAACTTCATTTTTAAAAATTTTATCCATTTAACTCTTTTTATCTATTATTTCATAAATAAGATATGCATGCCATGGATTTTGTGAAAGAAATTTAAAGTTAATTTTTACCTTTGTTACGTGAGCTGAATTATCATTTATTGCATATTAAATATAGTGATGTAAAATAAACACTTCTATGAAGTTTCTGTTTCCACCAAACTCTAAAATTTTAACATTTTAAATAAGTTTCTAAGCTTAAACAGTCTTTCTTGAACTGATTGATTTTGCACTAAAAGACTAAAAAATCAATATCAGGGGATGTCTCTGTAACAAGTGACAGCATCATTTTCCTGGGATCAGATCACTGAATATTGAAATCAGTGATAAGAATCATTTTAGTACATGAATATAGAAGAAGTAGAACTCAGAGGAAAATGGAAGTGTCAATTCAATGAATAATTTTATATATAGCCTTGATCACATTAATTCTGAAGTACATTTTTTAACAAGAAAAGAAGGAAGAAGAGTAGTCTTTTAAGCACACAGCCGTGACAAGTCTGCAATGTAAAAAAAAGCATTCACTTGGGTCATATATATAGGATAATTCTGGAAATGATGGAAATGGACTTCCAAGACGTTTTAAAAAGTAATTAAGAGGCTAACAAAACAATATTTTAGAAGATTCTGAAGAACATCAAAGATTCTAAAGAAATTCAAGGAAAATAGAAAAAGTATAAATAAAAAGAGAGTGGTTATGTGGATTTATATATATTCTATCTCTGTAATCTCAGGTTTGCCTAACTTCTCTGGGCTTTAGTTTTCTTATATAGAGAACAGAAATACTATTTATTGTATAAATTATTTCTTGTATAAGTTACAAAAAAGGTATGTTTCTGCACAGAATTCTAGAATGATTACAACTATAAGCATAATTTTAATTCTATTTGAGCATGTCAAAGTTCACATCTCTTTTAATATATAAAAAAAACCACCATTGCCACTGAGTTGATTCTGACTCATAGCGACCCATAGGGTTTCCAAGGCTGTAAATCTCTACAGAAGCTGCCACATGTTTCTTCCACGGAGCCGCTGATGATTTAGATCCACTGAACTTTCAGTTAGCAGTCAATCACTTTAAACACTGCACCACCAAGGCTCCTTTTAACATAAACTTGGGAAAAAATAGAATGTACTTTGGGCAATATGAAGTGTGATAATATCCATGTACAGATGACGTCTTATGACAATGTACACAACAGTAATAAATGCATTCAAAATATGTGTTTAAATATCAAAGCCAAAAACCAAAATCAAACCGTTTGCCATTGAGTCAATTCTGACTCATAGTACCCTATAGAATAGAGTAGAACTGCCCCATAGGGTTTCCAAGGAGCAGATGGTGATTCGAACTGCTGACCTTTTGGTTAGCAGTTGAGCTCTTAACACTTCGCCAACAGGGCACCATCAAAGTCAGTGCAATACAATAAAACCAATCGTATTAATAAGGGTCCAATAAGATTGTAATATGAACATGAACCAGTATAACTGAGGTCATTTTAGTACAATGACAAACACAAACGTATGGGTAGTAGTTAGGAAAACCACCAGGGGGTTTGCAATACTCTGGGGCTAGTAAAGGGAGTGAGGAGAGATGTTACCATTACTACGCCTGAAGGGGCAAGGTGAGGGAGCAATGACTGAAAAGCAGAGATGATACTGTAATCAGAAGGATGCCCAGGAGGCACTGTGGCCTTGGATAAAGCCAACCAATGGTGATCTGGCAGGATGGGATAGAGGAAATACATGCCTTGATCTCACTCTTCTCCTAATCTGCTATAACCTTCTGAGATAGTCTCCTAAATCCTTTCAATGATGCCCATAGGCCAAACGCCTTCGGAGCCTGAGGGGATACAGTCTACATGGACAACTGAACTTTGTGCAATGTGTGTACAAACACGAGACTGCTAGGATGAAGACTCTACTACCCAATCTAATTGGGCTGTACGTGCAAGGCACTTACACAGTGTTGGCAATTGAAAACTGTTAGCATTATTTATAGAACATAAGCATAAACAACAAGAACAGATCACTTATAGAAAGCAAACTGTAAACAACAGAAACAAATCTGAGGTGAACCAGTCCCCTCCAACCCCATGAGTACCCCACTTAGTGTTGTAGGAGTGTAGCCTAGTTATGTCAAAAAGGGGTTCTGCTCACCCTTCCCTAATTATCCATGTGCATTTCTGCGTCACTGGATAGGCACACCATGGGTCAGGTGTCAGCCCAGCAGTTTTGTCATCACCTCAAGTCAGTTGTGGTGTGCCTGTGTTCGTTCTCCCTCTCTCTGTCTCTCTCAGTGGCTTTTCTCAGCTGGGTCTGGCCCCTGTGCTTACTGGTCTAGTTCTTGACCAGAAGCATTGTGACAACCCTGGGCCATTTCCAGGGTTAGGCCAGCAAAAATCTCAAGGGGAATCTTTTATGGCAACACCTTTATAGTGTATGCCCAAGCCTCTGGACAGGCTTCCTCTCAGCCTCCTCAGGACAGTACATCTCTTTGCCTTAGAGTTAAAGCTTTCAGCACAGTTGGGGGCTTCTGACACTGCCAAAGGCAGGTCACCTCAACACCTATGCTGCCACTTGCTCTGCTCGGGTGTCTGCCTGCACTAGCTTGGACTGTGGCTGCTCCTCCTTTAAGGGTCACCCAGCTCTGATGGTGAACTCCTGCCTGGAGGTGCCCAGCTCCATTCACTCACCCATCACTGCCCCGGTTCGGCTTGTGGTTCCCCTCACTTGTGCTGCTGCTACTATTTCTCTGCCTCTTGACTCTGCTGTGTTAGCCTCTGTTTCTCTAAGTTTTCAGTGCTACCAATTTAGTGAATGTTACCAGCTCAGTCATACAGCCCTTGACCTGTACTGCAGCTCTTCTAGGAGGTTCTCATTGCAGAGCTACGTGTCCAAAGGACACGATCTCCTCCTGGCTCTCCTTGATCATGAAGCCCCATCTCAGCCTTCGAGTCCTGGGGTTTTTATCAGTCACTGGGCAGGTCCCCCAGCCAATCTGGATAAAGGTGGATCATAAACCAACCAATCCTTGGAAGTCACTTATGCACATAGCAAACGGGCCAATCCTTAACAAACTGCAGCCCAATCAATCATTTTGGGAGAATTACAAACTCAGGACCAGAAAAGCCACATAAGAGAAAACCCACTACACCACAACAAAGCAACATGAGGAAGGGTAGAAGGTGGATCTGGAGGACTAATCATGTCAGAAATATGTTAAGTCTTTACAAGATATTTTCCCCCACTGGAGAGTTTTAATATTACCGGTATATACCAAAAGAAAGAATGGAGATTTGGAACCAACACAAATGAATTTCAATTCAAATTCTATTGTTTCTTAGCTGATTAACATTAGGCAAGTTAAGTGCTTTCTCTATATACGATATTTTTAAACAAATAAGGTGCTCCTTCTACATTTGTTTGCCAAGGGTACTCTCCATGTCATGAGGTATTTTCATAAGCATGCTATGCTAATTTTTTACAGCAACATGTAAAAAAAAAAAAATTGGCACAGTGGTGCTTACGAAAATATCTTGCAAGGCGAGGGTGTGGTTGGCAAACAAACGTAGAAGGCTCTCATTATTTGTGTAAAAACAAGGTGTTGGTTTCCTCTGTAAGTTGAGATGACAAAACTTGACAATCTATGATGGATAAATGGATAATGAGTAAAAATCATCTAGGACAGAGTTTGCACATAGTAAGCATTCAAAATTGTTTTCTTTTATCTTTATTTTGCCTTATAAATCAGATTCCACTCAGGATACTGAAGTCCATGGCATTTTTGAAAAAAAAAAATTGAATAATAGTTAAATTCCAATTGAATCACATCCAAAATAGTTTCAGATTCTTTGAAGGTAAGAAAAAAATTGACTCAGTTGAAAATTCTGCTAAATTCAATATACTTAGAAAAATCAGAATTAATTCTATAGATTTTTGTCATATTCAAAAACTACATTTTAGAATTTATGACATTTCATGTCATGCCAAATTATTCTAAACAGAAGAATCAGTGAAGCAGATATATTCTAACCATAGCTACTCACTGTTATCTTGTCATATGCATTAAGAACTCAACAAAAAAGTAGGAATTACTATTAGTGTTGCAATAAGTAGCGAATCATCTCTTTGACAATGATTGAATTACGTATTCAAGTAGTGATCAAAAACTGACAAGAAAAGGAAATGCAAAACTGGAAGTTTCTGTAGCAATAATGTGGGCTACTGATTAATCTTTTCTCCTGAAAAATAAGTGTGTGGTATGTATTAATTGGAAGTGTTCAGAGCAATAAGCAGTAGAATTTAAAAAAATGTAAACAATGCCCAAATCAGGAAATAAATAAGTTGGAGTTTCACTTGGAAAATAGACATCATGGACTACTTACCTAATGTATCAAATTTTATGAAGAAAAAAGATCTAACTTTTGATTCTAACTGAGGTCAGTAGTCACAATGCATTAAATTTTGTTGATCATTAATCAATAAGCAATATGTAGTGTAAAAAATTATAATAATTACAATAATTTTAAAATTATAATAATAATTGCAACAATGTCAACATTTGAATGTAGGTTCAGTATTTGCTCTGTACCAGGTGTTGTGTTAAATGGCCTACACAAATTATCTCATGAGATCCCCAAGACACCTAATTTAACTCTTACTAGTTGCCGTTGTGTTGACTCCAAATCATGGCAACCCATGTGAGCCAGAGAAGGACTGTGCTCCGTAGGGTTTTCAATTGCTGATTATTTGGAAGCAGCTTGTCAGCCCTTTCTTCATAGGAGACTTCAGTGGACTTGAACCTTCAATCTTTTGGTTAACAGCTGAGCACTTTACCTGTTTACATCATCCAGGGGCTTCATACGACTCTTATGTAGTTTAAATAATTTACCCAAGAACACTGGCCTAGTAAGTTGTGAAGACAGGATTTATATTAGCAGTAGGGCTCTGGGACTGTTCTCTTATCCACTATATTACACCACTTTTCTCATAGGTTGGCAAAGTTTCACATACTTAACATATATTAAGTAATAAAATTTTGAAAAGTGTAGGTACCAAAGATGTTGTAAAACAATAGATGTTGCATGTATGGGATAAGACACAATCAGGATCACAGAGGGAAAAAACAGATGACACATCTACTGAACTGAGTGGTTCCTAAGTGAACTACTGATGTGATAAATGGGTCAACAACAACAATAAATAAAGGGGTTTAAAATGATCAAAGTAAAAAAGGAGGATATAATAATTACTTGAAGGTAGAAGTTCTGGTAAATAAGGTAATTTTTTCTAATGACCTTGGTATCATGGCCAAGAAAAAGTTTAGCTGTTTCTGGTCACAGAGTGGAAAATATTTCTCTAATTTATTCTGCCACTCTCTGTTTTTGGAAAGATTGCAAGTTAGATTGTTTTAAGATTAGAGAGACAAATTATGTTTTTCAAAATTGTCTTTGCTTTTATTGTATACAGGTATACATTGTAAACTACAGTCCATAATTTAAACCAGTCACCCAAAACTGAGGGAAAAAAATCAAACAATTTGATGTTTTTTTCAGTTGAGATAAGTTAGTATAATTTAAAATGAGCATATTATAGGCTCTATAGGCAATATTATCTATACCACTTGGACAGTAAGTAAAGCAGAGTTGAAGCACTTACTGGTGGATCAAAGACCTCAGCCCTCAGAATGGATTACACCTCAACATAAAGAAAACAAAAATCCTCACAACTGGACCAATAAGCAACATCATGATAAATGGAGAAAAGGTTGAAGTTGTCAAGGATTTCATTTTACTTGGATCCATAATCAACATCCATGGAAGTAACCATCAAGAAATCAAGAGATGCATGCATTGGGCAAATCTGCTGCAGAAGACCTCTTTCAAGTGTTAAAAAGCAAAGATGTCACCTTGAAGACTAAAGTGCACTTGACCCAAGCCGTGGTGTTTTCAATCGCCTCATATGCATGGGAAAGCTGGACGATGAATAAGGAAGAACAAAGAAGTTATGCCTTTGAACTGGGGTATTGGTGAAGAATATTCAACAAACCATGGACTGCCAAATGAACGAACAAGTCTGTCTTGGAAGAAGTACAACCAGAATGCCCCTTAAAAGCGAGGAGGACGAGACTACGTTTCATACACTTTGGACATGTTATCAGGAGGGATCAGTCCTTAGAGAAGGACATCATGCTTGGTAAAATAGAGGGTAAGCGAAAAAGAGGAAGACCCTTAACAAGATGGATTGACACAGTGGCTGCAACAATAGGCTCAAGCATAACAACGACTGTCAGGATGACGCAGGACTGGGCAGTGTTTCGTTCTGTTGCACATAGGGTTGGTATGAGTCAGAGTCGACTCCAGGGCACCTAACAACAACAATTTGGGCGCTAGCCCAAACTCTTTGACCATATCAAATATGATATGCAGAATATTATCACAGAAGCATTAGTATAATATGCTGTAACAGTTAAGATTAGACATTTGCTATGTGATCTAATGTTGTTTCTCAATTTCCTCATCTATAAGATGGGAAAAATAACATTACAACCTTATAGACCTTTAAGGTCCCTAAATGGCTCAAATGATTTGTGCTCCATTACTAACTAAAAGATTGGCAGTTTAAGTCCATCCGTCAGTTCCATAGAAAGAAGTCATGGTGATTTACTTCTGTAAGATTTGTTGTTAGTTGCCCTTCAGTTAATTCCAACTCATGGCTACCCCATGTGTGTAGAGTAAAACTGCCCCATAGGGTTTTCAAGGCTGTCACTTTTCAGAAGCAGACCACCAGGCCTGCCTTCTGAGGTACCTCTAGATGGATTCAAACCATCAATCTTTCAGCTGGTAGTCGAGCTTTTAACCATTGGTAGTCGAGTGCTTAGCCATTTGTACCACTCAGGGATTCCTCTGTTAGATTAGAGCCATGGAAAGCCCTACCGAATGCAGTTCTACTGTGACACACATGGAGTCACCGTAAGTTAGAATCGACTTCACTGCAATTGGTTTGGTTTTTGGTTTGGTATAGAGCTTTACCTAAATACTGATGACTCCTAAATTTATTTGCCCAGCTCTGACCTCTTATGTGCAATGGCCTAATATATGTATTCCCCTTGAGGTGTCATAACTATCTTTATCTTCACATCTCCATAATCAAAGTTTAGATATATCTTTTGAATCAGGTTCTGTCCTAGTCTTTCCCTTCTCTATATGTATCACACTATCCACGCATTTGCTTAAGCAAGAACCATGAGTCTCATCATTAGTCTCTTTTTCTCCTTCACTCACCACAATTCATTTTCAGTAAAACTTGACTCGCGTGACTTTTCCCCATTTCCACTGCCATCACCTTGGTTAAAACCATCCACTATCTTGACAAAACTATTACAACAACCTCCTAAAACCAGTATCTCTACTTCCATTTTTATAGAAACTTTGAGATAGCCCTTGCTTTCCTATATCAGAGAGAAAAAGGAGGCTGAGAGAGGTCAAGAGACACACTCAGTATCAGACAGCTCATAAAAGGGGATCTGACTCAAAAGTCTGTGTTCTTCATCCCTGGGCTCTAGAGACTCTGAGTATAATAGGTAATTCTAGAGAGCATTGGAGTATGAAAAAGAAAGAAAGGCTTCATGCGCAAACCTACCCAAGCCAAGTCTTAAAGAAAAAGATCAGCATATAGAAGAAAAGAAGGTGTTCCATGTCTCAAGACAGCAAAGACCTGGAGGTAGGGCTCAGCACACTGTGTAAGGGATGATTAAGTGGTCTAACCCAAAAAACTAAACCCATTGCCCTCCAGTTGATTTTGCCTAGTTGGGGAATAATGTGGAAAAAAAAAAAAATGGTGGCTAAATCATTAACAATTCTTTGTTTTAGTCTCAGAAACATGGTTATATGCTGACAATATAATATGTTGCAAGTGAATAATGTTTCTTTATTTGATTTTAATTTTATAATGAAATAATTATAAGCCTAATTGTCAATTCATTTGCTATTGTAGTTTTCATCTACCCTGGATAGAGTTGTTTTGCTTTGTTTTATTTATTTATTAAATTTGATATAATAAAAAACAGAAATTTTCTTTTAGAATGATTGGTGTTTCAGAAGACACAACTAAAATCATTAAAAATAAATGTTATGTTAAACCATGCTTATTAATGACTAGAGGGCCAAACTTATATTTGAGCAAATATTTATTAAATTGAAAGAATGGGATGACATTAAACACCTAAATTGTACCAGGCTAACTTAACTTAAAAATATAAAAACGTTTCAGTTAGATCATTTTGAATAGATTTTCAATATCCTTCTTGAACTCAAATAGACTCTTTTCAGCCTTCTTCACCTGAACATGAACAAACAAAATCATGAAAATATTAGCTATTAGTATTTGTGCTTCCTCAACAACACTCATCAGACTTACAAGGAAACATGTTAATTCTTATCTCAAAATATAGAGTTAATAGATGTGGGTGGAAAATTGTAAGTGCAGAGACGCTTTGCTAAAGTCTGTTTATTCTTCCTATGATTAATAGTAACTTCCACTCATAGATTATTTTATATGTATTAAAAGAGACATATTCTATTATACAATTTAATATATTTTATATCTAAAATACAATATGGGGTTAAGTTATTTTCATCAGAAAACAAGAAAGTGTAAGCTGGTAAATTTATCCTATGGGATTTTTTTTTCCCAGTTTCTGAATGGTTCATACATAATCCACCTATGCAAACAACAAAACACTGAATAAGAAATGCAAGTTAATTAAGAAGAGTACAATATAAAATAAGGCATTGATTAGTAGTAAAATTTAAACTTGGTTAATAATAAGTACCAAGATGGTAATAGACCTTGATTGTATAAAATAAAATATTGGTTAAGTCTTGCATGAATTATTCAATATACTGATTTTCCCATATGTAATTGAGAATAAATATGTCTGGCAATATAGTTTTTAAAATATTTTAATATATTATAGGCAGACATTGTAATATCCAGTTAACCAGAACACATCTTCTAATAACATCTCATACAAAACACTTTCCTTGTCTGTATCACTTAAGACTGTAAAAAAGAAAAGCATTGTTTTTTAAATTCATTGCTTTCAATGGGGAAAGAAGCTCTATTTAATTCTCTTATTATATTTTAATTATTATTTTCAAAGCAATTACAGAGACTCATTTCTTACCAATACTTTGTGCATTAAACAATTTGAGAGAGCTATATCCTAGTTTTAAATGGATTTTGATATAGAGATTCAATGTATTTATTAGTAATAAAAACAATAGAAGTCTATGATCTATTAGATGATCTTTAAAAACCATTTAGAATGTGTCTTGTTCTTTATTTATGGATAGGGACTTACTAGGATTCATTTCAATGTTTCTATCTAAGACATAAAACAACACTGTGACTTTGAGAAATAACTTTGTTGTTTTTTTAAATAATTTTCTATACTGATAGGTACTCTGGGAGATCTGAAAGAAGTAAATGATCCTTATTCCTAATAGCTTGAACAAAGGACAAAGATAAAAGACTTTTGCAAAATTGCTGTTTGATCATAGCTCTCAAATAATTAAAAAGAGAAACTGTTGTTGTTTACTTCTATTAAAGTATATAACTGAAAATAAGTAATCAGTTTTAGGCAAACACTCCTAAACTAATTAGCCTTAAATGGGCATCTTTTCAGGTTGCTAAGTTCCTGAATAGGCAGTCATTCAAAAAGACCAAGGGGATACTGTATGGTTTTAAATCAGGAAAAGTGTGCATCAGAGTTGTATTGTTTCACCATACTTATTGAATCTATATGCTGATCAAATAATCCCAGAAACTGGACTATATAAAGAAGACTGTGGCATCAGAACTGGAGGAAGTCTCACTAACAACCTGCAATAAGCAGATGACACAACAGTGCTTACTGAAAGTAAAGAGGACTTGAAGCACTTACTGATGGAGATCAAAGACCACAGCCTTCAGTATGGATTACACCTCAACATAAAGAAAACAAAATTCTCACAACTAGACCAATAAGCAACATCATGATAAATGGAGACAATATTGAAGTTGCAAGGATTTCATTTTTCTTAGGTCCACAATCAATGCCCATGGCAGCAGCAGTTAAGAAATCAAAAGACATATTGCATTGCACAAATCTGCTTCAAAAGATCTCTTTAAAGTGATAAAAAGTGAAGACGTCACTTTGATGACTAAGGTGTGCTTGACCCAAGCCGTGATATTTTCAATTGCTTTATACGCATGCACAAGCTGTACAATGAATAAGGAAGGGAGAAGAAGAACTGATGCATTTGAATTTTGGTTTTGGCAAAGAAGATTGAATATATGATGGACTGTCAGAAGAATGAATAAATATGTATTAGAAGACATACAGCCAGAATGCTCCTTAGAAGTGAGGATAGTGAGGCTTTGTCTAGCTTACTCTGGGTATGTTATCAGAAGGGACCACTTCCTGGAGAAGGATAGCATTCTTGGTAAGGTAGAGGGTCAGCAAAAAAGAGGAAGACCCCCAGCTAGATGGATTGACACAATGGCTCCAACAATGGGCTTAAACATAGCAAAGATTGTGAGGATGGTGCAGGACCGGGCAGTGTTTCCTTCTGTTGTGCGTGGGGTCAGTATGAGCCGGAACTCACTCTATGACACCTAACAATGACAACAACAGGTTCCTGAATTGTTTACTTCTTTACAGTTGCTTAAAAACTAATAATTTATATTTTCAGACACCTTGTTCTGCTTCTTAAGGCAAAAATATTTGTGAGTGAAACTTATGTGTAAAAGAATTCTATAGTTAGATTTCAACCAATATACTTACTGATGGAAGCAGTAATAGCCACTCTGTAATTATGTGCTGAAATTACTTGAGGAAAATGGAATATATGCTGATTTAGATTTGCGTTTGCTATCAAAAGTTGTCCAATCTAGTTTGACTATTGTTTTAATTAAAATATAGGTCATTCTTATTTAAAGAATGCACACCGTTAAAAAAAAAAAAAAATTGCTGTAGAGTCAATTCCAACTCATAGCAACTATAGGACAGAGTAGAACTGCCCCCATAGAGTTTCCAAGGCTGTAATCTTTATGAAAGCAGACTGCCACATCTTTCTCTCATGGAACAGCTGGTGAGTTTGAACCTCTGACCTTTCAGTTAACAGCTGAGTGCTTAACCACTGTGCCACCAGGGCTTCCATGCACATCATAACAACAAGAACATTAAATTCCATATTACTAAAACTCATTTACTTGGCTTCTAGCACACTGTTCCAGACAGACCACTGTACAGATAAAATATGAATAAGTCAAAATAAAACTAATGCCAAAGTTTGGGACAGATAAACTGTGGAGTCAGGAAGAATAGTTAAGAAAATATGATCTAGTAAAAGATTATTCAGGGTGTAACAGAAGCATCTCCAGAATGGTGATGTGGGGAGTGACTTTGAGAGGTAATTCAGAAGTAAAAACAAAGATCATGATTAATTAAGTAGGAATTAGTGATGAAGTCTCTGGATTCTGGAATGGGTAATTTAGTGTTAGATCTACTTTTAAACAAGATAAGAATAAAAGAGAAATGGCAGGCTTTTGAAGGCTGAGGAGAATGAATGATACAAAGTATATAATTTTGTACCTATTAAGATTAAGTTACTTTTGAGACATCCAAGAGTTAGTGTTAGAAAAATCTAGATACACAAGTCAACATATTGCTACATTGAGAAACACTACTATTTCAACAAATGTCATGAAAATTAATAAAATAAGTTTGTTTCTTTACGTTAACAATTAATCATTATATATATATGAATATGTTTTAAAATTAAGTATAATTGTGTCTAATTAATTGACTAATAGCCTTCATACAAGCGATTAACTGGATAAAGTGCAGACTTCTCAGAGAAAATATTCAAATACAATTTTTGTTAAAAATCCTACTGTCTTAAAAAAACTAAAGAGAAATTCAATAAGGATAAATTATTTGCAGTAATATGTAATAGTCAACCCCTTTACAATAGCCTACAATGATGATGATTATGGTGATGATGATAGCTAAAATTTATAGTGTCTTGTATGTGCCTGAAAGTGTTCAAAGTCATGTAATGTTCCAAGCCATTTACATAAATTAGCTCATACATTCCTCACAGTAAGTTTAAGCATTTCCAGTTTTACTAAGGAGAAATTTAAGCTTACAGATGTTAAGTGACTTGAGTCAGAATCCCAACACAGTTAATAGGTTTTATCAAGTTATAAGAAATCTTAGTTTTTACATTTTATTTTTTTATTGTTGTAAAGATACGGATAACATTTATGAAGTCAACACTTTACATGTATACAATTCAGTGAAATAGGTTACTTCAATCATGTTGTGCTACCATCAACATTATCCTCTGTCAAAGACGTTTAAAAATAAAATTATTACTTTTTGTACATGACCACAAAATGCACAGTAATTCTGTGCTCTTGGCTACTATCTCTGAAACTTAAGCTTCATTTGAAGTAATTTACTAGAAACACTTTGAATTTTTATAGTTCCATGGAATATCATATTACGCCAGGAAACTTAGAACCAAAACAAATATAAAACCAAAAAACCCAAACCCATTGCCTTCGAGTTAAGTCCGAGTCATAGTGACCCTATAGGACAGAGTAGAACTACCCCATAGGGTTTCCAAGGAGTGGCTGGTGGATTCAAACTGCTGAACAGTTAGCAGCCGAGCTCTTAACCACTGTGACACCAGGGCTCCAAAACAAATATATGAGATTTTAATCAACTAAAATAACAGTGGAATATGAAAGTCTGATAAATACTGATAACTTTATTTTCTCACATTTAAGATCAACCTTGGTAATATTAATAGTGATTAAATATCTTATTTTAAAATATGTTAGTAAGGTAGTGCTAATATAAAAATATCAATAGTCCAACTTATACACCTTAAAATCCAACACTTAAAAGTGATTTGGCTCTTAGAAAATTATCCAGCTAGTACTCCCTTTTAAAAATCTAGATGACATTGGCAAAATAACTCTGACAAGAGTCACATTGATTTCAGTTAACAAGAGAGAGTTAACCTTTGTGCTAATTTTTCCTAATACAAATCATATTCCTCTCAATACTTGCCAGGTCCCTATTAGAAAAAATCTGCATAGCAATCCCTCAGATAATTGAAATCAATACTGCATTCCCCATCTAGCCTTTGTTATGATATGGTCCACCACGACTACAGAGAATATTCCTACTGAAAAATCAAAGTAGAAATTACTTGGAGTTGTTAATATCTCATTAAATTTAGCTCTTAGAAATGCATGTTACTTCTAAGAAATTGAACAAATGCATTTTAAAGGGAGGTTTGGGGCTTCGCCATCAAGAGCCATGTAAGATTAGTGAACATTGTTTTCCACAGTGCCTGCATTAAAATATATAACCCCACAGTCTATTTAAAAATAAAGAAAAGAAGAAGTTAGATTTCTGGTCCGTTATTTGACATGGCTCCAAAGTATCTCGTGGGCCACTGAAACTTACTGCCATTTACACTTTTCCTGTTAACTTTAATTCACAGTGCACCCTCTGACTGATCTTGGGCACTCAAAAATGTTGGGAATTGCATTTAACTTAATCATTTATTTTTCTGTTCATCATTTACATTTTACCTGTTATCTTCATCTCTCTGATATCCATGCCTCACTGGAAGGTCAGGGCTAGAAAAGAGGGATATGACTATTTGGACTTGCTGGTTCTATATCTATTCCAAACCAGTCCCACTGTTGCTCAAATGTAAGAAATTAATAAGTGATTAAGTGTTTTTTTCATTGTTTAATGCAAACCTGAAATTTAAAGGAACCCAGAGAACCCCACTGTAAAACCAAGATTTCTTGACAACTAGTTGCGGGGGAGAGGTAATGCTTGTTTTCCATTGGAAGTAACCTCCCACAATCAAGGGCATTCACAGGAATCCCAAGTTTAAAGGTAAACATCTGCTTCAACTCCAAGCCACCTAGAACTCTATAGAAGCAAGCTGGGAGCCTTTCACACTTTTCTTTCGCTCAAGAACTAAACAGGCAGGCTTTAAAAAGTACAAGTGAAACGTCAAAGGGTTATATGACTCTGAAGTAATGGTAAAACATCTGGCAGGGGAAGTGAAGTGTAAACAAGGAATGATTCAAAGGGGATCCCTGGTAACTAAGGGGTACTTCAACTGACATGACTGTTAAAATGCCTTCTGGGTCTGAACATCAGTCAAGAAAGCAGAAAAGAAAATTTGATTTCGGTTAAAGAAAACAACCGTATTTAAAAGTCAAGATGAAGTTTAATATTCTAATTCCCATTCTCACAGTTTTCTGGCATTTCCTTTTAAAAATATATTACATTAGAACATTTTACCCTTCTTACTAATTTTTTTTTTTTTTTTCGTATAGGGACTTGTTTATAATCATAGTAAACCATTCCATGGTGTGAGTTATGGGGTAATAATTCACATCTTGTGCATTAAATGGAGCTCAGTATAGTATTACATCTAACAATGCAATAGGTGTGGATTATTACATCATAACTCACATCCTGTTGTGTTGTGCTTCTTAAATATCATCTGTTTTTGCAGGAACAAGATCAGAAACAAAAACACTTTATATTCATCTGTCTTATTTCTGAATTTGGGTTTGGGCATATGGCTTTGGAGGACTGTATAAAATTACAAGTCAAATCATACCTAATGCTGTGGATTATGAGCTGTTTTGTTTCACCTTTGAAATATTGTTGGCTGATTTAAATCAAAATATATGACCATATGCATAAAGGCATTCAGGAAACATCTGAATAAGTATTATACATTTGCTGCACAGAGCAGAGTTACTTGCTGTGCGATTATCTTGATTATTGTCCTTAGTGTTTAAATATGTTTGTTTACAGCTTAGTTTCACAATTTGAGGCCAAGGTTGTAAATTAATTATTTGAGTGTCATCCAGATGGTAATATCTCTTTCATATTCAGGTTTTTTTTTTTTTTTTT
>NW_004444173.1:3054552-3056716 GCF_000243295.1 Trichechus manatus latirostris
CAGCTCTGTCCAGAACCCTCTGTTGTGATCCTGGTCAGAGCAGTCAGTGGTGGTAGCCGGGCACCATCTAGCTGTACTGGACTCAGTCCAGTGGAGGCCTTGGTAGCTGTAGACAATTAGTCTTTTGGACTAATCTTTTCCTTGTATCCTGTTCTCTTCATTCTCCCTTGTTCCTGAAGGGATTAGACCAGTGGAGTTTCTTAGATGGCCGCTCACAGGCTTTTAAGATCCCAGACACTACTCACCATATTCAGGGTTTTCTCACACTAAATACTTCAAAAATTTTACTTGTCAACTCTAGAGGTATGAATATTTTGGTAATTCTACCAGTTGTGTTAATGCTAAATATTTAAATAAAAATTATATTATAAAGGGAAGATTGATTTTGGTATAGAAATTTTTATTTACATGTGTCCATGTTTGGCTTGGAGCTCTGTGGTGCGGTTGTTATGACCTTGGCTGCTAAACAAGAGGATAGCAGTTCAAATCTACCAGCCGTTCCTCGGAAACCCTATAGGGCAGTTCTACTCTGTCCTATAATGTTGCTATGAGTGGGAATCGACTTGTCAGCAATGGGTTTATGTTTGGCTTAGACAAAAATGTATGGTTTCAATTAAGTCTTGTGAAAAATGGCGCTCTAGGCAGAAGCACCACGCCGTCCCTCCACAACAAAGATCTGAAAAACTAAGCCAAACAGAATAAAACAATCCTGAAACCCTAAAACATCAAATGAAGAGATAAAGAACTCAGCCAAGCAGCAAATGGAGTGAGAAAACTGACAGAGAATGGAGAGCAAGGAGAGATTCATGCAGAGGTCCCCTACCAGCTAACGCAGCGAGGATCCACCATCTTGGACTCCTATCGGAGACCAGCAAACGGGGGTACGAGAGAGCAGCCTCACAGAGCGTCCAGCGGGAGACAAAACAACCGGTAATTTGCGGTGTGCGCTTTCCAACCCCCCACCCCTCTTTGCCCCGGCTCGGCCTCCTCTGCTTCCCGCGGCCACGGTCTTTTGACCGGAAGTGCCTGCTGTTTGGATTCCACACACACAAGCGGGCAGCTCTCTGGGTGCCATTTGTTGGTTTCAAGTGTTGCTTTTTTTTTTTCTGCTTCTTTTGATTTCTCACTTGCCTCTCGCCACCTCCCCCTCCTTTCACTCGAGTGCCTGGCTCCGTACGCCATCTTTGCTTCTTCCTGAGGGGTTGCAGGGCGCCGGCAATATGTGATATAGGCTTTCCCACTCTCGACCCTTCTTCACCCACACTCGGCCTCCTCTGCTTCCTGCGGACACAGTCCCTGGTCCAGAAACACCAGCCCACACTGGGTGGCTCTCTGAGTGCCATTTGTTGGCTGCTGGTGTTGCTTTTTGTTTTTTTTCTTCTTCTTTTGATTTCTTGCTTGCCTCTCGCCGCCTCCCCCTCCTTTCGCCCGAGTGCCTGGCTCCGTGCTCCATCTTTGCTTCTTCCTGAGGGGCTGAGGAGCTCCATTCAAGTGTGCAGCAGCTTCCCGGTCTGGGCTACTGCGCTGGTGGGATCCCGGGGCTTTTGTTCGTTTGAATTGTTTGTTTGTTTTCTTTTCCTTTTCTTGAGTTGGGAGCCCTTTCTGGCCAGGCAGAGCTGCGTGGCAAGGAACTTCCCTTCAGCTTCCAGAGACGTGCAGAGGGATCCCTGAGGACATTTCTTTCTTCATTGTTGTTTTTTTTTTTCTTTTTTTGGGGGGGGCCTTTCTTGTTCTTTTTTTTTTTTGTATTTGTTTTGTTTTCTTTTCCCTGTTTTCCCCTTTTTGTCTTTCCTCATTGCTCAGTTTCTCATCTCTCTATATCTTTGTTCTCTTTCTGATCCCTGAATACCAGGCATTGTATACCTCTACGCCTTCTAGCCAGGCTGTACTGCCACACTGAGAGCGACTTCCCCAGACCTCATAACTGCATTGGTGGGATCCCTGGGAAATTTGTGGTTCTTTAAGTTTTCTGATTTTTATAATTTTATTTTACTTTTTTATTTATTCATTCTTTTCTTTTCTTCCTCTTCCCCTTTCTGTTTTTCTCCATTTCATAGTGTCTCATCTCTCCATTCCAACAGCAAGCTCCCCTAGCATTCTTTTTTGTTTGTATGTTTTTGGCTCCTGTTCCTCTCTCCTCTCTCCCATATCCATCTTAGCTCTA
>NW_004444173.1:3063670-3084852 GCF_000243295.1 Trichechus manatus latirostris
CCAAACTCCCTGAGGGACTGAATTTCTGGGTGGAGGGCTGTGGGGACCATGGTCTCGGGGAACATCTAGCTCAATTGTCATGACACAGCTTATAAAGACAATGCTCTACATTCTACCTTGGTGAGTAGTGTCTGGGGTCTTAAAAGCCTTTGAGTGGCCATCTAAGATACTCATCTAAGATAATAGGTCGTGGGGTTGTTAACCAATGTCATAAAACAACATGTGTACTACTGTTTCATGGGAAAGTATTTGTTCTGTAAGCCTTCACCTGAAGTACAATAAAATATTTTAAAAAAAGAATTAAGTCTTGTTAAAGATTTCTTTTTCTTAGCTTTAGAATTCTATATAAAGAAGCCATGCCAGAAATGTTTTGCCCCAACCTGGTTTTTTGTTTGTTTGTTTACTTACTTGTTTAAAAGACAAGCAGACTGATATGCAGAGAGATTAAGCTAAAGTCATTTAATAATAGAGAGTTTAAATATTTCAATTACTCAAAAGTAGACTTTGGAAATACATTGCATGACTCAAAATTCTTTCCATTCTATACTTAATAATACTGAAAGAATCAGTACTTGACCTTTAGTTAAGTAGCCCATATGTAAGTGTCCTATTCTAAATGTTATGAAATGAACCTTAGAATACATTGTTTAGTATTGGGTATTAAATCAATTGGGTATTAAATAAATAAATAAATAACACAGAGACACACACACACACACACACACACACACACACACACACTCTCCTATATATCATCTCAGAAAGTCCTATTGAACCATGTAAAGACTTCAGCCTTCGGTATGGATTACACCTCAAAATAAAGAAAACAAAAATCCTCATAACTGGACCAATAAGCAACATCATGATAAAAAGAGAAAAGATCAAAGTTGTCAAGGATTTCATTTTACTTGAATCAATAATCAACACCCATGGAAGCAACAGTGAAGATATCAAACAATACAATGCGTTGGGCAAATCTGCTGCAAAAGACCTCTTTAAAATGTTAAAAAGTAAAAATGTCACCTTGAAGACTAAGGTGCGCCTGACACAAACCATGGTATTTTCTTTTTTTTTTTAAATTGTGCTTTAAGTGAAAATTTACAATTCAAGTCAGTTTCTCATTCAAAGATTTGTACACACATTGCTATGTGACCCTAGTTGATCTCCCTAAACTGTGACAGCATACTCTTCCTTTCCACCCCGGGTTTCCTGTGTTCATTCAACCAGTACCTGACCCTTTCTGCCTTCTCATCTTGCCTCCAGACAGAAGCTGCCCATTTAGTCTCATGTATCTACTTGAGCTGAGAAGCACACTCCTCATGAGTAGGAGTTTATGTCCCATAGTCCAGTCTAAGCTTTGTCTGAAGAGTTGGCTTTGGGAATGGTTTCAGCTCTGGGCCAACAGAGAGTCTGGGGATCATATCTCCGTGGTCCCTCCAGTCTCAGTCAAACCATTAAGTCTGATCTTTCTACTAGAATTTGAGTTCTGCACCCCACTTTTCTCCTGCTCTGTCAGGGACTCTCTGTTATGTTCCCTGTCAGGGCAGTCATTGGTGGTACACAGGAACCATCTAGTTCTGGCCTCAGGGTGATGGAGTCTCTAGTTTATGTGGTCCTTTCTGTCTCTTGGGTTAATATTTTCCTTGTGTTTTTGGTGTTCTTCATTTTCCTTTACTCCAGGTGAGCTGGGACCAATTGATGCATCTTAGATGGCTGCTCACTACCAAGCCATGGTATTTTCAATCGCCTCATATGCATGTGAAAGCTGGACAATGAATAAGGAAGATCAAAGACAAATTCAAACCTTTGAATTATGGTTGGTGAAGAATATTGAATATATCACGGACTCCCAGAAGAACAAACAAATCTGTCTTGGAAGAAGTACAGCCAGAATGCTCCGTAGAAGCAAGGATGGTAAGACTTTGTTTCACATACTTTGGATGTGTTATCAGGAGGGATGAGTCCCTGTTGAAGGACACCATGCTTGATAAAGCAGAGAGTCGGTGAAAAAGAAGAAGACCTTCATTGATGAGATGGATTAACACAGTGGCTGCCAACAATGGGCTCAAGCATAGCAACAATTGTGAGGATAGGGCAGGACCGGGCAGTGTTTCATTCTGTTGTACATCGGGTTGCTATGAGTTGGAGACTAGTCAACCCCACATAACAACAACAACAATATTATATATGTATATACATATATATATAAATTATGTCTATATATATAATTTATATATATACATATATAATTTATGTATATGTGCATATGAGGATATATATATACATGTATATATACACACACATATATATACACATATATATATATTTTAAGTGAATGATTCTACTTGCTGACCAAATCAAGCAGACCAATGGAAATCACTAGGAGCTACAGTTTAAAAAAATATTTTCTTGATTTTTTTTTTTTTTTTTTTTACTGAAGAATTTATGTTAATCTTCACTGTGTTGCTTTTGTTTGTTTGTTTGCTTTTAAACCAAAGTATCATTAAAAAATTTTGGCTAAAATAGTTTACTTTATGAAAAATTGAACTCAACATTGCTTTGAGCAAGGTTTAAAAGAGTGAAGCTAGATTCCAGCTGATTCTTCTTTCTAGCATACACACATTTGATAGTATCTCCCTTGGTTTATGCAAAATTACTCATTTTTTCTTGTCTCTATTCTGTATCAGATATTTTCATGCAATTACTTTATTTTTCTTGACTTATAAATGCCTATTTTGGTTTTGACTCCATCACTTTTTAAGTAGACCATAATATAATTGGATTTAACTGCAGTTGTTTTTATAATTAATTTTCATGTTTATTTGCTGAATGTATTATGTACACTTTTAAGCAGTTGGCCACATGCAATTAATTGTAGAAGATTTGACCTGATATGCTATTTTTCCTTTAATTAAAACTCGAACTCACTGCTATGATGAAGATTGGCACAGTGGAAAAAGCAAATACTCTAGAAAAGTGTAACTTAACCAGCTTCAATGAAGTGCACTCACTGTGGAAAGAAGTACAAAAAATTAACATCATCTAATATGTATCTTAGGGGCCATGGTGGCACTGTGGCTAAGTGCTCAGCTGCTAACCAAAAGGTCAGCAGTTAAACCCACAAGCTGCCCCACAGAAGAAAGATGTGGCAATCTGCTTCCTTAAAGTTGTACAGCCTTGGAAACCTTATGAGCCAGTTCTACCTTATCCTACAGGTCGCTATATGTCCGAATCAACTAGACGGCAATGGGTTTTTAATATGTTATCTTGTGTACTAGCCAAAAATATGTGTTGGAATCCTAACACCCCAGCTGTGAATGTAATTCCATTTGGGAATAGGGTTTTTTGTTTGTTTGTTTATGTTAATGAGACCACATCAGTGTAAGATGTGTCTTAAACCTACTCACTTTTGAGACATAAAAAGAGTAGGTTAGGCGCAGAGAAATATGCACAGAGGGGAAGATACTTGTCATGTGGAGATAGCCAATGAATCAAGGAAAGCCAGGTCTACAGAAACTGAAAGAAATTTTACCCCAGAAACAACAGAGAGAGACTGTCCCTAGAGCTTGAATTTGGACTTCTAGCTTCCTAAACTGTGAGAAAATAAATTTTTGTTCTTTACAACCACTCATTTGTGGTATTTCTGTTAGAGCAGCACTAGGAAACTAAGACAGCAACTTCTTCAAGGTCCCATCACTTAAGATGGAGCTCTGTACAAACGCAGTCAGCCCTGTTTTAGGGCCCCTGCTTTAAAATCATACTCTGATCATGATATTTTCAATTGCCTCATATGCATGAGTAAGCTGGACAGTGAACAAGGAAGGCAGAAGAAGAGTTGATGCCTTTGAATTAGATGTTGATGAAGAATATTGAATATACCATGGACTGTCAGAAGATCGAACAAAGCTGTCTTGGGAGAAGTACAGCCGGAATGCTCCTTAAAAGGGAGGATGGCAAGACTTCATCTCACTTCGGACACGTTATCAGGAGAGACCAGTCCCTGGAGAAGGGCATCATCTTGGGTAAAGTAGAGGGTCAGCAAAAGAGAGGAAGACCCTCAATGAGATAAATTGACATAGTGGCTGCAACAACGAGCTCAAAGATAGCAACAATTGTGAGGATGGCGCAGGACGGGACAGAGTTTTGTTCTGTTGTATAGAGGGTCCCTATGAGAGGAAACTGACTAGAAGCCACCAAACAACAACAAAAACAACAGCTCTGATCATGGAGGGCGATAAGAGAGCAAACACCATGTATTTCTTCTCTTTTCTGTCTTAAAAATGGAGGTAAAATCCCTGGGAAAAAATGAGATATGCAAGAAGAATTTAACATCTTTAAGTAAAGAATTGTTTTCCAAAATTATTCCAGGAGTAGTTTTTGCAAGACAATACAAAGAATTAAATAAAAATTGGTCTACTTCATGTAATTAAAATAAAAATATGTATGCTTCTCAACATCCATATCCCTTATAATCCTCTCACCCTTATGTTTTCAAAGGCACTTTTATCACATATTGTTATTTACATTAAAGTTTATATATTTCTCCATTACCTGACTCCCTTAATAGAGTGCACTTGGTTTACTAACAAAGTAAAGAGCTGGTACACATTAGTGGCTACTTGTCTTCCCTTACAGACACTATCACTTCAACAAAGGAAATATGTCTAAGAAGAATTTAAGTTACACTAACCCAGGTATTTTCATATTTTTAGAGTAAACAGAATCCAAGAGTAAATATGCAAAAATCAGTCTTGAAGCCAGTAATAACAACATGATATCTGTAAATGAATGGTTATTAGTATTTTTTTTTTACATCAAAATTAAAAAATAGAAAACCTTTCTATAAGGCCATGGGACAGATAAAAACAGAAGAAGTCTAATTGCAATATATCCTGTAATGGAATCACAATCTGTGTAGAAGCTGATCAAGGTTAATTTGAGTCACATCAATTTGAATTAATGTGGCTTTTGCAGAATGAACAGCACCTTAGTGCCAACATGATCAATTAGTACCTTTAATTCCATACATCCGCCTGGAAAGGTTAGATGTATTAGTTATCAAGATAACATTTCAGAATGCAAATCCATGTTGCTTCATTTCCTCTAAGCCTCCTCACCTGAGCACCTGGAAATGCTCAGGACAGATGTGTCTTGGAATGATATCATCCATAATAAGAAGCCAGAAAGGGTGTATGAAGAAAAACACAACTGGATTTACTCAAAAGACAAAGTTTCCCTGTTTATCAATGCTGTACCCACCTCAAACCAAACCCACTGCTATCAAGTTGATTTCAACTTATAATGACTCCATAGGGTTTCCAAGGCTGTAAATCTTTGGAAGCAGACTGCCACAACTTTCTCCCACAGAGTCACTGGTGGTTTCGAACCACCAACCTTTTGATTAGCAGCCCAATACTTTAACCGCTATGCCACCAGAGCTCCTTCAGTGATGTACAAACTGGTTCACATTACCCAGGTAAGTCAAAATTATAATTCAGAAGAAGTAACTGGCTATGTTAGGCATGTAGTCAAATGTTACCCATATATATGTCAAACTGACTTACACTTAAAAGGTTTTAAGAACCATTTACTTCAATTTCATTATTTTATAGATTAAAATATAATGCAGCCCAGAAAATGTAAGTACTTTGCTTAAAGTCATACAACAAAACTGGACCAAAAGTCAGATCCTAAGACCACGCGTTATACTGTATAACCTCTGCTGATTTAGATGTTTCACATTATTAACACATACACAGACATACACACAAGGCTTACTGTAAAGGCATTTTAGAGTGATTCTATCAATTATTGTGGTATCAGTGACCATCTTAGCAACAAACCCTCAGGACCCTTGGCTAGCTTGTGTTGACTATGGGTATGCAAAGGAAGGCTTCTAGAACAGGACTAAGATTTAGCTATGTGATGTCAGTTGATTACAAAGATGGAGGCCTACAATCCAGGGGTTCCCATTTTTGTATTTCTTTATCCCTTATAATGAAGTACTCTGGTGGTGCAGTGGTTAAATGCTTGGCTTCTAACTGAAAGGTCAGTGGTTTGAACCCACCAGCTGTTCCACAGGAGAAAGATGTGGCAATCTACTTCCATAAAGATAATAGCCTTGGAAACCTTGTGGGGCAGTTCTACTCTATCATGTAGGGTTGCTAAGAGTCGAAATCATCTTGATGGCAATGGGTAATGTGATCCCTTATAATGATATATTTATCACATTGTACTGAAATGATTTGTGACTGCCTTCCTACCAGACTGTAAGCAGCAAGAACATGATCCGTTCTTAATTATCCTTGTGTCATCGGCTTTTAAAACATGTCTGGCAAAACAAGCATTCAATAAAAGACTGCCAAACTAAATTTTTTTAAGTGTTGAAATGGAAGAAACCTGATTTTCCAAGATATTCACAAGGCAGATTGAGGAAAGTTGAGTTTGGGAATACGGACACCCACACAAAACTTATGGTAACAATGTAACTAGAATATTTAATGAAAAAATTAACAATAAAATGAAAGAATGAGACACAGAATGCCCAGTCGTTTGCACTGTATTGCTGTCACTGGGGATATATGAGAAATTTGATTCTACTTTATTTTATTCCTGCTTTATTTAGAATAACTCATTCTGGTTCATTTAATGTGTGTATATACACACAAGCATAGAAATGTTTATATTGGGCATTTGTTTGTAAGTATTTATGAATGAAACTTCTCACCGTTGGAAATTTTCACAAATCTAGTACTCTGGGAAATGTAAGAAAGGCAAATATTGCATGGAATTAAATTTTCCTGAGGGCAAAATCTGAAGATTGAAACTTTTAGAGGGGAAACTATGCATCAAAATCCACAATCTGAATAGGTATATTTGAAGCATGTGGGAGCCTAGTCTTCCTTCCAGCATTTTCATCTGTGTCTTATTTCCTTTCCTTTCCTCACTATTAGAAATACTTGCAAGCTTGTTGAAATAATTAATACAAATGAACTGTTTCAAAGCAGCAAACTGACTCTGTATAAAACCACTTCTTGAAAATGTTTTATAAATACCGTTTAATACTTTTTTTCTTTCTCTCTTTAAAATGGCAGAGGTCATGGCAGAAGCTAAGTCTGGCTTCCTCATCCCGTGTAAAGGTATGTGAGAAAGAGAAATAAGCGTCTGGAAATGACAGTTCTCTTGTATTGAAATAAATCTTTTGTCAATGAACAGGGAACCTATAAAACTCATGCTTTTTTTAACTGAAAAAGAATTACAAATAATAAATATTTTCTAGGTGGTTGGAACCCACCCAGTGGCTATATGGGGGAAAAGACCTGGCGATCTGCTCCTGTAATGATCACAGCCTAGAAAACCCGATGGGGCAGTTCTAGTCTGTCACATGCGGTCGCTATGACTCAGAATCCACTCTAAGTCACTTAACAACAATAATAGGCACACTTAAAGAAACTTTCATGTGTTAAAGAATTGCCTAGCTACAACAGAATTTTCTTTTCAACTAGGAATCACAATGAGGAATAGATCAGCTGCTACTTTTCCTGTTTTAGCAGTAGGTTTGTTTATACTTATCAGGATTTAAGTTGTTAGTTTGTCAATTAATTTCATTAGCTTTTTATTTCTGTTCGTTATGTTGAAGTCTAGGAGAAAGGTCTATTTGAAATGTGTCCCCAGAGATATCCTTCTTACTAGAAAATCACTTTAATGTGAAATCTATTTGCTAGACACAGATATATGAACACAATAAATAAACTTATAATGTCTTCCAATCTTCCATATGCATAAGTCACATGGTTAGAAACCTTATAGTGGAGGAAGGAAAAAAAGGCATCCAAAGGGAATATTTGTCTTTAGGTTTTATTAGTGGAGCAGGAATTGTTAAACAGACTAAAAGCAAAGTAAGATGGGAAGGCTAGGCCCTTCCCACACAATTGGTAAAGAGAGGTGAATGGAGCAACTAAAAGTACATACTCCTTTTTACAAACCAGTCACCAAAGGAAAATGGGAAATGGAGGGAACATGCCTAGGAGAAGGAGTCCCTGGGTGACGCAAACAATTAAAGAGCTTGGCAAAGGTCAGTTGTTAGATTCACCCAGAGGCTCCTGGGAAGAAAGGCCTAGTGATCTACTTTTGAAGAATCAGCCATTGAAAACCCTAAGGAGCACTGTTCTACACTGATACACATGGGGTCACCATGAGTTGGAACCGACTCAATGGCAGCTAGTTTGGTTTTTACCAAGGAGGGGACTATTCCCTGAAAATAGTCCCTGTAGTTGGTACATGGGAAAATGTAGGACTGGACAATGAGATGGATAATGTTGCTACCTCTCAAACACCAACTCTCAGACATTGACCATGACAGTCAGTCTCATGGTCAAATGTTCATCTTTGAAAGTATTCCAAACATAATTACTTATTATAAAACAAAATAAGCACCATTTTTAGAACTGTGTTTCACTAACATGAATGTTTCATTACATTACTAGGAAGAGATGTTAGTGTTATAAAAAATATCATGAAAACATCTTTTAGCAAACACTAGCCTGTGAATTTAAAATATTGACATGTAGTGTTGAAATATGTTGACACAAAACTTGCTAAAATTAAAAATGTAACAGATACTCATATGCATTTTATTTAGCTGAATGTCTTTTTTTTCCCGTTAACTTGCGTCCAAAGAACAATTTGGAGTTTTTATCTATTTCCTGTCACTCCCATTTAATAATTATGTCTAGTGTTTGTTCATCTTAGCAAATTTCATATTCATTAATGCAAATAGCCTATCTTTATTTACAGAACTCTAACAAATGTTAGAGTAAACTATTTGTTGCTTCGTTCCATTAAATGTGATCGCTGTTCATATCTCTGCGGTTAATATTCTATTTAAGCACACTAAGTTTATATATGTATCTGTGTTTATGTATACATACAAATAAACATATATGTGTATATGTGTGAGTCTGTGTGTATATATATTTATTTCATAAATCCCAATTGGAGAACATGACATAGCTTATGTAACCAGATGTAGTGAACACAACAGCATCCTGCAAGCAACATGTGTATCTCATGTCTCTTGTATACAAAACTTACACTCTTGTACACAAATTCTAAGTATATAATATGGTGTTCACGCAACTTCTAAATCACATACTGTCCTACTTCACAGTATATATCATGGATGTTAAGTGACACTTGACTGTATTTACTTCTTGTGTCGGTATAAGAAGTGTAACCTCTTGAGTCTAAGTTTACTAATCTTTAAATTAGAGAAAATCAAACTTACTTCATTTGCTTCTAGTGATGATTAAATTTATAAGAAACAAGATCTAACAGATATTAGGTGCTTAATAAATAGTGTACTCTCCTCTTGTATTTTTCAACAGATGCATAGTGTTAGCTGAGTATTTTTCAGCTAGGAAGGGAATATAAACCAGTGGAAAGGAACAGGACTTTTCTGTTGGGGAAAGCAAGGTTCAGATCCTAATCTGTGCCTTAGATTTAACCTAGATGATCTTTCTGAAGTCTCAATTTTCATATCAATAAAATATGTTTCTAATTTTCTACTACATGAGAATGTTAAGATAATTAGTAAGGTAGTTTATCCAATTTATTACTCAGCACATAGTTATAAAAATAAGAGCATGTTACATTTATCCAGAATTTACTTTATGGAAACACTGGACTGAACACTTTATATTCATTATCTCGTTTAAATTCAATTATTTCATCATTATTATCTTTAGTCCTTTATTAAGTTCATTAAATTATTTAAGGCAATTCTTTAGAAACTTCTGCAGTGATGGAAGTGTTTTCCTTTCTGGGGTTGTCCAATATGTTAGATACTGGCCACATGTGGCTAGTGAGAACTTGAAATGTGGCTAATACCATTGAGGATTTAATTTTTTTAATTTAAAATTAAATTTAAATAGCCACATGTGACTAGTGACTACTGTATTGAACAGCATAACGTTAATCTATACAGATATAAAACCAAGTTTATGGCTGTAGAATCAAACTTAAGTTGGGGTTTTACTCTAAGGTCAGAAACATTAAAAATGCGTACTATGCAATACTGCACTTATTCTTATGTTATTCTGTTAAATATTGTTTAGTGTATGTCAGTGCTAGCCTCCTTAGTTTTACTGTGAATGTCTTCCAGGTAGAAGCTACTTCCCCGCCATCCCCGTCCCTTCCAGCTATAGGCCTATAGAGGAAGTCTTTGTACAATCCAGCCCAGCTGGGCAGCGAGGCTTCCTTCCCATTTGCTATATGACAATGCTTTCCTCATCTGTGGAATTTGGGAACTGATAAAAAGCTACCGTGGTTTAGGCTATTAGATTCCCAGGATATAATTTAATAACATATTATTTATATTATGCACTGTACTAAGAGAATTTATACTTTTTTTTTTTTTTAACTTTTTAAGTTCTCTATTAAGGAATAGAGGGTGACTACTTCTTAGTGGCCCAAATGAGCAAAACAAACAAACAAAAAAGTTAAAACTGAAAGCAATCATTGTTAATCATTTATGGATTTAAAAGAACATATACTCTAAGAAAAATTTGGTCCACAGAGCTTGACTGGGATCAAACTTTCTTTTTTGTTTGTATAAAATGGGAGAGATCTCAAATACCTTTGAAACCGTTAAACAGAGCATTTATGAAGAAAGGGCAGAGAATTTAGCAGGAGCTGTTGTCTTTAGCAAATAAAATTAATAAAGAGATTTTGCCTCCAAACCTTTCTAACTGATGCCTTCTTTTAATGACACGACACACTGTTCACTCACTATTTTAAAAACTCCTGTTAGTTGTCTTGGAATTGGCTCCAATTCATGGCACCCTTATGAGTGAGAGAACAAAACATTGCCGTGTCCTGCACCATCCTCACTATCTTTAGTAGGTTTCAGCCCATTGTTCCAGCCACATTGTCAATCAGCTCATGGAGCATTTCCCTTCTTTTCAGTGACCTTCTACTTTACCAAACACGATGTCCTTTTCTAGTGTTTGGCCTTTCCTGATAATGTGTCCAAAGTAAGCAAGATGAAGTCCCATCATCCTTATTTCTTTTTCTTTTAACTTTTTTTTTATTGTACTTTAGATGAAGGTTTACAGAACAAATAGTTTCTCATTAAACAGTCACTACACATATTGTTTTATGACATAGGTTAACAACCCCAAGACATATCAACACTCTCCCTTCTCGACCTTAGAGGACCTCTCTTTACCTGAAAATATACACAGCCAAAGTTACATCATTTCAAAAATTTCTACATGTACAATTCAGTGACATCAATTACACTCTCCCCCTTGTGCTGCTATTTTCACTATCCTTTTCCAAATTATTCCATAACTATTATCTTCAACTCACTGCCCTCTAGGCTTCCCATCAAATCTTTTGAGTTGCTATTGTCAGTTTGATTTCACATAGATAATTCCTGTTTGTTTTTTTTTTTTTTGGTACCTTAGACGAAGGTTTGCAGAACAAATATTTTCTCATTAAACAGTTAGTACACATATTGCCCTATGACAATGGTTAACAACCTCACCACCTGTCAACACTGTCCCTTCTCATCCTTGGGTTCCCTATCGCCAGTTTTTCTGTCCCCTCCTGCCTTCTAGTCCTTGTCTCTGGACTGCTGTGCCTCATTAGTCCCATTTTGTTTTATGAGGCTGTCCAATCCCTGGCTGAACGGTGAACTTCGAGAGTGAATTCACCTCTGAGCTAAAAGGGTGCCCAGGGGCCATACTCTCAGGATTTCTCCAGTCTGTCAGGTCACTAAATCTGGTCTTTTTTGTGTAAGACTTTTGTTCTACGTCCTTTTCCAGCTCTGTCCAGGACCCTCTACTGTGATCCTGGTCAGAGTAGTCAATGGTGGTAGCCGGGTACCATCTAGCTGTACTGGACTCAGTCTGGTGGAGGCCATGGTAGCTGTCGTCCATTAGTCCCTTGGACTAATCTTTTCCTTGTATCTTGTTCTCTTCATTCTTTCTTGTTCCCGAAGGCATGAGACCAGTGTAGCATCTTAGATGGCTTCTCACAGGCTTTTAAGACCCCAGACGCTACTTACCAAGGTAGAATGTAGAACATTGTCTTTATAAACTGTGTTATGCCAATTGAGCTAGATGTTCCCAGAGACCATGGTCCCCACAGCCCTCCGCCCAGCAATTCAGTCCCTCAGGGAGTTTGAAAGTGTCTATGGAGCTTCCATGACCTTTCCTTGTACAAGTTGTGCTGGCTTCCCCAGTATTGTGTGCTGTCGTACCCTTCACCAAAGTTACCACTAATCTATTGTCTGTTTAGTCCCCCCCCCATCCCTCATAACTGGTAAAGATTGTTTCTTTTTGTGTGTAAACTTTTACATGAGTTTTTACAGTAGAAGTCTTATACATAAATTTGTCCTTTTGTGATTCTTATTTCACTCAGCATAATGTCCTCCAGTTTCATCCGTGTTATGAGATGCTTCACAGATGCATTATTGTTCTTTATCTTTGCAAAATACTCCATTGTGTGTATGCACCTTAGTTTATTTATCCATTCATCTGTTGATGGGCACTTAAATTGTTTCTATCTTTTTGCTATTGTGAACAGTGCTGCAATGAATATGGGTGTGCATACGTCTATTCATGTGACGTCTCTTATTTCTCTAAGATATGTTCCTAGGAGTGGGATTGCATTTTGTAGTGCTTTTATTTGTGGTGCTGACGTTTTCTTTGTTCCTCTTACTCTCCTGTGCTGAGTGCCTTTTGTATTGTGGATTTTTTTTTTTTCATTTCTTCTGTTTTTGTAAGTTTTGTTTTTACTGAGACTTTATGTTTTTCTTCTTTGTTTTCATGAGTAGGTTTGTTAACTTTCTTTGTGGTTACCTTCAGATTTACCCTTATCTTCCTAGATTTGAACCAGTCTATTATTACTTGGTATCGCCTTGCCTTCCTCTCCATTAGAAGGTTCTATGCCTACACCATTTATTCCTTCTTTTATTGTTCTGATGCCGTTGTCATGTACAGATTAACCTCTCTGGTTCCCTGTTGTAATTCTTTTGGTTTTGCATAGTCCTTAAGAGTTCATTTCCTAGGTTGGTATCTGGCTAGTACAATCTTGTGTCCTATATTCAGCCTGTGGTCTGATGTTGTTTGTTCTCAGATCAAAGGACTCCCTTTAAAAAGTCTCGTAAGTTTGGTTTGGTTTTTACATAGTCCCTTAATTTCTGTTTATCTGGAAATGACCTTATTTCACCATCATATTTGAATGAGAGTTTTGCAGGATATATTATTCTTGGCTGGCAATTTTTTTTCTTTCAAGGTTTTATACATGTCATTGCATTGCCTTCTTACCTACATGGTTTCTGATGAATAATCTGAGCTTAGTCTTATTGTTTCTCCTCTGTACGTGACTTTTTGTTTTTCTCAAGCTGTTCTCAGGATTCTTTGTTTGTCTTTAGTTTTAGCGAGTGTGATTATGATATGCCTTGATGATTTTCTTTTGGGTTTTATACTATATGGGATTTGTTGAGTTTCTTGGATGGTCAGCTTTTCATCTTTCATGATATTGGGGAAGTTTTCTGTCAGCAGTTCTTCAATGATTCTCTCTGTTTTTTCCCCCGTTCTGGAACTCTGATCACTCACAGATTTTTCTTTTGATTGTATCCGACATAATTCTCAGGTTTCTTCATTTTTCTTCATTCTTTTTTCTGATTTTTCCTCAAAAGGACATGTATCCAAGTGTTTGTCTTCAATTTCGCTGATCCTATATTCCATCGTTTCAAACCTGCTCCTCAGCCCTTCTATAAAACTGTCCATTTCTGAAATCTTGTTGTTTATCTTTTGGATTTCCAGTTGTTGTTTTGTATGATTTCTAGTTGTGAATTTATTTTAGCATTTTGTTCCTGCATTATTTTCTTGAATTCTTACATTTTTTTGTCTGTATTTTCTATGAATTTGTCTGCCTTTTCCATGAATTTGTCTATTTTTTCCTCATTTTTATCTGCTGTTTGCTTAAACTCTAGGATAATTCTGAATATTAGGGATTTGAATTCCCTATCAGTTAGGTCTAGTGCCTTTTCCTCTACTGGAAGGTCATCTGGTGTTTTATTTTGGATGCCTACTGGAACAATCCTATCCTGTTTCTGTAAATGTTCTGATATTGTCTGCGTTCTTCAGGGCATTCAGTGGTTATTTTCCTTGTTTATTGATTGTAGATTTGTTTGTTTCATCCTGCTTTCTTGTTTTATTTGGTTATGTCTGAGCAGATGGGCTGTACGTTTTTGGTGTTTGCTTGTCTGTGGGCACGATACTTTTCACCTTGTTCTCCAATGGGCAGGGTCAGTCACTCAGGTATGGTACAGCAGGGCAGGTCCACCTAAAGGGGAGTTGCTGGGATGGGTTGTTTGTGGCATGTACCAGGGCTGACAGTGAAGACTGGGAATCAGTGCAGGGCAGCTTCCAGTAGGCCGTGACCATGATGCTTAGGAGTGTGATGTTCAGCGCACAGAGCAGGTAGGCAGGAAGGAGGGGGTAGATTTTGATGTGTGGAGCTAAGATGGGTATGGGAAAGAGGAGAGAGAGGAGAGAGGAACAGGAGCCAAAAACATACACACAAACAATAAAGAGTGCTAAGGGAGCTTGTTATTGGAGTGGAGAGATGAGAGATTGAGAAATGAGGAAAAAGAAAAAAAGGTAAAAGAAAAAAATGAATAAATCGAGAAACTGGAAATGAAGAAAGACAAAAATGGAATAAGAGAGAGAAAAAAAAACAAAACAAAGAAACAAAAAAACCAAAACCAATTAAAAAAAAACAAGAAAAAAGAAATGCCCCCAGGAACGTCAGAGTAGGGGAGTAGCTTCCAAGCCGCACAGTATTGTCTGGTTAGAAGGGGCTCCCAAGCCAAGAAAAGAAAAAGAAAACAAAGAAACAAATCAAAACAGAACAAATCAGAGCAAACAAACAAACAAAGACACCCTGGGGGTCCTACCAGCGAGGCGCACAGGCTGGGAAGCAGTTTCACAGTCATTCGGTGTTTCTCAGCCTTTTAGGAAGAGGCAAAGATGGTGCTGGTGAGAGATAATGAAGAAATCTTAAGAAGCAGAAAAAAGCAACACCAGCAGCCAACAAAAGGCACTCAGGGAGCCGGCCAGTGCAGGCAGGTGGAATCCAAGCAACACCGGTGTGCTTCCTGTTCAAGTGACTGTTGCTGCAGGAGGCAGAGGAGGCAAAATGGGGTGAAGAAAGGTGGGGGTGGGAAAGCCTATATCGCTGGTTACCAGTTGTTCTGTCTCCTGCTAGAAGCTCTGTGAAGCTGCTTTCTCATATACCCTGTTCACTGATCTCTGATAGGAGTCCAGGATGGCGGATCTGTGCTGCGGTAGCTGAAAGGGGACCTCTGCTTGTATCTCTCCTAGCTCTCAGTTCTCAGTCAGTTTCTTATTCCATTTGGTGCTTGGCTGAATTCTTTATCTCTTCATCTGATGGTTAGGGTTTCAGGATTGATGTGTGACTCTGTTTGACTTAGTTTTTCTGATCTTTGCTGCAGAGGGACGGCATGGTGCTTCTGACTATAGCACCATGTTGCCTGAAAGTCCTCATCCACATTTTTAAGGAATATTTTGTCTGTACTTCCTCCAAGATGGATTTGTTTGTTCTTCTGGTAGTCCATGGTATATTCAATATTCTTCGTCAACACCACTATTCAAATGTAGCCATTCTCCTTTGATCTTCCTTTTTCATTGTCCAGCTTCCCCGTGCATGTGATGCTATTGAAAATGTCATGGCTTGGGTTAGGTGCACCTTAGTCATCAAAATGAAATATTTGCTTTTTAATACTTTAAAGAATTATTTTGCAGATTTGCCCATGCAATATGTTTTTTGATTTTTCTTTGACTGCTGCTTCCGTGAGCATTGATTGTTGATCCAAGTATAATGAAATCCTTGACAACTTGTATTACTTCACTACTTATCAATATGTTTAAGGAGCCCTGGTGGCGCAATGGTTAAAGTGATCGGCTGCAGTTCCAAACCACCGGCGGCTTTGTGGGAGAAAGATGTGGCAGTCTTCTTCCATAGAGATTTACAGCCTTGGAAGCCCTATGGGTTCATTATGAGTTGGAATCGACTCAGTGGCAGTGGTTTGGGTTTGGTATCATGTTTATTGGTCCAGTTGTGTGGATTTTTGTTTTCTTTATGTTTGAGTGTAATCCATACTGAAGGCTATAGTCTTTGACCTTTACTGGTAAATGCTTCATCTTCGTGTGTCATCTGCATATTGCAGGTTGTTAATGAGTATTCCTCCAATCATGACGTCACATTCTTAATATAGTTCACCTTGCTGGATTATTTGTTCAGCATACAGATTGAATAAGTAATGTGAAAGGATATAATACTGCCACACACTGTTTAAAAATAACCTATAAATTAATGGGTGAGGTTTCTAGCTAGAAGAAGTAATTGTGCCTTAATCTTTGACCAACATTTACCTAAAACAAACTCTTACTTAATATTTAGAAATTCTTATAGAACATAAAACTTTGGTAGAGATTATTCAATCCAAACTCACTTCTAGTAAAGAGAAGAGATTGGGTCCCATAAAAGTAAACATACTTGAATGATACCAAGCTGGTTAGTTGCAGAATAAGAATGACCACACATATTTTTTCTCAGTTAACTGTTCTTTCTAAGTCATGCTGATGGACATAAACATTATGCTTGGAACAATACTATGTATTTGAGGGCTATATAACTTTGAATGTACTAATAATGTACAGTAAATAAGCAAGATAAATTTTGTAAAATAGAAAATTGTTGGAAATTACTTTGAAGACTTATCTACCCTTAAATTATTCAAGATTATCATATGCTCTAAATATAGAACATCATAATCCTATGACCCTATTGTTATTAGAAGACATAATACTTGTCATTTTTCAAATAATTATCCAAGTTTATAAACAACTTGCAGAAAATCCAACTGAATTCCACCATAAAATTATTAGGCCTGCTAAAAATATGATTTTATAATTTTCTTAAGCAATATTTTGAATCTGACAGCATATACCAAACTTTGATCAACATTTTCAACTGTTGTACTGACAATGGACAGAGAATGGGAGAATCCTTCTCTACTGTTCTAAAAGGCTCTTGCGTATACATTTCCACACTGTGTTAACAAGTGTCATAGAAACACATAAAAACTATGCTAATAGGTGTTATAGAAACATAGAGAGAGAGAGAGAGAGATTGCTCAAATTAGCCTTCCCAGCTGCTCGAAGAGGTTTTATGGGCTTTCCAGGCTATGCAGGTGAAATCACTAATATTTTGTCAAGCGATTTCCCTCTAGGGTCCTCAGCATCATATGGTCATCTGATCCAGTTTTATTTTCAGCAGAAGTATTGATTCTGATCAGACAAACGATCATATATGGAACATGGGCCAGGGAACAGCTGCATCTGGCTAGATGGCACATTTAAATTTTATTCTTTGCTGATAGAATATAAGATTTTATATTTAATTTGACTTTTACAGATTAATAAAGTATGAATACACATATCATTCATCTATAATTTTACAGATTAATAAAATATGAGTACACAATAACATATTTTGTGTTACTGAAATTTTTGAAAAATAGACTTGTTTTTAAAGCCTGTGGAAAGTGCTATGATATTTATAATTCTGATTTAGATAAAAATAAAATATCTATTTAATGCTTGCATTGAGTTAGTTACTGAAATTAAGAACTACTTTCTATAAGATGGCATATAATATGGCCTAGTTACAGAGTAATTTGACCAGTTTATTTAGCATGTGGGTCATATCACACACTTGTATGATGATGGAGATAAAGATACTTTCAGGAAAGAACTTGAGAGGTGATGCAAAGCAAGAGTCAGTCTTTAATATCCCAATCTTGTGACTCCCCAAATATGTAAATGATGCAGTTCTTATGTACAAGCAACATATATCCAGAGTCATCATTTCATTCTTTCAACAAGTGTTGACTGAGTGCTCACCATGCACAAACACTGTGCCAGCAGTTCAGGGGACACAGCAGAGAGACCCCATGCGGTAACATGCAGGTAGTTACACAGCTACTGAATGTTGTTGTTGTTGATAGGTGCCGTTCAGTCAGTTTCAACTCATAGTGACCCTATGTACAGCAAAACAAAACACTGCCCAGTCCTGTGTCATCCTCACAATCATTGCTGTTTGAGACCATTGTTGTAGCTAAGTGACAAAGTATTAAGGAGAGTAGAGAACATTTATGATCTGATGTGTCTACGTATCTTCTTAACCAGCATCATGTTTTATCACTATCCATGTAAATTCTAAATTTTACACTACTTGCGTCCTATATACACCATATTTTTTCACTATTTTCTATGCCTGCTGACTGAGCTCTAAATACACCAGGTCTCTTTTTCTATTTGCCTTGTCTTTTAGCGAACATTTGTATAGTTTCTTAGGGCTGCCAGGTGCCATTGAGTGGGCTCTGACTTATAGTGACCCTATGTATAACAGAACGAAACACTGCCCCGTCCAGCACCATCTTCACAATTGTTGTTATGCTTGAGCCTGTTGTTACAGCCACTGTGTCAATCCATCTAGTCGAGGGTCTTATGCTTTTCGGCTGACCTTCTACGTTACCAAGCATGATGTCCTTCTCCAGCGACTGGTCCCTCCTGATAACATGTGCAAATTATGTGAGACAAAGTCTTGCCATTATTGCTTCTAAGGAGCATTCTGCTTGTACATCTTCCAAGACAGATTTGTTCATTCATGATACATTCTGTGAAATAAGACATTATGTGATTTGGACATTGTACAAATACCTTATTATATACAGGCAATCCCCGGGTTACAAATGTCCAAATTACATAGAACCTGTAGTTATGAACCAACACCCTAAAGCCTGTTGCAGGTTATAGATGTACTGTAGTATTATACACCTGGCAGCACAATCACTTTGCATACGAGAAACATGAGATGTACGTGTTTCGTGCAGGAAGCTGTTGCTTTAGCTATGTCCAGTTACATCTGCTACATCCTGTTCTCTGATGGAGATTTCTGAACTTACGAGGCCACGGACGTATATGTGGTCATATGTTGCCCCAACTTTATGAGACCATACACAGCAAAAGCTGGAAGTCAAATGGTGATTTTTATTAAAGACCAGCCTATGCCTGCTAATCTCCAATTTGGTATACTCTCTGATGAATACTAGAATTGAGAACGTGGCTTCGACTTTAATGCAAAACAAAGCTTCTTATTTCACCCTTCGAATAAAACTCTGTTTTAACCAACTGCCCAATTAAAGACAGTTGGATCAATGTTACGTTTATGAAACAACTTGCCCACCCAGTTATAGACTGATAAGAAGTGAGTAGAGACCAAGCTTGGACTCTCAAAAACTCACTATTCAATGTGTCTTCTTCATGAGGTGAGTCTGTGGTAGGCCTATCCTAGTTTCTTCTCCCACTCTTGTAGCTTCTCAGCCAGTAATTTGTTTCTTAGAATTGTCTGGGTCAGCAACTGGATGTCAGAACTGCATCAGTTAGATCAGCCACTTCTCTCTTTTGGGAAAAAATCCATAAGGGATGGATAGGTCTCCCGGAAGTGCACACTCCAAATTGGTCTCACATTGTGGTGGGAACAATGGGAAGAATAGAAGTGTTCTGTTATGGAAACCTCATGGTATACAGAGGGCCCAAATGAAAAAGGGGAGGTACTACATAAATAAAAGCTTTGCATTTCTGGTCAGAGGATAGTAATTAAAGAACATTACTCTATGAACAACACAATTAGCTATGCATCTTAGAAATATCGCTCCAATAGTAGTGTGGGGGGAGGATTAAAGGCACTATAACAATGAGAGCGAGTCCAGTTGAGAACTAAAGCAGAGGAGAAACAGTAGCTAACTCTTACTGAGCACTTGTTCTATGCCATATATCATTCATTATAAGACTTGTATATATATTAATCCATTAAAGCAGCACAATCATATGAGTCAGAGTCCCATATTATGTCAATTTTACAGGTTAGAAAAAGGGCATATAAAAGTTATATAATGTGCTCAAAGTCACATAAGCTCATGATAGTGAAGATGGAGAGAAAAGATGGATTTGTAAGATGTGTATAGGGAAAATAATTTAAAAAATCAAAATAAAAAACTAACAGGATTCAATAACTATTTTGGTTCCTATTTTCAATATCTTTTTTCTGGACATTTTCAGCAGCTCAGTGTATTATATCCTCCCATCTGTGATTACTCTTACCTGATTGTTGTTGTTGGTTGCTGTCCAGTCGATTCTGACTCGTGCAACTCCGTGTGTTGTAAACTTCGCTCCACAGGGTTTACAAGGCTGTGGCCTTTCAGAAGCAGATTGCCAGGTCTATCTTCTGAGGTAACTCTGGGTGGGCTCTGACCTTTTGGACAGTAGTCGAGCGCTTAACTTTTTGTGCCGTCCAGGGACTTCTGTTAACCTGTTTAATCTTCTCAAAATATAGCTCCAGTCATGCTATACTTTCACTCAGTAATATGGAGAGCAATCTATTACCAGTGGAATAAAATCAGGCTCACCACGAAAGTAGGTTATCCTAGATCTGATCCCCACCTACTCTTCTAGCTTTATTTCTTCCCAATCCTTGTCCAGACGTATATATTTTATACTACAATGAACACTTATACTCAAACACACACACGCTCAACAGCTTTATTGAGATATAATTCCTGTGCCATACAATTAACCCATTTAAAATATACAGTGCAATAGATTTTAGTCCTATTCATCAAGTTGTTCAGCTATCACAACAATCAATTTTACAACATTTTCCTCACTCCAGAAATAAATCAAGTACACACTAGCAGTCACACTCCCTTCACGAGCCCTCCTCCAGCTAGCCCTAGGCAACCACTAATATACTTTCTAGTTCTATAGAATTGCCTACTCTGGAGATTTCATATAAATGAAATCACACAACATGCAACATAATGTTTTCAAGGTTAATGCATGTTGCAACACTTATCAGTACTTCATATAATTATTGCTGTTTTTTGCAGAATAATATTCCATTGCACAGATGCACCACATTTGTTTATCCATTCGCCTACTGATGAACATTTTTCCCCAAAATGTAGCTATTAAGAGTATGCTGCTATGATCATTCTTTTTTTTTTTTTTTTTTAATATTTT
>NW_004444173.1:3093268-3108241 GCF_000243295.1 Trichechus manatus latirostris
AGGGTTTCAGGATTGTTGATTCTCTGTTTGGCTTAGTTTTTCGGATCTTTGTTGTGGAGGGACGGCGTGGTGCTTCTGCCTAGACCGCCATCTTGCCCGGGTCTGCTATGATCATTCTTGCACAAGTTTTTGTGTGACATACGTTTTCATTTTTCTTATGTATAAACCTAGTAATGAAATTGCTGGGAAATATAGTAACTCAATGCTTAATCTATTGAGAACATACCAAATAGTTTTCCAAAACAGCTTTATCATTTCCAGTTCCCACCAGAAAATTATGAAGTTTGGGGTATTTTCACATCCTTGCCAACACGTGTTATGGTTTTCTTTCTTTCTTTTTTTTTAAATTATTATAGCCATCTTAACATAGGGGTGGTAGAGGTATCACATTGTAGTTTAGATGTACATTTTTCTAATTGTTAATGATGTTGAGCATGTTTTTATTTGCTGATTGGCCATCTGTATATCATCTTTGGGGAATGTCTATTCAGATCCTTCATCCATATTTTAATCGGGACATTTGTCTTTTTTTATTTTGCTGTGGGGATGATAACCTCTGTTTTGCTTCCCTTTGCTAGTATGGAACTTCCTTCCTATAAGTGACTTGAGTTGAGGGCAAACAGGTCCCAGTATTATTGACTAATCACATCTGGGGTAAAACTTCCATCCCATGAGTAAGGAGTAGGTGGAAGAAGGAGCCCCAGACATCTCTGCAGCTCTTGCCTGAAGTGAGCTTCTGTAACACAGAAGTTGGGGTGAGAGGGTGAAAAGTCCTAGTGCCTACCCCTCTTGGGTAGTAACCATAGCCCTAGATGTGAAGCTGGTGGGAAAGGTGACCCTGTCTTCTTGGCTGCATATGCTTGGAATAAAGCTTCTGTCAGTTTGAGCTGGGGAGAGCAGATATGGGTCATGGCTCAACAAGCTTCAGATTCTCATTCTTCAGACTGAGATTTAGTAGTTTTTCTCAGGTAATATTTCTCCATGTGTTGTATATCCTTCAGACAATTTCCAGAGACTTTATTTATTTTTCAAATAGTTTTTGTCGTTTATGGCTGTTACTCTGGGGAGAGCACCAATGGCACTCTCCATGCTGACATTCTGGAAGTGCTGTCCTGATCCATCTGTGTTTTACACCAAACTGTACCCTAGTATCCATTGCTGTTGACTGAATTCTGACTTAGAGTGACCCTCTAGGACAGAGTAGAACAGCCCCATAGAGTTTCCAAGGCTGTAATCTCTAGGAAGCATACTGCCAACATCTTTCTCCTGTGGAATGGCTGGTAGGTTCGAACTGCTGACCTTCTGGTTAATAGCTGAGCACTTAACCACTGCGCCAACCCGGGTTCCTTATACCAAACTGTAGTGAGTGTTATTTCTTTGTATGTTTCATGTTGAATTGCCTCTGTGTTTTGCTTTTGGGTGTTCCTTTACCTTGTAGGGCCTCCCTAATATTAATTCCTGAATATATCTTATTCATTTTCAAGATGAAGTTTAAACATTGCTTTCTTCCAGGAGGTTTCTTGATTTCTCAACTTGATATATTCTCTTTAATAGCTTAATTTTCATAGCATTTTACTCAAAAATCTCTCAAGATAAAGTTTAAACATTGCTTTCTTCCAGGAGGTTTCTTGATTTCTCAACTTGATATATTCTCTTTAATAGCTTAATTTTCATAGCATTTTACTCAAAAATCTCTCAAGTCACTTCTTGTCTTAGTTTGGAGTTGTTCTTTTTCATCTTTCTTGCTGCCTTTGATTTTAAATTCCTCTAGGAAAGGGCTTATGTTTTATTTATCTTTGTAGAGCCTACCTCCTTTTCAACATTTTTGACATCTGGAATGAGTAACATACAAATAGTTGTCAATGTATACTTTGTTATAAGAATAATTAATGAATAAGCAACATAAAGATAGCTAACTATATGAAATACTATACCATAAAAGCATGCAGCTATCAATCTGTAACTTGCAAGGTTTAACAATATCATATTCTTCCAGACTTCATTGATTCTAATAACAGTTGAGCCATCCTCCATATCTATAAAAATATATAAATTAATTGTGAAGGAAACATTAACAGTATGGTCTTTTCAGTTTGGCCTTAATTTAGGAGGGTATGGTTAAGTTCTTAGAAAAACATATAAAAATGTAAAAAAAAGAAAATGCAATAATTTAAATTAAAATCAATCAATAAGATCAAAATATTTGTTTGAGAAAGAAAGTAATTATAGATTTTGATGGTGTGATTACACTAACTTCTCAAATGAGGACTACAGGCATACTTTTGAAAGCTGGATTATAATATTTTGGCTTTTTCACTATCCTCTTAGTTTTATTCCATCATTATAAATTTCTTCCAAATTTTTAATCTCACAAATGGAAGGGGAAGGATAAGGAGGAGGAGAAAAAGAAAGGTTAACCTCAAGCTTACTCATAATCTCACAATTAAAATTACAAATGAGTACAATAGCATACTTCCAGTATCAAATAATATGAAAATATATAACTGTGTCATCATTTCCAATAAAAGACCAATGGTATTTGTAAAAATAACAAAAATTCAGTAAAACTTGTGCATTTATAAATTAACCTGCCAAGAGCAAGCCAGGGTAGTAGTAAAAGAAATGATGGCTCATCCAATTAAAGGCTCTTGGAAACTGGAATAAAGTATATTTATAGAGCATATTTCTGGGTAAGGATGTTTTGAGTACAGATGAGTAAAAACTGAATCTTGTTTATTGCAAAATATAAATCTTGTATCCTATTGATAGAATAAAAAATCTCAAGGACTAGCCTCATAAATAGCGTCAAAATGGAAGATTACATAGGCTGGGAGATTTAATGATGAATTTCTCCATCCAACATTTATTCATACTCACTCTGTGCTAAAACAACACATAATTATTGAATAATAAAGTGTTATGTCTTCTTACTGTAAACCTAGAAACTAATAGCCTTAGAGAACTTGTAACTTTGGTGCTGAAAAAAAAAGGCAACGCTGGAGATTGTAGACCATTAACAAAATAGCAGAACTGGTTCTGTTCCTGGAGTAATAATCATCCAGCCAATTCTTAACTTACCTACAGTAGAAAATTTTCCCCAAAGCAGAAACAACCATAGAAACTAGGACTGAGAAGATTAGAAAATCTGAGCAGAGATTAGTGATAGAACACAAGCAACATAAAAATAAATAAGTAGCAACAGTAACAACCAGCATAATAGTAAGCTGATAAACTGCAATTTAAGAATACAAAAGAGGGAGAAAAATGCTTAAAAAGTTTATGAAAAGGAATAGAACATAACAGCAAATTGATGGATTTTAACTATGAGTGCAAATCAGAAGAATTGCCTTTGATGCTTCATAAAAATACAACAAGGCATCACCCCTGGTGATTCTGATTGAGAAAATTGGGTTCATGCCACAGAACAGGGGTCAGCAAATTATGGACAGGGCCCAAATCTGGTTGCTATCTCTTTTGTCAAAAAAGTTTTATTGGGACAGAGTCACACATATTTGTTTATATATTATCTATATTTTTTTAACTGTTGTAACAATAGAGATAACATAACATTTGCCAATGCAACAATTTTCATGTGTGTAATTCAGTGACACCAATCACATCAGTCATATTGTGCTGTTTTCATGCTATAACAGCAGAGCTGAGTAATTGAGACGGGGACTACATGGTCCATGAAGCAAAAAATAGTTACTATCTGGCCCCTTACAGAAAAAAATTGCTGTCCCTATCATAGAAGACATAAACCAAACAACCCATTGCCGTCGAGTTGATTCTGACTCATAGGATGATTATTTCAGGTACGTAGTGCTTCTTAAGAAATTTTCATTGTATCTGACAATGAGAGAAAGAACACAAGAGGACAGTTCAGAAAACACTGTATGCTCAAGTGTGTATAATTTATTTGGAAATACAGCATATGCGAATGGTGTACTTCAGGAGCTCATAGCATCTGTTTTAATTCTGATCCTCTAGAAGCGGAGCCGGAGAGAGGAGTTTGGGTACCCGGGATATATTGAGAGAGAGCTTTTTATGAAAAAAATCTGAAGTGGGAGAGGAGGAAATGAGAACAGGTCAAGTATGGATATCATATCTCATAAAGTCTAGGCTTGGCCTGATCTACAGGGGAGGGAGGAGGTTCTGGAGTTGATTTTTATGGCAGTTTTTCTCCCTTGAGGCAAAGTTACCCTCGTATCAGTTATCCATTGGATATAGACTGTTGCAGAGAGGATAGATGGATACATAACTTCTAGACAGGTGCTTTCTGCCAGCTGAGGAAATAATCTAGGAAAGAGGCCAGCTGTGAGGCATTAGCAGTCAGTACTCACAGCAGCTGGATGGTGGACATCAGCTTGGTGCAGGACATCTGAGCAGGGCACCGAGAGCATCTACTACAACATACTCCTCAGATAACAGTCTACAAACTGTCTCCACATTTTAGTCTTCGTCATTACCAAACAGCGCAGACAAAATGATCTTTCCAAAATGAAAATCTTAGCAACTCCTTAATTAGAACTGTTTGCAATTCCTCTTAGTGAGATCTGTTAGGTCATCCATGACCTGGCCTCCCTTGAGCCTCGTTATTCACTCCTGGCCTCAAATAGTCTCTTCTACCACTTACCTTACTCTTAGTTTCTTTCCTAGGAAATAATCAAAATATTTGAATTTCCCTAAAATTGCTACCTTGTCTTACTACCTATGTCTTTGTCCATGCTGAAATCTGTATCTTATACAAAAATCCTTAGATATATATTGAAGTGTTCATTTCCCCCTGCCCATCATAATGAGACTACTCCCATATAGCTGAGACCTAAGATAGTAAATTCCAAATGGCTTTATTTAAATGGCATAATAGAGTAAAAATAATAGCTGCAATGCTTTGCAGTTCTGCCTATCAGGAGGTGGAGACTATTTCTGAATCCTGAATCTTGGCTATTAGAACAGCATAGAACACGATGCAAGTGGAGAGTCAAAAACCACTATCACATTGGGGCTTTCCCTCTTGCTGCTGTTGAAACTTTGAGACTACCATGTGATAAAAGACCTGACAGAGAGAGGATACAGTGGTTCCAGATGTCCCAGACATCATAAACCAACCGGTCAGAACTAATCCGTCAGCTAACGGCAGATACATGAGTGAGGCCAACCAAGATCACTGAGATCGTCCAAGCCTGGCCTAGACCAGATAAATGGTCTAGTTATCCCAGCCCAGACTGCTCACATACAAAATCTTAAGCTAAATTAATTGAAAGAGTTTAATCATAACGCTTACTACATTATTTTATAAATTGATTTGTTTCTGTCATAAAACTAAAACATAAGTAAGGGACTGTCTTTTATCTTTGCATTCCCATTTCCTGTTAGGGTGTTTGACACAGTATACATCACATGAATATTTTGTTAAAGGAATACGTGCATAAGTAAACATACGACACCTAGAAAACCCTTTAGTTATACATTAAGTTTAGCTTTCAACAGTGTTGTAAATAACCAAAGGCTAAAAAAAAATAAAGATCATTACTGAAGATTTTCCCAGGAATCCCCCCACCAAATAACACAAACAGTACAATTAGCATTTATTGCCACTTACTGACATTGTTCTAAATCCTTTACTATGTATTTAATCCTCACAAACAACCATATGAGTTAGACGTTCTTCCTATTCCTATTTTCAGATAAGATAACTGAAGTTTGGGGTGACTGAATCAAGGGCTGGAATTATAATGCAGGAGATTTGACTCCAAAACATGTGCAGTTATTTTTAGCTAATACCTAATTTTCAACACTGTTCTAATTGCTCCACTTTCCTAAAATATATTCTCCTCCAGTCTACTCAACTTGGGAACTGGAACCCCATCAATCTTATCTATTATGAATTGAGTTGTGTCTCCCAAAAAAGTGTGTCAACTTGGCTAGGTCATAATTTCCAGTATTGTGAGATTGTCCACAATTTTGTCATCTGATGTGATTATCCTGTGTGTTGTAAATCCTAACTCTTTGATGTTAATGTGTTAAAAAGCAAAGATGTCACTTTCAGGACTAAGGTGCATCTGACCCAAGCCATGGTGTTTTCAGTCACCTCATATGCATGTGGATGCTGGACAATAAATAAGGAAGATCAAAGAAGAACTGATGCCTTTGAATTATGGTGTTGGTGAAGAATATTGCATATACCATTGACTGCCAAAAGAACAAACAAGTCTGCCTTAGAAGAAGTACAGTGAGAATGTTCCTTAGAAGCAAGGATGGCGAGACTTTGTCTCATGTACTTTGGATGTGTTATCAGGAGGGACGGGTCCCTGGAGAAGGACATCATGGCTGGTAAAGTAGAAGGTCAACAAAAAAGAGGAAGATTCTCATTAAGATGGATTGACACAGTGGCTACAGCAATGGGCTCAAGCATAGCAACGATCGCAAAGATGGCACAGAACCAACGGCACAGGGCTGGGCAGTGTTTCGTTCTGTTGTACATAGGGTTGCTTTGAGTTGGAACCAACTCCATGACACCTAAAACTAAAAATGATGTTAATGAAGCAGGATTAGAGGCAGTAATGTTAATGAGGCAGGACTCAATCCACAGGATTAAGTTGCATCTTGAGTCAATTTCTTTTGAGGTATAAAAGAGAGAGAAGTGAGCAGAGAGGAGAGGGACTTCATTACCACCAAGAAAACAGCACCGGGAGTATAGAGCATCCTTTGGACCGGGGGTCTGTGTGCTGAGAATCTCCTGACCAGGGGAAGATTGATGACAAGGACTTTCTCCTAGAACCGACAGAGAGAGAAATTCTTCCCCAGGAGCTGGCACCCTGAATTTGGACTTCTAGCCTCCTAGACTATAAGAGAATAGATTTTTGTTTGTTAAAGCCATCTAATTTTAGTATTTCTATTATAGCAGCCCTAGATAACTAAGACACCATCTATCTCATCTATTTCTCATAACCAGCAGATATGGTAAAGAATCATATCAGATGTCAGAAAGCATTCAAAAGGGACTTTAAAGCTTATTTGTTCCAATAAATCTGGTTCATAGAAGAAAAAAATTAATAAAAGAAGGCACCTCTTAGCTTGGTGAAACTCTTTATAAGAAACATTTGTAGGTGATGATTATACCTGCTATGTAATAGGTTTTGGGTAAATGTTTATTGTATAAGCTCATTTGTTTATCATCATTAGATAAACAAGGCTACCTTAGTGCCTTCATAAATAAGTGGAAGGATGGTGGGGTGGAAAAGGTACTCTTGCTTCTGATTTTCATACTCTGAAATGTTGCACTTGATCCATTTCCTTCCACTGACCAACACTAAGGTCTTCAGTTGCAATAGCATTTATAAGATGTTTCACTGCCAATGCTGCAGTAATACAAGTGTAATAATTCTTTTGTCTTGTTCTCACTTTCAAGGTAAAAGAGAGAAAAATTGTCAAAAAATCTCAGCAGTTCACATAAATTTAAGCCTTAAACATCTTCCCCTATAACATAGCAAAAGCACAGAACATCATGCTGTATTTTATTGACAATTGTAAATAGTTTTTTTAATTTTTATTTTTAAAAAGCATTTCTCCCCTCATCATTTCCTTTCTCCTGTTACTTTCCACAAGCATCAGGAACAACCTAAGAATACATACAACCAAATATTTCCTCTTCCCACCCTCTGTACCATGCAATCTGTCCTCAATGTTCTTGCACAAATACTCTGAATTAGACTGTGAACAGAGATGACAGCCTTAAGAAAAAAAAAAAAGAAAAAGAAAAAAAAGCTGAAATTTATCTAAAGCAAAGATTCATAAAAAGGTTTCAAATACTGCTGCAAATTGTCCTGGTGAATGGATTTTGAGACAATATACAGATATTCACCACATATGTCTTCAACCATTTATATTTTTTTCTTGAGTCAGTGGTCACCTGGCATTGATGAACTCTGAATTTCACCTGAATACAGAAAATACTCCTAGATGCGACCAACTGAGGCAAGGTGACTTAGTATAGTGATTACTACTACAGTCACCATTGCCTATGGATTTTCTTCTTTCATATATTCAGGAAATATCAGAATATTAAATTAATTTCTACCTCATGTTAGATTTTAAGGTCCACAAGAGCACAGACTGTAGTTCACTGATATATCCCTTCTAGTATGGTGCCTGGCAGGTAATGGGTACCCGGTAAATATTTGTGCAATAAATGTTTGAATGAATGAATGAATTATAAGCTACATTCTGGCTGTTTTCAGTAGCACTGCCAAGTGCTAGAGATTCTTTCTTTCTTGAGTTGTTCAAATTAAGTACTAATTAAGCTTTTTCTATTTTCTGTCATTAAATTAACTGTGGTCAGTTTAAATATCTATAGACGGTGTATTTTGTAGACATTAAAAGGGGAGCAAGACGGATATTGGTGGAACTTAACAACACAGGGAAGGAGACTGAAAAGATATCAGGGAAAATTCTAAGCAGAATGCAAATCAGTAACACTTTGTTCGGCGCCTGCTCTTCTTGCTTTTTGGTTTTCTCATAATTCTAATTCTCCACATTCATAGTCCTCTTCAAGAAAAGTGAATCCTTTATGTCACTTTTAGACAGCCAGAGAGACTTAAAACAAAAATGATTGACTCTTTATCCTTTTTTTATTCCAAGAATTCATTCTCGGTTTTATTTTTATTGCCTATTATTCTTAACATATTCAGCTCTAGATTTTCAGTTATGAATCTCACAGCATGTATTTTTAAAATTCAAATAACTGAAACCTTGATCAAATCTGATGCTCGTACACTCGAGGAATATATATATATAATATCGATTGTTGTTAGGTGATGTGGAGTTGATTCTGACTCATAGCGACCACATGTGATGGAGTAGAACTGCCTCATAGGCTTTTCTAGGCTGTGATCTTTACAGGAACAGATCACAAGGTGGGTTTGAACTACCAACCTTTTGGTTAGCAGCTGAGCTCTTAACAGTTGTGCCAGCAGGGTGGCTTATATATATATATATATATATATATATACACACACACACACACACATATATACGTATATATTTATATAAAAACATAAAGCTTTCTGTTCAATATGAGATTCACATTTTTAAATACAAATTCCCATTGCTTTGATGAAGGGCTAATTGTATTATTTCCAACTTAAAATGTAAAACGAAATCACCTATTAAGATGGGAAATACAATTTACATAAAAATACACTTGAAGAACTCATTCTAAATGAATAAAACTATAATGAATAAATTACCTCTTCTGATATGGACGACTACGTTGACATCCTGTGGAGCTTTGAGCTGAAGTTTGAAAAAAATTATTGAAATTTGATCAACGATTTAAACGTAAATTTTAAGTGTGTGGAAAATAATGCAATGTAAAAAGCTGGTATCTGTTTTCTTTTGTTATCTATTTGGTCCTTTTATCACATATACTTTGGCATTATTACCTATCAAAACAAATAAGAACACTATAATGATTCGTGCAGGGTGATGATACCGTGAGACAGCAGTCATAAAATACAAAAGTAAAAGCATACTTTGGACTTCTGAATAAAATGCCTTTCTGCTGAATCAGAATAAGAATCAAAGCCCTGCTTTGAGAAATTCTGTCTTTGAACTACTCAGTATGGAGTAAATATAGATTGGCCTTATCTGGGTTCAATTCTCAAATAAAAGTTAACATAGAAATAAAATCATCCACAAATATCTAAACCAAATTATGTCATATAATCCTCTCACCTTTCTTCCCTTCCACCAATGTATTAACAATTGAAAGTCATTTTGTTGTCACAAGCCCATCATATCTATGGAATGCAAAATAATAAGCAAGGAACTATATAATACTGGCTAAAGCTTATTTTGAAAACACAACAAATAAAAATAAACTCCAAAACCTAAATTTGAATTTTCTTTGCCAAAAATTTCAGACATGTTAAAGTCACATTTGAACTTTCTCTGCAGGTTGCTATACAGATTTATTTGATAATTACTTATCTGTGAAAAGTTTTAGAGAGAGTTAGAGTTTCAAGATTCTACAATTAATTTTGCCTATAATCATTCTCCATTAATTATTATTATTTACTTCATTTTTGTTACCTCTTGAAGTTGGAGCTTTCTAGTATTCAGTCTTCTCTCACGTATGAAAACCTATTGAGTCCCAGACCAGCATATTAAGTGACTGTAAACATCTACAAAATCGAAGTTTTAAAGGAGCTGAAAACTCATCTACATATCTGGCCTCATTACCTTCTCAATCAAAATAATCCTTGCTATCTCATCTGTTCAGGTGTTGAAGTCAAAATCCAAAAGGGTGGAGTCGATTTTGCCAATTCTATTTCACTTACTACCCCATCCTTAATCCTACATCAAGTCTTGTCAATTTTCCTTCTTTATGTACGTGCTTGTCTCCATCTTCAGCCCCATTACTCATATCCGAGCTACCATCACATTTCTCCTGTACTGATGCAACATCCACCTACACTTCTACGTTCGCTTTTACATTTTCAATCTGTTTTGTCCATTACAGCTAGTGTTATATCTCTCTAAAGCGAAAATATGAGCACATCACTTCACTGTGTAAAAACCTTAAGTTGATGTCAATAGTATTAGGATAATAAAAACAAAAAACTAAATCTGTTGCCGTCAGGTCGATTCTGACTCACAGCACCCCTACAGGACAGAGCTACTGGTGGATTCAAACTGCCAAACTTTTGGTTACCAGCCGACAGTTCTTAACCACTGTGCAACCAGACTTTGATATTACGATAAAAATAAAAAATTTTAACATACGTACAATGCTCTGCATGACCTGGTAACTACTGATAAATTCAAATTCCTTGTTGTGTGTTGCTATAACACTGCAGTTTTTCCTAATAAAGCATATGAAATGTATACATAGTGCCTGTGTGATTATTTGGTTCTTATTTCTCTTACGTAAGATTTTGAGGGCAGAGAGCTTGCTGATTGACTCATCCTCCTTTCTCCAGCATCCAGCTCAATTTGTTCTGAATGCATAAATGAATCACAGGAAAACGGAAGGAAAAAATTAACAAGTTATGCAGAAATAGAAAAACAATAATATTAGAGAGTTCCTAGAGCATGGTTAAAATGCTTGGGTATTAACCAAAAGCTTGGAGGTCTGAGTCCACCCAAAAGCACCTTGGAAGAAAAGCCTGATGATCTACTTCTAAAAAATTGTTGTTGTTAGGTGCCATCCGATCAGTCCCAACTCATAGTGACCTCATGCACAACAGAATGAAACATTGCCCTGTTCTGTGCCTTCCTCACAATCATTGTTAGGCTTGAGCCCATTGCTGCAGCCTCTGTATCAACCCATCTCATTGAGGATCCTCCTCCTTTGTGCTGACTCTTTGCTTTACCAAGCATGATGTCTTTCTTCAGGGGCTGGCACCTCTTGATAACATGTCCAAAGTATGTGAAATGTAGTCTTGTCGTCCCCGCTTCTAATGAGAATTCTGGCTGTACTTCTTCCAAGACAAATTTGTTCATTCTTTTGGCAGTCCATGGTATATTCAATATTCTTCGCCAACACCATAATTCAAAGGTGTCAATTCTTCAGTCTTCCTTACTCACTGTCCAGCTTTCGCATACATATGAGGCAATTGAAAACACTATGGCTTGGGTCAATCCCAGCTTAGTCAAGGTGACATCTTTGCTTTTCAACACTTTAAAGAAGTCTTTTGTAGCAGATTTGTCCAATGCAAAATGTCATTTGATTTTTTGGCTACTGGTCCCATTGATGTTGATAGTGGGTCCAAGTAAAATGAAATCCTTGACAACTTCAATCTTTTCTCCATTTATCATGATGTTGCTTATTGGCACAGTTGTGAGGATTTATGTTTTCTTTATATTGAGGTATAATCCATACTGAAGGCTGTGGTCTTTGATCTTCATCAGTCAGTGCTTCAAATCCTTTTCACTTTCAGCAAGCAAGGTTGTGTCATCTGCATACTGCAGGCTGTTAATGAGTCTTTCTCCAATCCTGATGTTCCGTTCTTCTTCATATAGTCCAGCTTCTTGGATTATTTGCTCAGTTTACAAATTGAATAAGTATGGGGAAAGGATATAATCCTGGTGCACACCTCTCCTTACTTTAAACCATGCAGTATCCCCTTGTTCTGTTTGAATGACTGCCTCTTGATCTACCTACAGGTTCCTCATGAGCACAATTAAGTGTCCTGAGATTCCCATTCTTCACAATGCTATCCATAATTTGTTATGATCCACACACCCGAATGCCTTTGAATAGTCAATAAAACACAGGTAAAAATTCTCTGCTTTCAGCCAGGATCCATCTGACATCAGCAACGATATTCCTGGTTCCATGTCTTCTTCTGAATCCGGCTGGAATTTCTGACAGTTCCTTGTCGATGTACTGCTGCAGCTGCTTTTGAGTGATCTTCAGCAAAATTTTACTAGTGTGTTATGTTAATGATATTGTTTGATAATTTCCACATTCAGTTGGATCACTTTTCTTTGGAATAGGCATAAATACGGATCTCTTCCAGTCTGCTGGCCAGGCAGCTATCTTCCAAATTTCTTGACATAGACGAATGGGCATTTCCAGGGCTGCAACCATTTGTTGAAACATCTCAGTTGGTATTCCATCGATTCCTGGAGCCTTGTTTTTCACTAATGCCTTCAGTGCAACTTGGATCTATTCCGTCAGGACCATTAGTTCCTGTTCATATGCTACCTCCTGAAATGTCTGAACATCAAACAATTCTTTTCGGTAGAGTGACTCTGTGTATTCCTTCCGTCTTCTTTTGATGCCTCCTGGGTAGTTTAATATTTTCCACATAGAATCCTTCACTATTGCAACTCAAGGCTTGAATTTTTTCTTCAGTTCTTTCAGCCTGAGAAATGCTGAGTGTGTTCTTTCCTTTTGGTTTTCTAACTCCACTTCCTTGCAGATATCATTGTAATGCTTTACTTTGTCTTCTCGAGCCATTCTTTGAAATCTTCAACTCTTGTACTTCATCATTTCTTCCTTTTTCTTTAGCTGCTTGATGTTCAAGAGCAAGTTGCAGAGTCTCTTCTGACATCCGTTTTGTCTTTTCTTTCTTTCTTTCTGTCTTTTTAATGACCTCTTGCTTTCTTCACGTATGATGTCCTTGATGTCATCCCACAAGTCATCTGGTCTTCAGTCATTTGTTCAGTGCATCAAATCTGTTCTTGAGATGGTGTCTAAATTCAGGTGGGATATACTCAAGGTCTTACTTTAGCTCTCATGGACTTGTTTTAATTTTCTTCAGTTTCATCTTGAACTTGCATATGAACAATTGATAGTCCATTCCAGAGTTAACCCCTGGCCTTGTTCTGACTGATGATATTGAGCTTTTCCATCATCTCTTTCCTCAGATGTAGTCAATTTGATTCCTGTGTATTCCATCTGGTGAGGTCTATGTGTATAGTCGCCATTCATGTTGTTGAAAAAATGTATTTGCAATGAAGAAGTCGTTGGTCTTGCAAAATTCTACCATGCAATCTCTGGCATCATTTCTATCACCAAGGCCATACTTTCCAACTACCAATCCTTCCTTGTTTCTAACTTTCGCATTCCAATGACCAGTAATTATGAATGCATCCTGATTGCATGTTCAGTCAATTTCAGACTGCAAAAGTTGGTAAAAATCTTCAATTCCTTCATCTTGGCCTTAGTGGTTGGTGTGTCAATTTGAATAATAGTCATACTAACTGGTCTTCCTTGTGGGCAAAGAATTAGCCATTGAAAATCCGACGGCGCACAGTTCTACTCTGACTCACATGGGGTTGCCATGAATCAGAACTGACTCAATGACAACTGGTAACTTAATCATGAGAAATTTATTTCTCCTGAAGTTCATCAATGAGCTCAACACACATTTCCTGGAAGTCGTCTGTGTTATAGAAATTCAGATGCAGACAAAGAACTCCCCCGGTAATGTAGAATATAAACTTATAATTAGAAAATTGAATTGAAGTGGGATATGTTTTAATAGAAAAATTCAAAAGAGACATTGGAAACACACATGAGGATCAAGGATTTGAGAAATAGTTAAGAATTTGACCACAGAAATTTCACTTTTAGCAATTAGTACTGGAAAAACAATTCCCTAGGAGTATTTGATATAGAAAAATAATAAAAATTCATATATAAAGAAATAAATATGCTCTGGTCATAATGAGAAACACTATGGAGACTTTAAGCAGCATAAAGGTAGATAGAAAGTGATCTTGAAATATATCAATGGCATTTTGTTGGATGAAAAAGAGAAAGTTGCAAAATGAATATATGTCTGTGTGTGTGCATAAATTTTGTGAATGCACAGTAAATGATCTAGAAGGTATATATCACATACATCAATCTCAATAACGGTTAAATCCAAAAAGGAAATTTACATGGCAGGTGAAATGTCTAAAGGGGAACCTTCAATGATATATTGTTGTACATTGTTTTCTTGTTTGAATTTTAATATGCTTGATTTTTTTGCCTTTGTAATTGAAAAATAATTGCTTATAAAAATAAATAAAATGTGTTCATCTATTGGACTGGAGGTAAGGAGAAGTGTAGGCATTCCTAGATTTGATCTTAGCCCCCATTTGTTCTTTAATGTCATATGAATATCTAGTCATCTTTTTAGACGTCCAGTGGAAATGGCTTCCAGGTTCAGGAAGACTCATAACCTTGAATACCTGTTAAGCTGCATGAACTTTACATTATAGGAATGGGAAATATTTGAAGAATTTTTTAACAGGGAAATTATATTTACTTGAATGGTGTCTAAGTTATCTGGTGCTGCTACAACAGAAATACCACAAGTCGATGGCTTTAACAAAGAGAAATTTATTTCCTTACAGTAAAGTTGGCTGGAAGTCCAAATTCAGGGCTTCAGCTCCAGGGGAAGGCTTTCTCTCTCTCGGCCTTCTCATCAGTGTTCCCCCAGACTAGGAGCTTCTTGGCGCAGGGACCCC
>NW_004444173.1:3109236-3202509 GCF_000243295.1 Trichechus manatus latirostris
AAATATAAATAATAAACGCTCATATAGCATGATGAAAATGTAGAAATATTAATTTTGGATAGCAAAGATTATGACTAGAATTGGAAATATATAGTACAAAACTAGCTTCTCTGGAAACATACACCTACGATAAAATTATTTTTCAAACATTTTAACTGCTAGTTAATTCAAAACATGTTTAAGGATTCTAAATAAGTAACTAGAAATAACTACAAAAAAAGTAGCATATTCTTTGAATCAACATTGTAATAAAGACCTAGATGATTTTTTAAAATAAGGAAACAGGAACCTCTATCACAAATATGGCAGAAGTAATGTTTAGTATAATTGTTAATAATTTTATGACTGTATCAAAACTGTGCAAAGGCTCTGCAAGTTATAAAAGTGAAAACCTCTTTATTTTTACAGATAAAAATCAAAAAACCAAACCTTGACCAATAGGTATGCTCAAAAAGATATATTTTAATTAAATGTTAACAATTTTAAAAAAGTTCTATTATTATTAATAACTTACTTTATCATAGAATTCGTTCTTAGAAAATGAAGACATACATGTAATTTAGCCTGCATTGATAATATAATTCCACGTCTGTAATAAAAAATCTAAATAATACTGTTTACTTTCACCTCCTCCTTTCATTTGTTTTTACCTTCAAGCTAATAGCTGAATTTATTCTCTTTACTTTTTTTTTTTCCTTTGAGGATTAAAGGCATGCCTAGCTTTGTACTGCGGCTGTCTGGACAGTTGACAGCCCATTAAACTAAAGTCATACGAGCTGTACATTTTAACGCCTTGATTCCAGAGTGCAAATAAACTGATTTTTTTTTTAATATGTAAGAGGAGAGCATTTCTGAAACATTTCAAAATGGATACATAACAGCTTGATAGTACTCTCTTGGCCCTTTGCCTTTTTAAAAAACATCAGAGTCAATTCAACTGATTATAGTCTTTTTTTAGTCAAGACTTCTGTTAGAATTTTAGTTCATATGGAAAGTGCAATTAGGGTTTATTATTTACTCTGCAATAATTTAGGGAGTATATGTTATGGCCAGTATGTATAATGAATTGAGTAGGGGGTTGCCTTGTAGTCATGGAAAGCAATAATACCAAAAGGTAAAGAAGTTTTTAAAAATAAATAAAATGCTGGAGCTGATCTTGCCTAATCTTTCCATATGATGATGACTGTCATCATAATAACTAGTTCATGGCATTTAATTACTGTTTTACAGAGCATTTAAGAAAATAATACAATTTTATTTGTACAATTTAGAATTCCTTTATAGAACATTTTAAATCTTACAGCAAATATTTCTCCATTAAGTATCCCAAATCATCAACCTCACAGAAACTTATAGAACAAGGTGTTTGTCTTATAAAACGAACATATCAACGAGGACACTGGTAATTCAGTGGTAACATTCTCACCTTCCATGTGAGAGATCTGAGTTTTATTCCTGGCCAATATATCTTATGTTCAGTCACCACCCATCTATCAAGGGAGGCTCTAGTGTTGCTACTACACTGAACAGGTTTTAGCAGAGCTTCCAGACTAAGACTAGGAAGAAAGGCCTGGTGATATGCTTCTGAAAATAAGCCAGTGAAACTCTATGGATCACAGTAGGTCTGATTCCCAATCAATTGCGGGGCTGCGGCAGGACTGCAGATCTCTTGTGTTATGTTGTGCATTGGTCGCCATGAGTTAGTGGCTGACTCATCTGTAGCTAACGAGAACAACAATGTTATAGGACAAATACTTTTGCTTCCTGGTGTATCTGTCCTACTCCCTTTAGCAATACTTTAGTTGGAAATAAAATCAGCAATAGAGAAAAGTCAAATTTGAATAATTCTGATGTGTTCCTAAAGGAAGGACAGATTTTTAAAATGGACAAATTTTTTAATATCTCTTCATAAAGACACCTGTTTTTTAAAAAGGCCAAAAAGTGCATCCTAAAAAACAGCTGGCCCAGATCACTGCATATACCTGTTAAAAAAACAAAACAAAAACAAACTCGTTACCAGTCAAGTTGATTCCAACTCCTAGCAACCCTATAGGACAGATTAGAACTGCTCCATAGGGTTTCCAAGGAGCGGCTGGTGGATTTGAACTGCCAACTTTTTGGTTAACAGTTGAGCTCTTAACCACTGTGCCGCCAGGGACTCACTCTATAGACAGTGATGGATATCTGTTATATGGTCAGTTTGCTTATTCAGATTTGAAAAATATAGTAACATTTTCCACCTCTCTTCTATTTAAACACTCTCAACTGAGAATAAATTACATTATATGTGCCTGTATGTGCATAGTTTACACTTGAAAGCAGTCCACATCAAATCAAAAGTGTTAAATTTTTATATTTTGGCACTCCATAGATACAAATTTAAACAAGTGGAGAAAAGACACTATTTGCTTTTTTATTTAAATGCAGAAGTGCTAAGGAAACAAGCAAATTTGACATAAATAGTAACAGTTGTAAACAGAAATTTAACAAGACTAAATTATCATAGCATATTTTCCAAAGCAATTGAAACTAGAAATTATAGAAAAAAAAATGCTCAGAGTAAATTGAGGACTTGAGAAAATAAGCAAAATATTTTGCAAAGAATGATCAAAGCAGCAAGCATTTCTATTTTTATTTATTAAGGGAATGAAATGACAATGATGTAAAACTATTGAACGCTAACGGGAATTTAGTGTATGTTAATTGCCACGTGTTATTTTTGGCTCTGAACTTTCATTCAGAGAGACAACGTTTTCTTCTGGAGTAATTTAAAAAGACAGTCATATTCTTTTGACTCTATCAGTGCATTGGCATTCATTAGTAGTTTTACATCAATTCATCCCATTAAGCTCAATTTACAAATATTTTCTGAGTTATTACTTTGTGCAAGACATAGTGCTCAGAAATTTAACTACCAAAATAAAACTTACAATTTTCTTACTTCTGTCACAAAATTAGATAGCAGTTTCAATTAATGTCAAACATATTTGGGAGTCAACTTTGTGTGTGTGTGCAAAATGCAACTTACTCTTCATGCAGCCTCCAGCAGTTATAAAAAACTGAAAATTTTCAAAATAAATTTAAGACCTATTTTTTTCATCTTTATATACTTTAAAAAGTAAACCTAAGTTTTGAAAACTATGTTAGCATCATGGGATATCAACTTTTTGAATTATTCATGTTAGCTAGGTGGCAGAATGGTTAAGAGCTTGACTGCTAACCAATAGGTCGGCAGTTCAAATCTACCAGCTGCTCCTTGGAAACCCTATGGAGCAGTTCTACTCTGTCCTATAGAGTCACTATAAGTTGGAATGGACTCCATGGCAACAGGTTGTTTTTTTTCTTTTATGACTAACAAATATGATGTTACTGATAATTTCTAAATCACTAGACAAGTGACCCCGATTCAGTAGCTCATTATTTAACTTGATCATTTTGACATTATTTGCTGAAATTATTTAATACTACTGAATAGAATATAATTTTGCAACATGATCACTATAATTTTGTTTCCTTATCATTATCAGAGTTAGTGCTCACTCATAACTATGTCCTTAACTCAGCACCATACTCTTTGAATTTCAGTTCAGACTTTAGATGTCTCCCAAACCATCATCATCTTTTTTTCAAAATCCTAGGAATTAGTCAAAGTACCAAACTCCGTGACCAAGGTGTCTATCAATCCTGTAGAAATTCTCTTGCCAACACCTCCCCTCCACAAGTCAATACAAAAAGCAGTCGAACAAAAAGTAATAACGGCTAACAATAACTCAGGTATTTTGTGTATTCACGTACACATTTCACAATGGTATGATTTCATGACATGAATAGAATTTATGAATTTATCTGTGCTTTTGACTGCCTGTTGTTTATCTCGAAGTCCCTCTGTCATACAAACAGACTTCTTTTCTGAAATTAGCAATACTCTTCTTCCAGAAACTGCTTCTTTCCTCACTCCAATTCCACGGGTTTTATGAGTTGTGAATTTTCTTACGTGAAATGTCTCCTTCCTCCTCCTACATCCTCACCAATAGAGAATCATAGTGGATCATCCAATCATTGCTAGCACAGTACACAAAGTGCATCTTTCCACTGACTTTTTAATTTTTAATTTTAACTGCAATAAAGGAAGAGGTCAGTCCCCTACCTCTCAAATTAATATATACAACTCATACTCTGCCTGCAGCCCTTATCCCTGCCTAGCAAAGGGAGTCACACAGGCAGGCAGAGAGAGAGAACAGATTTGACTAAGAAGAGACAGTAGGGGTAAGAAACAAACAAACAAAAAAGAGTCTTGGTGCATTATAAGTATTTAATACCAATCAGCTGAAACCCAGATGCATTCCTGAACGTCCATGAATTTGCAGCCTTTCCTAAGAGTTCATGACTAGTCAATTCCCATTATGTCAAGTCACTATCAAATTCAGCTTCTATCGCTTGTGATACACCTGCAGTAACTTCTTCCACCCAAGCATTCTGGGGCCAGAATAATTTCTCTGGATACATTTGACTAAAATAACCTCTTCCTGGTCATGGAAACATGTGAAAATTAGATGGTGGTGATAGCTGCACAATTCTGTGTATACACTAGAAACCATGTTTAAAAGTGTGAAGTTTATGCTATGCGAATTTTATTTCAAGTAAGATGTTATTTATATGTATATGTGTGTGTATAAATAACATACATAACACATATATTATAGTTAATATGTATATACATAATATACATATTATTTATAATATACATATAGATTATACATATACCTGTATAATAATATATTATGTATAATTGCATATATTATATATATGCATGTATAAATCACAAACATAATATGTATATTATACTTGATATCTATTATATGAATTTGAATTTTATCTGGAAGACAAGTAGAAGCCTTGATAAATAACTTAGAAGCAAATTAACAAAAGGTATATATGTATAGATAGGTAGACAGATGAGATAGGGACAGATGATAGATGATATAGAGAGATTGAGATAGAGATATATAAATATAGATAGAGATATAGAGATATATAAATATATATTACATATAATGGAGCCCTGGTGGTGCAGTTGTTAAGAGCTACAGCTGCTAACCAAAAGGTCAGCAGTTTGAATCCACCATTGGATCCTTGGAAACCCTATGGAGCAGTTCTACTCTGTCCCTTAAGGTCACTGTGAGTCAGAATCGACTCCACAGAAATGGGTTTTGGTTTTACTACATATAATAGCGCATATATATATATATATATATATAAAAATATATGTGTGTATGTATAAATACCGTACATAATACGTATATATTACACATGATATATGTTGTGTATAATAGCACACTATATATACACCCTTCATCAATTTGCCTCGAGGATATTTATAAGGGCTGCTATTTGTCTTCCAGACAAAATTCAAATTTTATATTCTGTCTTCTAACACTCTCTCCCAACCAATATAATATCCAAGGGTGCTTTTTTCTCCTGTGCAATATGGTCTTTTCATTATAATACAAGCATCACGTACAATTTCCCAACAACTTCCTTCCTGACTGCTTACCAAAGCATACTAAGTCAGTTGTTTGTCTCTCAATTATCAAAGCACCAGGCACATCTATTTCCATTTCTATTTTTAAAATTAATCAAATAGCCATGATGTAAAAATATTTAACAACTACTGGAATTTAGTGTATGTTAATTGCCCATGTTACTTTTGGCTCTGAATTTTATTCTGAGAAACTATTTTTGCTGAATAATTTAAAAAGGTAGACATATTCTTCTGACATCATCAGTACATTGCTATTCACAGGTAATGTTATGTCAATTCATTCTATTAAGCTCAATTCACAAATATTTAGAAGTATTTCTAGGTTATGCCCGCCCACATTTATTGTTCTTTAATTTCATGTCCAACAGCACATTTATCTGTTCCAATTTACTTTGATAAAAATATTATTTATGAAATAATTTTAAAAATACTTCTCCATTTGTCTTTCAAAAGTGGATGTTTAAATTCTTGTAGCAGTATCCTTTTGTATAGTTAAATTTATTTCCCAGAATCCAAACAGCAGTGGTTGGTACTTGCCAGACAAAATAATTTCTGAAAGAAATAATAAATTGAGAGTTATTTGCTGTCATTCAACAGTCTTTAATTTGTTTGAACTTTCCCTAACTTTATGTTAGCCCAACTTACATAACATACAATATTGATGACTATATTATTATTTTTTTCTTTCTTACTATAAATATGTGTTTGTTCTTAGTTGTGCTATTTTAATTTAAATTTTAGTTTGAGTTTCTTAAATTGTGGATTATGTTTTAAGGAATTAATTTATTTGGACTGCTTAAGTATTAAATCCCATTTTATCTACAATAAACAAAAAACTTTCCCATTACTTTATACGTCTAAGGTTATTTCAAAATAATCCCAATTAAATTATACCTATCCATACTTGATAATGGTTTTGCTAGTCATGTACAATTTTTTAGTTTGTGTTATTCATACAAAATCTTTTAAGGTGCAGTCCGATTTTTAATTCTTTTAGGAATATGTTGAACTAAAATTTTGTGGAAATCTGCCTGATTTATGTACAAAGGAAATAAAAAAATATTATCTAAGAATATTAATCTTAGAGAGTTTCCCAAGATGTTTTAGAATATCTATTAAATTCTGTCTTTCATGCAGACTTGAGAGTATTTTAAAGTTAGTAGTGTTGGATGGCTTACCAAGGGGAAATAAAGTTTGAAATATCTTTCAGTAACACTGCAATTTTAAAACTGAATCATGCTTCAGTTTGTGCTGTTTCCATTGCTTGCCCAAATTCAGCCAGAAACAGATTGTGAATAACCACACAGAAAACCTTTCAATGAATGTTTTCAGCTATGTTGTCTTTAGCTTAACATGGCAAGTGCTAAATAAAATGTTTGTGTCAAGTAAAATATACCTTGTCATCCATTTACTCAGTATTTCTACTAATCATTCAGCATTTGTCAAAAACACACACACAAGCTTACACACACACACACACACACACACACTCACACAGGATTTCTAAAAATCCACAGTGCTTTACATCTGCTCTCAAACTCTTTGAAGTCTTTAAACTCTGCTTCTCGTAAGTGTTTAGGACAACATTCCAATGAAGTCTTTGTTCCTAGATTTCATGCTGACACTTTAAAGTGTCCCTTATTTTGTGCGCAACTTAGTTGCCAGCATTGAGAGAAAAATCTCTCTTTTTGCAAAGTTTCTTTTTCAACATTTGTTTGGCAATAGCTATGACAAGTTATCTTAGCTCTAGTTTATTTGATGTGAACAGGGTTTTGATCTACAAAAAATGATAAGAAGTTTAGAGGATAAAGAACAACAGCAAAAAAGTACTTTTTATTAAAATTACATTAATTGCATATATCATCTTTCTGTTTTCATAATGCTTTTCATATTATGGGAAAAATAAATTTTTAAACTAATTTGCTTTAAATGTTTCTGATAAACAATGCTTTTTCTTTTTTTTTTTTTAACTACATGGAAGTCCCATAAAAATGAGCAAAAGCCCCACATAACAATATGGACATGACCTTCATAACTTGGTAATTGTTCCTTCAGAAGCACCTCTACTCTCAACAACTATTCCAAGAGTGCGTCCAAAGATTTTTTTTTCATTATGTGTTCCTCTTTGAATGATATTTAGTTGTCGATTTTTAAAAATTAGAACTGAAACTCACATTTAGGAAAAGATTCCTTATTTCTTTAACTGTATTGAACATCAGTATATCCATGTATACCTATCTAATTTAAATATAAACTTTCATATAGTAAATGCTAGGTTCTATAACTAAACAATTAAATCCATTACCAAAGGGTATACCATTACTCAACATGAATGTAACTCTGGACTTAAAAAAATAATAAGTTAAAAAAGAAAACACTTAAAAAATGAAGCAAAAAAACTCAAATTATTTGGCATATTGCAGTTGGGACTCTCTACATGAACTGCAAACATTATCAGACATGCACGCTTGAAAGTTCTACTTAATTATTTTTCTTAAAGTATTGTTAGTGATACAGTCTTCAACTAATGAGAAACAAATCTAATTAATATTCATAAGCTATTTGGTAGGAAACTTACAGAAAGAAAATTGTATCATTGTGGCTGTAAAGCCCAAGATCCCATCAATACCCAATGTTTCCCTCTACATTGTCCTGTGGAAACCTAAACTGATATCTGTTTTAGGACACCAGCTATTAATGTCAACTAAGAATAATCCCAATGAATCATAAATGGCAAAACAAGATCAGCAACTGGTGATACAAATCCTGGATTTTATTCACTGGTTTGCTTATAAAATATAGCTAATCAACACCCATACTGGCTGAGCTGGTCAAGGGTGAGAACAGCAAGAGTAGGATGTGAGATTGAAGAGTAAGTTTATGGATCCCGTGATGAGTAACCTAAAACAATATGGCATCACCATTAGCTTGCTCAGAAACACACTGCAACTCATATACCATATTGCCATTCAGTCATAAGAAACAAAATCTTTGGGAAAACATCTTTAGCTGGATTTTATCTTTTTAGCTTCTACTAAGTGTATTACTAACCTAAACATATTTTTTTTAAATGAAGTCCACATACTATGAGAATCATCCCATCTATATTATATTATATTAAAATGTTTCCTAGAAAAATATAGCAGCTTCCTAGCTAAATATTGGTCATGGTCTTGTATAGCATGATTCAGAATTTTAGAACAAAGTAACTCATCTTGAGAAAGGAACCAGGGAGTTAAGCTTAGAGGAAGAAAAGAAGTAGTGAATGTAGTTATTAGATGATGGGCAACTAAGTAGTTATGATTTCTGGAAGATATGAACATTAACAGTCAAAGGAGAGGTGTACAACAGAACAAAACACTGCCAGGTCCTGCGCCATCCTCACAATCCTTGTTAGGCTTGAGTCCATTGCTGTAGCCACTGTGTCAATACATCTCGTGGAGGGTCTTCCTCTTTTTCGCTGGCCTTGTACTTTACCAAGCATGATGTCCTTCTTCAGGGACTGATTCCTCCTGATAACATGTCCAAAGAATGTGAGATGTAGTCTCGCCATCCTTGCTTCTAAGAAACATTCTGGTTGTACTTCTTGCAAGACAGATTTGTTGGTTCTTTTGGCAATCCATTGTGTATTCAATATTCTTCGCCAACACTGCAATTCAAAGGCATCAATTCTTCTTCTGTCTTCCTTATTCATAGTCCAGCTTTCCCATGAATATCAGGCGATTGAAAACACCATGGCTTAGGTCAGGCTCACCTTAGTCTTCAGATTGACATCTTTCCTTTTCAACACTTTAAGGAGGTCTTTTGCAAAAGATTTGCCGAATGCAATGTGTCCTTTGATTTCTTGACTGTTGCTCTCCCCATGTGTCTGTCACTTTGTCGTACTGCGGTGGCTTGCGCGTTGCTGTGATGCAGGAAGTTATGCCACTGGTATTTAAATACCAGCAGGGTCACCCACGGCGGACAGGTTTCAGCTGAGCTTCCAGACTAAGACAGACTAGGAAGAAGGACCTGGCAGTCTACTTTTGAAAAGAGTTAGCCAGTGAAAACCTTATGAAAAGTAGTGGAACACTGTCTGATATAGTGCCCCTCAGGTTGGAAGGTGCTCAAAATACTGGGGAAGATCTACATCTCAAAGCAGAGTCGACCTTAATGACGTGGATAGAGTCAAGCTTACGGAATCTTCATTTGCTGACGTGGCACGACTCAAAATGAAAAGGAGCAACTGCAAGCAGCCATTAATAATTGGAATGTGGAATGTATGAAGTACGAATCTAGGAAATTTTGAAATCGTCAAAAATGGAAGGAGAGGTACAGATGCAAAAATAGTCCTTAAAAATAAAAAAAGAATAGAACACATGTACCTACTAATGTTTGTAACAATGAGCATCAACCTGAAGCGCCAACAGCAATGTATGAGGAAAGTTAAGTGACAATATAACACTCCCATTATACCCCTAGCCATATACATTAAAATAGACAATATGGATGAAAATTCCAGATAAAACTTAAATATTAAAATTATATTTTTGCTCAAGAGTGAGTTATTTCTTTAATTTTCACTAGGAATTGACCAAAATGAAAGTTTAAAACAAATTTAAAACAAATTTTCCCTTAAAAGCAAAATTACCATTTCTATTTATTGATTTTTTCCAAATAAACTTGTTTCTTGCCTAGAAAGACTATATAAGAGAGAAATTTTTAAGTTAAGGACAATTAAAGGAAAAATAAAGCCAGTTTTAAACACTCAGTGTCATATATAGTAGATTACAAAAGTTAGAAGTAATACACAGGTATTGAGATCACCAAAGCAAACTACACTTTCTTGATTTTAATAGCTTAGTCAAAGAGTGAAAACTACTTGAAATAGTTAATTTTGACTTTAGGAATATTGAGTTTTATCACATCTTTTAATTCCTGATCAATGGTTAAATTATAGATTAGTGATTTTTTCCATGGAGTGTGATATAAGTACAGTTTTTTTGGAGCCAATAATAGAGAATCCAATTTTCAATAGATTATAGGTGATTCTTGAGAGCTAAGGAATTCTGAAAATCAGCTACTTTGGAGGCCTTTCATCTAGAAAACATAAATTCATTATCTAGTAAAAATATTTAACGAATACTGGATACTACTATATGAGCCCTGGTGGTGTGGTGGTTAAGAGCTACAGCGAACCATAGATACTAACTAAAAGGTCAGTAGTTCAAATCCACCAGTCACTCTTTGGAAACCCTGTGGGGCAGTTCTGCTCTGTCCTATAGGGTCGCTATGAGTTGTAACTGACTCCATGGCAGCGGGTTTTGTTTTGTTTTTTAGATACTATTGGAGGAGCCTGAATGATACAATCAGTTGTTTGCAATAGCCTGCTAACCTAAAGATTGGCGGTTTGAACCTACCCAAGGCCTGGTGAACTGCTTCTGTAAAGATTACAGCCCAGAAAAACTCTATAGAGTAATTCTACTCTGCATATATACAGTTGCCATGAGTCAAAATCAACTCCATGGCAATGGGTTTGGTTTTAGGTTTTGGATACTAGTGAATCTTTTTCAACATTAATAGGCACAAAGTTCTTTGGTTGGTTGGTTGGTTGGCTTATATTGTTTTGTTTTACTTTTAATGAAGGTTCTTGCCATGGGAAGAGTGACACAAAATTTGTACCATTCAAAGCTAAGTCTAGAGGACATAATGAAAAGTTAGCATGTGTAAAATTTTTACTCTTATTAATCTCAGGTTTTCTGATATTAGATTATAATACCACCTGTAGACTATTTAAACAGGAGTCTCAAAGATGATTAACATTTTTGAAATATGAAAATCAAGCAAGATGAATGTTTTTTATTATTCAATGTGTAAAAAATAAACTGAAGTAAATTTTAAATAGCCTGCTAGTATAGAAGGGAGACTATATCTTTGTTCTCTCATTTTCTTCACCTATGAAGTAGCAGAATTAGAATAGGTAATCATTAGAATATAAATACGTGAAAGTAGTTTGTGGTTTTCACTCCTGTATCTCTAGAGCCTAATACAATGTGTGAAACGTACGATGTTCTCAATAAATATTTGTTCAATGAAAATTAAACTATACAGTGTTTATTTAAAATAAATTAATATTTTACGAATATAAATAATATAAATAAAAGGTAATTAATTAATTAAATTATGTCTGTCCAATATAAACTGAAGGAAAATAAATATTTGTTCTAAATTTGGGGAACTTTCTTCTAGTCTAGCCTACTTTAAGATAGAGTCCTAAAATTAGTAGCTATTTTATTGGAAATATAATAAATTTATGTACAAATTTTATATTATATATTTGTTTTCCCAAATTATTTTGTCATACTTTCACTGGAGTTTAAAAGATAAAGATTTGCGGGATTTAGGTATCTAGATAAATAGAGAGAGAGATCAGTTTTTCAGGTGTCTTATGATATTCACAAGTTTTAATAAGTCGTGATTGACATTTCAAAATACATTCAGAAAAATCATTTGACTAAGATGTTTAAGTCAACACATTTAATTTTATCCCCATATTAAATTTCATTAAGAAAACACAATCTACATAAATATTTTTACATTTTCTAGTTCAATGAGTGTAATTTAAATTGACTTATACACCTATGTGGAGGCTGATAAGGCCTACCAAAAGCCCACACGCTAAATTACTTATTCCTCTGGTTGGCCACAGTGACTTGAAGTAAGTGGTATTATTGCCTGTGCTCTTTTTGAAAACCTGTGCATTTTGTCTAGATGAATTATTATAACACTCTCAAGGGGTAACGTATGTTAGCTCAATACCAGCCCATCAGCATTCATTTTCACCTGATAGGTCAGAAGGTGGTAGAAAAAGTTGAGGAAAAGCTTTCTGTCTGGATCACTATGTCATGTTAGAAGGAGAGTGTAGTATCACTGCTAAAGAATCGTTAAAGAAATCTCTCACACTTTTCCCCTAATGCCCAGGGAAAGCTAAAGTTTTATTTATGACCAACATTGCTGTGCTAGTAAATGTATTAATGACTGTCTCTCTGAAAGTAAAGCCCTGATTAGTAGTCTTTGCTGATTTCTATGGTCAAAACATTCCTACTATTTTTCCACGTTAACTATTGTCAAGCAAACACACTTAGATTACGGGCTGTTGTTCTAGAGATTATTGTTTAACATCTGTAACTCATGCTAAAGTATAAATGATAAACCCGAAGGTAGCACAATATAGACAATAAAAGACAAAATAAAATTTCACTGTTAGGAAAGTAGATTTTCAACTAAGTTATAACACACGTGTATTATTCCTTTAGGGTAATATAGCCTTGAAGGCTTCAGTATGAGGAATATGATTCCAGAAAAAGTATCCTACAAATCCAGCAGTGCCTGAAGGAGATTGTAATTAAGAAGTGCAGAAAAGACTCCACGATAGCATTTCCTACATATTCACTATAGTAAATGTTTTCATCCAGGGAAAATGTTAGAGAAAAAAATCAAATAATTATTGAGCTGAGAACTTGTCGGCCAATATTTAGCTTGGAGCAGATTTGTACTACAGAGATATAAATCTCTCCAAAAGGTGTTTAATGATGGAAAGCCTTGGAGGTAAACTGTACCAACCGCAATTTCCTACTCCATGTAAACCATTGCATTGTACTTTATTTACCATAAATATTGTCTAAAAGTTCAAACTTTTGTGCAAGACATAGAGAACAAGGAGATGCAGTTTGTTTCTTCTTGGAGTCCAGTTTAGTTCATTATCTTTACCTACAAATGCAGTGGTTTTCCCTTTATTATCTCTCCCAGCAAAAAAATGAAGAGTACTTTGAAAAGATGTAGACTTTGATAAAAACAGACCAGTTTGAATGCCAGTCAGAATGTTAGTGTTGTTACCTTTGACAAGTTGCTTAACGTTTCTGGACTTTAGTTCCCTTAACTGTAGAAAGTGAACAATAATAACAATCGTAAGTATCTGGTGTGCCCTTTCTGTCTTCTGGGTAATGCTAATCGTTGAATAAAGTTTCCTCATTAAATATATTTAAACAACAGGGAGAGCCAGGTTCTATGTCCCCTATTTAACAGATGACAAATCTAGGACAAGTGCCACTAAATTCCTTGCTGAAAGTCACAGAGCAAACAAGTGGCAGAGAAGAGATTGAAGTCAGGGATCAAATTACTAAACTCATCCTCTTAACCCTTTCACTTCCTTGTGTTTGCTAGAGAATTAAAGGCATATGAAGTGCTAGCATTGTTCTTAGTACCCAGTAAGAGATTAATAATTGTTTAATCCATTCTTAACATTTCTGAAGGTTCTATGCTGAAAGGAATCATAGCTTTTTATTATTATTCAAATAATCATCATTAGCAATATTCTACTGGCTATTTTTGATCCTGTTGATGAGTTTATTTATGAGTAGGGTGGAGAAAAATAAAGAGAAATAAGAGAGAGAAAGTGGAAAGAAGGAAGGAAGAAATCCTCAAGTTGAACTTATATAAATAGCAGGATCTGTCCTTCAGAACCTATCTTGCTATTAAATTAAAAAAAGGTGCACTCTGGATGAACATCGATCTTTACTGTCACCTTCTACAAACTATGATTGAGTAATAGAAGAGTATTTGCATAGAGCACTATATTCCATCACTGCCATGTCAGTCCTCAGTGCTGACTAAGTGAATTTTGTTGCTCACTGATTAACTTGAAATAAAGAGGACGATCATTTCCATCAACATTTATCAGAGCTTTGTGGTTCACGCTAAACAGTTTGTGCCACAACTATTCTTGTTGTTAATTCCAGGGCTTCCAATATATCAGCAGAATTAGTTTCCCAGTTTTTTCAGAGTTGGATTCTTGAGCATATTTTCTGATCACTTCTGCAGAAAAATTTTCAAGCACATTTGCTGAAAACTTCATCTTGAAGTATAAAATTATCTTGGTGAAACATAGAACTGAATTATAACTCTTTGTTTTCATGATGATCATTTTCTAGTAAAAAAAAAAAAAAGAAAAAAGTTCTCAAAATGGTTTCCAAAGCATTTTCATATTGTGTTATTTTGCAGGGAGCAGGAAAAAAATAAATGCCATCAACACTGATATGCATATTTGATAACGTCAGCTGGCAAAAGATAAAACACAAAACATTATTTCATCCGTATAGCTATATAGAAACTATTTCTTTGTAGACTTGCCCCAAACTTAAAATTATACATGGTGTGCCTGCATATTTTGAAACAAAAATAAGACTCATAATAGGAGATATTTTAGAAATAGAAAGCAGGGATACACAGATTCTTCCCAATGAAAGGTCCATATTTCAGACAAAACTATATGTCCAATTAGAACCAGCAAGTTCAGGATCTTTATCCAAATCCAAAGTAGTCTCATACTCTAGTCATACTCCAAGATTTCTTTACATAAACCCTTGTATGACTGCTTTTGAACTTTGTCTCACAAAATAATTCACTTAATTCTCTTAGTAGTTTTCTTTCCCTTAAAATACATGAAAGATCCCTTTGTTATTCTTCAAATATTGATCAGCTGAAGTTATTTTCATTTATTTAGAACCAAAAGTGTTAACAAAAAGGGGTCATAGAAATCATCTAATGATTATAGACTTGTTCAGTTTTCACGAACTTCATATTCCACAAGGTATCTGATAAAAAACCAAAAACCAAAAAAAATTTTGATATTAGTCACTAAATGAACAGGCCTGGTTTATGATGACAAATGAGAGCTGAATGTTAAGATTAGTGACAGGGATTAAACAGAGAATGGTGGGAACCATGGAAAACTAGAGAGCACCTGCCCGATCTAAAGATGGTGAGTATATTCAGTGATAGCCAATTGTTGGAGGGAGAATGCACAGTTAGGGTATCCATTGTAAGACAAGCTGATCAATACATCTCTTAACAAGGAACTGTAGTAGACTGATTTTAATACAGGCTTAAATATAATGCTAGGACTAAGTTCATGTTTAAAAAATGCCAACCTCGAGTACATTAACAACTCCCCAAAGTTCAAAGGGAAAGACATGCATCTGTATATAAAAGATTTAATTTTGTGAATTCTCTCTGAATATCAGCTAAAATTGAATCAGATCACATAAGTATACCAGCATAAATTGAAGCTATGGTATATCCTGTTTTTTCCCTGAATAAGATAGTCAATATTTAGTACTAAATTATTTTTTTTAAAAATCAAAAAGCAATTAGTATAAGACAGCATAAAAACTAAAATTCACAACCTCACCACTCAGATAAGCCCTGTGGCATTGAAAACTAACAGAAGAGGTACAAACATTTCCAGAATTCAAACTGCATTCTGAGTATTAACACATAAATGAACGTAATTATCTTATATGTATTATCGCATATAATCCTTATAGCAACCCCATGGAATCTGTACTATCCTTTCCTCTTGTTTGAGGAACAATTGAGGCACAGTGGAGAAAAGTGACTTGTACAAGATCAGACAATATGAAAACCAAACTAGGATTTGAAAGCTCTTTTTCTTTCACTTATCCCTTCATCTCACCCCTCTTTTTCTCTCTTCAATTTAATTTTAATCTACTTGTTCACATTATACACAGCATGTATATACCTTAGGAGCTCTGTTTGTAGAGTGGTTAAGCACTATGGCTGTTATCCAAAAGGTCAGCATTTTGAATTGACCAACTGGTTCAGTGAATCTGGACTTTTTAAGAATTTGAGTTTTGTTCCATATTTTTCTCTCTTTCTATCAGGATCCGTCTATTGTGGCCCTGATTAGAATAGTCAGTAGTGGCAGCTGGGCATCATCTACTTCTTCTGGTCTCAGAGCGAATGAGGCAGTGACTGGTGTAAACTATTAGTCCTGTAGACTAGTTTCTTCTCTAAGCCTTTGGTTTCTTTTTTCTCTTTTGCTCTGGACAAGTAGAGACCAAGATTTACAACTTAGATGGCTATTTGCCAGCTCTCAAGACCCCAGACACTACTTACCAAACTAGGACATACAACATAAACTTTATGAACTATATGATGCCAATTTGAGTTGTCCCATGAGACTATGGTCCTAAGCCTTCAAATCCAGAAAACCTATCCTGTGAGGTGTTTGGTTATGTCCAAGAAGTGTCCATAACTGTGTCCCTTATATGCTTTATTATATATCTGAATATATATGCGTGTACACACATGCATGTAGATACATATAGATACATCTACATATGCACACATATACATACCAATAGACATATATGCATGTATACATACATATGTGACTACACATATATTTTTTGGTTGTTATTGCTATTTGTTGCAAAATTGTATGTGTCATAACATTTACCAAAAAATCCTTTTTTTCTTGTGTACTTCTTAGTGATACCATTTCCTTTGGTCAATCTGTTCACACTTCACCCACATTTGGTGCTATTTTTCCCATCACCAAAAAGGACAAGTGTCTAATATCTAGAAAGTGATTCCCCCTCCCCCCATCCTGGTAACCACCAATGACAGTTGGTATCTGTATGTAATTTCTCTTATTCCTAACAAAATAAAATAAATAAATGAAACAATTATTTTTTAGGGAAGCCAAAACTGTGGATGAAATATTTGGAATTCAAAGGGGGTCTAATTTTCTTTTCTTTTCTCAAACATGATAAAATAACATCACTCAACTGGAAATCAAATGTAGTTGCATAGATTTCTGGTCATTTTTCAGCTGTCAATGAGCCATTAGGCACTGCATTATTTTATTAGAGGCTGTTGTTTTTATTCTGTGATACTTGAGTTTCTAATAATTCTTCTTCTTTTTTTTTTTTTTTGAAGTTGACAGATAGTGTCATCATTCTCTGAAACAAATGGTAACTCTTTGGCAAAGAATTTATCATGATCATATCTATCTTTTATCCTGTCTTTCATTAATATACACCATCCCTCGTTGTATTAGCAGATACAGAGGAAGAATGATCATGTTTATGGAGTGTAATTTGAAGGACAACCAAAATATCTACTTGTGCTATATTCATGTATTTATCATTAAATGGAGCTACAGCAAAATTTTCCCTGTTATAAGGGATAAATTTATGGTAAAATAATGAGTTGAAGTTATCCATCAAATTATTCCTTAAATACAGAAAATACTTGGGACTACCTCAAGATCACATTCAAAGAGCTGTGTACTAATAGTGAAAATAGACAGTGCCAGACTACAAGATTTTTAAGAAAACCACGAGCATTAAGGTACACAAAAGAGATTTTTGGTATTCAAAATCCTAATACCAGCAATTACAGAAGATGTAGGAGAGGATCAAATTAAATAAATTCTTAGTATAAGACAATATGGCATCAAGAACCATTACATGTATTTGAGAAGCACCTGGAATGGGAGTTTAGAAAAGTATTACAAAAGAAATGTGATTTGGTCATATAAAAGGAGATGTAAATATAAACTAAACAGTCTTGGTATTATGAAACAGATGAACTTTAAAACACACAAGCAAGCAAACACACTTTGTATCAAAATGAATCCTATATTTAGAAAATGGTTCAAAATTGAGTCATGTTCAATCTCAACAAAATGTTTTACATGAGAACAAATGTCCATTTGCCTTTCTAAAATGTAAGGAGGAACATCTTAAAAGTTCATTTTTCCTTTAGCAGTACATAGTAAATGCTAAATGTAATCATGCTAATGCTTCCATTTGCTTTTAAAAACCTCGTGAGTAAGTTATATTTACTGCTTCATGCTTATGCTATGCTATGTTATTAATTTATATGCATTTATTTAATCGATATTCTCCCAGTTCTTATTATAAAGATAGATTTAAAATAGGTTAAAAAAAAAAAAAGTAAAAAAGGAAAGGAGGAAGTAAGGAAGGAGGGAGGGAGGAAGAATGGAAGGAAAGAAGGAAGAATGAAAGAGAGAGAGGGAAAGAAAGAGAAAGAAAGACAAAACTTTGTCAAAAAGGAATTTTCACTCTCGTCAGGAAGATATGTATTGTGTGAGTTCCCATTTGTGATCATTAAGGTTGTGTGTCAACTTAGCTGGGCCATGATCTCAGTGGTTTGGCAGTTATGATATAGTTTGGCAGTCGTATGATGATGTGATCACTTCCATGACGAGATCTGATATAATGTGATCACCTCCATGATGGGATCTGCTGTGAGTAGCCAATCAGTTGAAAGGGAGTTTCCTTGGGGGTGTGGCCTGCATCAAATATAAGTGGACTCTCTGCAAGGCTCGTAGGCTTTTCCTCACTGGATCTTGCAGCTAGCTCCTGTTCATCTGAACTCCGGTTCTTGGGACTTGAGCTAGCAGCTTACCTGATGTCTTGCCTGCCTGTCTTGGGAATCCCCCATCTTCACAGCCTGTGAGGAAAAGCCCTGCTGTCTGACCTGCCTGTCTTGGGTTTATCAGCCCCCATGAGCTATGTGAATCAGGAGAAGCCTCTATCCTGACCCACGGACTTGGGATATTCTAGCCTCAACAATCACCTGAGCCATTTCCCTGATGTAAGTCTCTCTCTATATATATTTTTATTTATTACTGGTTTTCCTTCTCTATAGAACCCAGCCTAAGACACCATTTATTAAATATGTATACATATATATATGCAAATACTCTAAATGTATAATATTTTATTTCATGAATGTAATATGATCAATATAGCAAATTTGTAAAGTATAGAAATAAAGAGAACACATACACACATATTTCCACAACTTGAAGCTAATCATTTAATCTTTTGTATTTTTCTTTACAGTCTTCTAGTAATGTAGAATTCTCCAAAAAGTGAATTGAAAGTCACAGTGGAGTCACAAAGATGAAGTCATCTGTCCTGACTGAAGGGACTTGTGAATGTTTAATGAAGGAGACACATGAGCTGGGTCTTGATACTGGTCAGACAGGGGAAGGATAAGCCCAACCGGCAAAGAAAAATAATGTACAAAATTATTGAGGCATGAAATAATGTGGAGTATAAGGCATATTGTAATTACTTCAGTTTGGTCTGTCCAAGTTTCTAGGTGGAAAATTGTGGAAGATAAGGCTAAAGTTGACAAGGGTAGAAGGATGGAGATGCCTACCTACTAGATCAAGACAACTAGACTCTTTAGACCAAAAGGAGCTGTTGACGGGTATTTTCTAAAAGGGTAACATGATTCAGGCTTTTTTTTTTTAGGCTTATGCCTTAAATAACAACAATAAGAATGCACGTAGGATAAAGAAGAGAAAGAAATAATGGCAGTTTGGGACAGTGACACCATTTGGAGGGGCTGTTATAATGGGCCAGTGGAGCAGATGATTGAGGCCTGAACTCAAATAAAAGGAGGAAGAAAGGAGAAGAGAATATTTACATAGCAGGTATAATAGAAAATAGGAAGAGACTATCAAGATTTTTGGTATAGAATATATAGAAGATGAAAAATACTTATTAATATAAAGTATGCAAGAGTTAGTCATTAGCCAAATTTAGGATAAAAGAAAGAGTAGGAATTGAGGATAATTCCTATGTTTCTACCATATGATATGGTGGTGCCATTACCAGAATGAAAAATACTGGTAGAAGTTAAGTATAAAGGAAAATGATAAAGATACATAGATATACACAGACACACATACAAGTGCAAACACACATGTGTGAAAATATACAAAAAGATGTGGTTTGTGTCTGACATTAAGAAGGGCATCTTTGCTAAAGACAGATAACTTTTTTTGTTTGTTTTTATAATTTTATTTTTTATTGTTGAGAATATACACAGCAGAACATACACAATTCAGCAATTTCTACCCATAAATTCAGTGACCTTGATTACAATCTTGAAGTTGTGCAACCATTTTCACCCTCCTTTTCTGAATTATTCTTCCCCCATTAACATAAACTCACTGCCCACTAAGTTTCTTATCTAATCAGTCCAGTTGCTGTTATGAGTTTGATTTCACACAGATAGCTCTTAAAAGACCAAATGCTCAAGACAGACATTCTCTACTAGCTAAGCTAAACTATTATTTGGTTTTAAGAAGACTTCAGGGGATATTTTTGGTTTAAGATTTAGGGACAAACTAGGAGGTGAAACAATCACTAAGCATTATAATAGACCAATTAAATCAGATATCCCATGAAACTACGAGCTTAATTTTCCAAAATAGAAACCAAATTCCATGAGGTGTTTGATTGTACATAAGCAGCCTTAGTAATTGCTCGTTTCTGTTTTCGTTCTTGTAAATGTATCTATCACATGACTTTTGCCAATTCAACCTTTTACAGGTGTGCAATTTATTGACTGCAATTACATTAATTGGTTGTACAACCCTTCCCCTAATCATCAAAACCAAAACCAAACTCATTGCTATCGAGTCAATTCCAACTGATAGTGACCCTATAGGATAGAGTAGAACTGCCCCATAGGGTTTCCAAGGAGTGGCTGGTTGATTTGAACTACCGACCTTTTGGTTAGCAGCTGTGCTCTTAACCACTGTGCCACCAGGGTTCCCTAATCATCAAAATGCAGAAACATTTGAAATCATATGAATTTTGGATTTGTTAGGATAATAGTAAGACCTGTGAAGAAGGACTATGCCCAGAAATCCATTTAAATAACAGGCAGAGAAAGACCCTACTATAAAATAAACAAAGATAGAACAATCAGAGATGGAGTGAATTGAGCATAATTTTGATACATTATGGAAGCCAAGAAGGAAGAAAATTTAAGAAGTACTAGACTAACGAACAGAGTGAAACGTCACTGAAATATCAATAGAAAAAAGTCAAAGGAGTGCTTAGAGGGACTGATAATTTTCCAGATCTTTGGCAACTTTATCCAGAGCAATTTCTGCAGAGCAATGAGGACAAAAAACAGGTTGCTTTGGGATATAAGAAGAATGTAAAGTTAGGAGGGAGAAAGAGTAATGCAGACTTCTTGTTCAAAAGGCTTGGTCTTGAAGAAAAGGAAGTAGATAGAATGTTTATGAGAGTTAACATGAGGTTATGGACACGTTTATAAAAGCAAAAGGGAGGAACTAGTGAAGAGGGGTAAGTTAAAGAGGGATGAGACAAATGCTAAATTAAGGAGCCCTGGTGGCTCAACGGTTAAATAGTTGGCTGCTAACTGAAAGGTCAGCAGTTGGAACCCACCAGCAGCTCTGTAGGAGAAAAGATCTGGTGATCTGCTCCTGAGAAAATTACAAAAATTCTTAAAATTCTACCGGGAAGTTCTACTCTGTCATATGGACTTGCTATGAGTCAGAATCAACTTGACAACACAAAACAGCAACAACAAGTGGTAGAACAAAAAAAGAAAGACCTTGAATAGAATAAGGTATATTTCTTTAGTTGAAGGAGAAGAAAATTAGGTCACCATGGATGTATGGAGGTAAATACTTTTGTAGAAAGTAGAAGGAGTCTAAATATTGTATATCATACCAACAGAAGAAAAAGAGAAATCCAAAGATAATTTCTTTCCCCCTTCTGATAGGTTACTTTGCAGAAGCTATTTCATCACTCTTATATTTTTAAATTTTAATTAAAGGCTGCTTAATAGTGGAGACTGAGAGAAAGAAACATAATAATCCAAGACAGTCTTATTTCATAAGATTGACTGAATCATAAAAGAAAGTATGGAACGGTTTAAGAAGGCAAAGGACTTGAAGCATCACAAAATTGATATCAGTTTGGTCTGAGATCCAGCAGCTCTTTTTGGATTCCATTTCTAGCTGAACTGAATGTATTTGCTCTATCACGATTTCCTTCTATCTTTTCAGTATCCTCAATAAAGTCTCACACTAAAACTCCCCAGCTGATCTATATCTGACATCTGCTGGGACATTCCTGAATAGATCAGCATTTGATTATGACTTGTTTCCTTTTATAAAATGCTTACCATGTGTATCATCAAAATGAAGGGTGGAGTATCTGTCTTGTGGCACACAATACAGGGTACTTAGACACACTTGCCTTTGTACAAATCCAAACTATGAGCTTGTTTCTTGATGAGAAGATAAACCTTGGTGAACTGAGTAAGACATTATAAATTGAAAACACATGCTTTACAGTGAAACTGGATACCTTATGTTTAAAAAGGTGCAAGGAATATGTTGTGTATTTCATAGTGATGGAATGTCAATGTAATAAAAGAACTAAAGTCAACATTTTCTATTAAAACGTTAATAATTATGTCCAGTCTTTCTTTCTTTCATTTTATTTTATTTCTCTATTTTTTTTTCTTTTTGAACTCAGGAAATTGAATACTCAGGGATTCATCAAGTGTTCTGAAATGAAAATAACTGTGTATTCAAAAGTACCCAAATAATGCACATCATGCCAGTCTGACACAACAGACGGACCCCCTTATTGAGCTTGGAATCTAACCAGAACATTCTGCCAGTATGCTTTTTTGTGCTTACTTTACCCAAAAAAATAGCTCCACAAAATAAACAAAACTGATACATGGCTTTTTGAGTTTTTTACTTTGTTAAAGTGCACTTTGGCAATTGTAGCAAAAGTGACTTCAAATATCTACTTTTTAGACTTAATAAATATAAAGCTGTACATGATAAGCAAAATATAGGACAGTCTATCATCTGTGTAATCATTAAAACCGTATTTCAATTCACTGATGTAAAAAAAAAGTCCTTGAGTTAAACTACAAATAATAATACAGAAAACCAAATGTTAATGATGACTATATAGAACCTTTAACACAATTTAAATGAATCAGAGAAAAACAAAGAATAATATCTGAGACGAAATTAGTAAGAATCTAGATTGCATTTTTATTAAGTATGGTTTACCATCAGTATATATATGAGCATACATTTTCAAATTACATAATATTTGCTGAAGAACATAGAAAAACATAAATCCTAAATCAAATATAAAGACACATCTTGAATTCTCTGATTATATCTCATATTTACCCTTATTATGTGTCAAGATTGACCCCTTATATTTGAAAGCATGGTATTTTATAAAGATGATTAAATAATAAAATCCTATTTCAGGTGGTCTGTGTTAACAAGAAGCTTCATTTATTGAAACCTGAATCAAAATTCATTTGATAACAGGAACAGATAACACAAATAGTTATCATAAAACTATAATTGCTCATAAATTTTTATAAATTAATAAAAGCTAATATCTAAGACTAAATGCAAGTATTTACTTAGTTGACTGGTTGTATTTCACCAAGCCTATGCTTATCAAATAAGAGATTTAAGGCTAATCTCTGTTTTCTTGGATGTTTCCATTACCTCTGGGCACTTTTCTTCTGTAATGTGGACTTGTATTTTCATCAGGACTTTTTGCTGAGTGGTGGGATCTTTGTCGGCTTTGAAGAAAGATTGGGTATTAAGTTCATGTAACTATATGATTCTGTTCAATAGCATTAGTTCTCTTTGCATTATTTGTAGTTATTTATTTGCTTTGTATAAAGGCTTTTTGTACCTTTCCTGTTCTTCATCCAAAGCAATGAATTACTGCAAGATAGGGACAATGTTTTACTGGTCACTGTTTCATGTAGTGATTAGCAAAAGTAGAAGCTTCTCTACTAGTTGAAATTAATTCCAGTCCTCTTAAATGAGTGGATGTATGACTTTTCTATCCTCCAACAAACACTTTATTAAATAATTTTTATAGTGTGGGCACTTCTTGGCTGTAGTGATACAGAGATTAATAAAATTAAAGGTGTTTCTCTGGAGAAAGTTGTAATAAATGAAGGTATTCCAGCAAATAAAAACATAAGCGTAATGTGATCAGTGCTAATTTACACATATAGAAATTTGCTATAAAGAACCTAGGAGGAACTGTCTAGTTTTCTGGAACGACACAAGTAGACTTCATTGTGGAAATGACACCTACACTGAGTCTTGAAGGATAAGGATAGGGCCAAGTGGCTAATCAAAGAAAAGGAGATAAAAAAGACAACAAAAAACCCTGTACAACGCTTCATAGAAATGTGAATCAGGTTGCAAATGGCGCAAAGTTCGAAGCCTAACAATGACTGCCTTTGCATGACATGTTTAGGTGCTGAGATTTGAATTCTTGTATCTGTACGCCACCTCCACCACCCAAAAAAAAGAACGTTGTCTAAATAATAATTCTGTAGGATCATGATAGCTGTAACTGAGATAAAAGAGTTTCTGGGATTCAACACATTTGATGGAGGGGAATCCTCTAGTATAGTGTTTACCATCTACCAACTGACTCTCCCCTATCGCACACACACTCACACTCACCCATTGACTTCAAGGGTTCTTTGTGTGTTTGTGTATGCGTGTGTCTGTGTCTGCATGTGTCGTTTGGCTACTTGCACATGGAAGAAGTCTATTAAGCCTCTCCTTTTTATACATCGAAACCTGGTGGCGCAGTGGTTAAGCACTTAGCTGCTAACCAAATGGTCAGCAACTTGAACCCACCAGCCACTCAGTGGGAGAAAGATGTAGCATTGGCTTCTGTAAAGATACAGCCTTGGAAACCCTATGGGGCAGTTCTATTCTGCCTATAGGGTCGCTATGAATCGGAATAGACTGGATGGCAGTGGGTTTGATTTTTTGTTCTTGTTTTTATGCATAATTAGTATGTGACCTGTGAAGAGTGGACAGGAATAAGCAGGGACAAAGACTAATATGGTAGAGAATGTTTATTTCTATTTTCAGGAGAATGAATGGAAAATATAAGGGAACTTACTCAAATAAGGAATCACTGAGAGGAAAAAGAGGAAGGCAGGGTCGCTAAAAATCATTGGACCATAGATCCTATTTTCCTGAGGCAACTTGTAGGACTAATAAACAGAGGATCACATTATGAAATACTGCCACAGAAAGTTTGGGAGGCTTCCTTGAAGTGCTTCAAAGAGTGGAATAATATTAGCAGATCTGTGATTTAAAAATTTAGAAATATGAATAGAGAGAAGGGTTCATTATTCATTAGAAATCCTTAAAATGGCTACCATTAGAATATAAACTTCTTTTAGACTATTTTTTTCAATCTATCATAATGTTAGGGGAAAAAATGGACAATTTCTGTTGCAAGTTGGTTCTCTAGGAAATAGACTTTCAGGGGAGTTTATTTTGCAGGGTGTTTACCCTTAGGATCAACACCAGTAGAAGGGGAGAGAAGGGAAGGAAAGAACGAACTGAATAGAAGGAAAAGTTGAGTGGAAATGAGGCCTAACTTTTGCTTCAGCTGACTCAACAGGGAGCTCTAAGGCTAAAATGCCCTGGCAACATTGTCCCATGTTGGGAAGAAATGGCCAGGACTTAAGAGCTCACTTCAACCAGCAATTGGATATGGGCTTTCCCAGAAAAGGTGTGACCTTAGATGAAGCTGCTCTCTGCAGCCAAGGCAATCCATGAAGGGACTGATAGTTGATAGCTTTCTGCCAACAGTACACACAAAAGCTGGAGAAACAACATCATCCTCGAAGGGAGATTTACATGGGCACCATGCCCATTTCCCTATTCTTTACAAATTTACTGTTCAATTAGTTGAACATAGTTACTTAATTACCCAGCAGTCATATCTTCTCCAAGACAAGTATTCACATATTTTCACCTCCTTGATCTTTTAAATCAGTGTTTATTATAAGTTCTAAAGTGCTTTTCACTTACTATATTTATTTAGAGACATAAGCCTAGAGAGAGTTCTAGTAAAAACTAGACCATAAAACATTGCATGGGAGTCCTTAAAGGACACAATAAACACTTAATATTTTAAAACCCTCTGAATATATATATATATATATATATGTAGTTTTTGGGTGCCTCCGAGTCAGTTCCTACTCATAAAGACCCTACATACAACAGAATGAAACACTGCCCAGTCCTGAGCCATCCTCACAATAATTACTATACTTGAGCCTGTTGTTACAGCCACTGTGTCAATCCATCTAGTCGAAGGTCTTCCTCTTTTTTGCTGGCCCTTTACTTTACCAAGCATGATGTCCTCTCCAGGGACTTGTCCCTCCTGATAACATGCCCAAAGTACATAAGACTAAAGTCTCACCATTTTTTCTAAGGAGCATTCTGTCTGTACTTCTTCCAGAACTGATTTCTTCGCACTTCTGGCAGTCCAACACCATAATTCAAAGGCATCAATTCTTCTTCAGTATTCCTCATTCTTTGCCCAGCTTTCACATGCATGTGAGGTGACTGAAAATACCATGGCTTGGGTCAGGTTCACCTTAGTCCTTAAAGTGATATCTTTGCTTTTTAACAATGTAAAGAGATCTTTTGCAGCATGTTTCATTAAAGCAATACATTGTGCAATTTTTTTTTTTTAATTCCAATAAAACTTTATTTACAAAAATAGACAATGGGCCAAATTTGTCAAGCAGGCTATAGTTTGCTGAGCCATGTTTTAAATTTGTGTCCATGATAGCATGCTATAAATCTCAATCACTAGCCTATGTTTTCTACTCAGTACTATATTTTTGTGGTCTCAGTCAGGAGTCTCTATAATGTTGATGTGACATTGATATAGTGGGCTATTTTTTTGAACTTTTTTTGTGGTTTAGGTTATAGTTTACAGAACAAATTAGTTTCCCATTGAACAATTTTTCATGACATTGGTTGCTATCCCCTCAAAGTGTCAGCACTCTCCCCATTTCCTCCCTAAGTCCCCCATTTCCATTTGTCCAGCTTTCCTCCCCCTTCCTGCTTTCTGATCTTTGCTTTGTGGCAAATAATACCTTTTGATCGCGTATGTTTGATTTTTCTGGGTAGCACGTTTCTCATGGGGTTATTGTTCACTTTATAGGCCTGTCTATTTCTCTGAAAGGTGATCTCTAGATGTGGTTTCCTTTTCAAGTTCAAAGGATGTCTTAAGGCCATAGTCTCAGGGGTTCCACCAGTCTCTATTAGAAGAGTAAATCTGTTCTTTTTTTATGAATTTTAATTTTATTCTACATATTTCTCCATTCTGTCCACTACCTTCTATTGTGATCCCATTCAGAGAAGTTGGTAATAGTAGCCAGGCACCATCTAGTTCTTCTGGTAGGGCTAGTGGAGACTGTGGTTCAAATGGTCCACTAGTCCTTCAGACTAATTCTTTCCTTGGATTTCTTTTTTTTTTTTTCTACTCTTCTTTGCTCCAGACAAGAAGAAACCAATAGCTGTATCTTAGATGGCCGCTCATAAGCTTTTAAGACCATAGTCTCTACTCACCAAAGTAGGATGTAGAGCAATTGTCTTTACGGACTTTGTTATGCCAATTGACCGAGATGTCACCAAAGGGCTTAGACTATGGTCCTAAGCCCTCAAGCCCAGTAATCTTTGATTTCTTGACTGCTGCTTCCATGGATGTTCATTGTGGCTCCAAATAAAATGAAATCCTTGACCAATTCAATCTTTTCTCTGCTTTTTATGATGCTGCCTATTGGTCCAATTATGAGGATTTTTGTTTTATGTTGAGGTGTAATTATACTGAAGGCTGTAGTCTTTGGTCTTCATCAGTAAGCTCTTCAGGTCCTCCCTGGTTATGTCATCTGCATATTGCAGGTTGTTAATGAGTCTTCCTCCAGTTCTTTACTAGTGTATGGAAAAATATTTGTCTTCCCAAAAGAATGAATCTGACAGCCTTCATTATTCATTCCTTGTTAAATAAAATTATCAAGTTATAGCATAAAACTTTATTCTAGAAGAGAAAGCTAATTACTGAAACTCTAACACTTTCCTCACCAAGTTAGAATACTTAATGTCTAGTATTCAAGTTTCTTTCTCAGAAAATAAGATAACTGGTTTTAATTCTCCTAAAAATTCCTCCCACAAATGCTTACTAAATTAAACTGTAATCCCTGCCTCCCCCCAACCATTTCTCTTCTTTGTAGAATTATAAGGGGAAAACTGCAGCACTTACACATGCTAAGATGTAATTTTCCAGAACTTGTGCCCGTCCAATTTTTCTAATAGCTTGAGAGCCTAATATAGTTCCTATATTCAGGGTATATAAAGCCTGTCAACATTAAAATCATCTCTTTCTTTCTCTGTCTGCTTCCTACCCCAACCTAACCTCCCTCTCCATTCTTATTTTAAAAAGAATTGAGCAATTAAGACATTTCTCAGACTTATTCTTAACAGTGTCCCAGAGCCAAAAATTTAGCTCTTCAATATATTAAACTCATTTAACTCACATTTATTTCACATTTTAAAATAAATCCCTAATTCCATATTTAGATTTCTTTTGACTAAAGTAGAATATTGAAGATATTTCCCTTTATTATATTAATATATACTTTTTAGAGTATTCTGACTTCCATTATGCTGTTTTGATAAATACCTCTCTTTTTCATTTTTTTAAAATAAGTTGTCCACAATCAAAATACATTTCTAAAGTATATAATTAACCTCAAACAGAATTTTGTTAAAAGTTATACAGAAAGCTTTCATAAGTACATATATAAACTTTAAGTATAATTATTTTAAAATATATTTTTAGAAGTTTTCTATTGTAGATTACTTTTCTCATCCAAAATCAAAAATGGCAATTTATTTGTCGCTAAATACTTTTATTTATCAAACACTTGACCAGCAATTACCAAACTTTTCAGAACACTAATGTAAAGAGTTACTCTGTAAAAGACACAGATTGTGTGGTTAGATAAGTGTGAGTAATTCCTTGGAATTGAGTAATATACATTGGCACTTTAGAGACTCTGTTAAATACAATACTCATGACACAAATTTCATTTTGTTTAGCTCAATGTTTCATACCTTTATTTAAAGACAGATGATTTTATTAATATACCAACAAATATTTGTTTATTTAACTACTATTAAATACATAGACCTGGAGATAAAAAAAAAACCAAAAGGGAAGAACACTCTTGACATTTCTCAAGCTGAAAGAACTGAAGAAAAAATTCAAGCCTCGAGCTGCGGTAGTGAAGGATTCTACAGGGAAAATACTAAATGACACAGGAAGCATCAAAAGAAGATGGAAGGAACATGCAGAGTCACTATACTAAAAAGAACTGGTCAACATTCAGCCATTTTAGAAGGTAACATACGATCAAGAACCAGTGGTACTGAGGGAAGAGGTCCAAGCCACACTGAAGACATTGGTGAAAAACAAGGCTTCAGGAATTGATGAATACCAATAGAGATGTTTCAGCAAACAGATGCAGCACTGGAAGTGCTCACTTGTCTATGCAAGAAATTTGGAAGATAACTACCTGGCCAATCAACGAGAAGATATCCATATTTGTACTCATTCCAAAGAAAGGTTATCCAACAGACTGCGGCACTATCATTAATATCACGTACAAGTAAAATTTTGTTGAAAATCATTCAAAAACAGTTGCAGCAGCACATCAACAGAGAACTGCCAGAAATTCAAGCCAGATTCGGAAGGGGACTTAGAACAAGGGATATCATCATTGATGTCAGATGGATCCTGGCTGAAAGCAGAGAGTACCAGAAAGATGTTTACCTATGTTTTATTGGCTATGCAAAAGCATTCGACAGTGTGGAGCATAACAAATTATGGATAATATTGCAAAGAATTGAAATTCCAGAACACTTATTTGTGCTCGTGAGGAACCTGTACTTAGACCAAGAGGCAGTCTTTCCAACAGAACAAGGGGATGCTATATGGTTTAAAGTCTGGAAAGGTGTGCATCAGGGTTGTATCATTTCACCATACTTATTCAATCTGTATGTTGAGCAAATAATCCGAGAAGCTGGACTATATGGAGAAGAAAGCTGCATTAGGATCGGAGGAAGACTAATTAACACCCTACTATATTCAGATGACACAACCTTGTTTGCTGAAAGTGAAGAGGACTTGAAGTACTTACTGATAAAGATCAAAGACCACAGCCTTCAGTATGGATTATACCTCAACATAAAGAAAATAAAAATCCTCACAACTGGACCAATAAGCAACATCATGATAAATGGAGAAAATATTGAAGTTGTCAAGGATTTCATTTGACTTGGATTCACAATCAACACTCATGGAAGCAGCACTCAAGAAATTAAAAGAGGCATTGCATTGGGAAAGTCTGCTGCAAAAGATCTCTTTAAAAGTGTTAAAAAGCAAAGATGTCATTTTAAGGACTAAGGTGTGCTTGGCCCAAGCCTTGATGTTTTCAATTGCCTCATATGCATGTGAAAGCTGAACAATTAATTAGGAAGATCAAAGAAGAATTGATGCCTTTGAATTATGGTGTTGGCGAAGAATATTGAATATACTATGGACTTCCAGAAGAACAAACAAATCTGTCTTGGAAGAAGTACAGCCAGAATGCTCCTTAGACATACTTTGGACAAGTCCCTGGAGAAGGACTTCATGCTTAGTAGAGTTAGCGAAAAAGAGGTAGACCCTCAACGCGATGGATTGCTACAGTGGCTGCAACAATGGGCTCAAACACAGCAACAATTGTGAGGATGGCATAGGACAGGGCATTGTTTCATTCTGTTGTACATAGGATCGCTATGAGTCTGAACTGACTCAACGGCACCTAACAACAACATTTTAAATAATTACTGTGCCGCAGGCTGTATTGCAGGGAGAAGAACCATAGTATTCTATAAAAAATATGATTCCAGTCTCAGAGTTTAAAATTTAATAATAATAATAAAGTGTTCCTTTTAAATGGGTGATCTCAGTTACATCTTTAAGACAATTTTATAGATGTAAAAAATATAATTTTGTAGATATTTAAAAGAAAAAAAAAAAAGAAACTGAAGCAGAGAGGAAGTATGTGAATTCCCAAGGTAACAAAGCATTAAGTAAGAGAGCTAGGATTCAAAACCAGGTGCTCTGCTCCAAATGCTGTGTTCTGAAATGCTGGAGTACAGCTGCTTACGTGTATTTGCCAATGCTACAATAGACTCTAGGTTGCTGAGACCTCAGGTCTGTTTTATCCTGTAAAATGTTTTATTTCTTATTTCTAACACAGCGTTCATATTGGCAAAGTTAAAACCAAAACCAAGCCCATTGCCATAGAGTTAATTCTGACTAATAGATCCCTGGTGGCTCAGTGGTTAAAGAGTTCAGCTGCTAACTGAAGGGATCCCCATAAACTGACATTTGCCCACTCATCCCTGTTTTACTCTTCTGTGTGATCAACTAGTTCCCTTCTATTAGCTATGCTCTTTTCTCAGTTCTCTCCAATCCTAAAACCAGACTTTATTCACCATAAACTTCCAACCAGGAGTCTTCCTTCCTCATGTAAAATTCATAAGGGGTAATGGTAGACTTCATGCTCGTCTTGTCCATGTTTCTTTCCTTAACTTACATTTCCAGTCAAAGCCCAAGACTCTCTGACTTCGCATTTTTAAATATTTTACAATCAAATCAGTGTTTTCTCATTCACTTACCCAGTTGTTCAAACTAACTATCGGGAGTTTGACTCCCTCCTCTCCCTTACTCTTTATAACGAAGAAATTATGTTTCGCTGTGGATTCTACCTCATGTATTTTCTTAAATTCATCTAATTCTCTCTATTCTCAATGCTATGACTATTTAAAACTATTTTCCTTTCTCCCCTGGATTAGTGCCATACATTCCCTACTGGTCTCACTGCATTTTCTCTTACCACCTTATCACCCATTTTTCTCACTCTAGCTATAGGGACATGTGTGGGAATGTGACTGAGATGTTCCTCCTACTATTCCCGTTGGAGGAATATGCAGAAGGTATAGCTATACCATTAAAAAAAAAAAATTGCAAAAACAGACCTATGCTCCATATGGTCTTATTTCTGGTACCAGACCTTTGCAATCCACATCAATTTTCCCACTAAACCACATTTGTTTGTTGGTTTTTGCAAGAAGAAAAGAGGAGCGAATTGTTAACTTGAGAAGAACATGTCATGAGGCATTAATGTCTTTTCCTCCTACCTTCTTGTGAAGTATGGGTGGAATCAAATGCTTGTACCTTCTCACTCTCTTTTACCCCTAAGTTTGGAAAACGATTTACTGAATTTGATGAGCCTTCAAACTGTTGATGGGTGGGTTGCAGTGCATATGAGTAAAAAGGATAGAAGACACAGTAAAGCTGAAAATGCAGTGACTATGATTCCCATCTCGTAGTGTGGAAAAGGTATGTATGTGTTTCTCAGAGGAGCAGAGGGGAAATGGAAGCTACAGCACCTGTAGCATGGTATGAGGTAGGAAAAAAACAATGATAATACGGTACAAAATCACTTGCCCCTTGTTATGCTTACCCGAGTTAGAGAACTGTATGGGGGATGGTGTAGGACACACTGGGAAACCAATAAACACACCCCATGGGAGAGACAGCATCTGAATGCTAACAGGGCCCTGGAAGCCAATGGCAAGAAAGAATTAGATGGAAAAAATATAAAAATCTATGACCAACAAAGGAGGGGCCCGAAAACTTGCAACCAAGAAAACACGTTTTTCTTATCTAGGTAGATATTTTGTTTGCCATTTTTTCCCTACTCCATCCTTATTCTTTGCTTCTGCAGCAGACATGGGGGCCATGCAAAGAACAAGAGAGCATGGGAAGCAAGAAACAAACTGAATTTAACCATACTCCTACTTCAGTGCCTCTGGTGGCTTATTGAATCTAGTAAGAACCTGGCTCTGAGGGAAGGAGTATTCAATTGGATGGAAGCATTCGGTAGTATTTAAATTTTACTAAATATTTATCCCAAATGAGAGTGTTTTAAAATCCAGAGAACTCCTATATAGAACAGGGTATTTTCTTATTTGCTAAGACTGAGTTCCGATTAATTGGCACATTTATTTCCCCTTGTCCATGATGTTTCAAATATTAAAGCTGATCTTAGTTACCGATCTAAATACTGTGGCATTTTGATCCATCACTGAATTGAAATTGTTTAATTCACACCTGTTGGACCTTCTTTTAAAAAGCAAATCTGTAAAATTAATTTTCTTGCTTAAACGTCTTCAAAGACTTTCTATTGAAGTTATGCTAGCGGCTAAGAACTTTTTGCCTCTCTTGCTCCTCTGTACTTTATCCCATGCATTTCTCATTAGCTTCATCTTCCTCTATCTCCCACTTGATTTGCGTGTTCTAATTGTGTTCATTTTAAATCAGTGTTTTGAATATGCCTGTTATCTTGCTTCAAGCCTTCACATATACTGTTCCCTTTGCCTGGAATACCACTTTTTATCCAGCTCACGCTTTTCCAATTTTCAGGTCTTTCCGTATTTTCACTTACACAGGAAGGCCTTTATTCTGTAGCATATTCCTTTTTGTAACATTCATCATGTTTGAAATTACTATTTTTGTGTCTTCCTTCCCAAGCAAACTTTTAAGCAATAGAATATTGTCAGCCTTCTTTATTTAAATTCTGTTTAGTGCAATGTCTGTGTAAGCATTCAATCAATCTCCTATTTAACAAATTCATTAACTTTTGTACTTCAACAGTACTGTTTACCTTGGACTGTCAAAGACCACTCTCAGTGCAAGTTAAGAGAGAAAATACACACATACACACACACACACACACAGACAGCCATCAGAGACTCGCTAATCAGAATGAGTCACAGAGGAAACGTGAGTTAAAGCAACATCACTGATAGAAGAATGCGGAGATTTCTCAATACAGAGGGTCATCAATCTTAGCAGGCCATAATAGCCTGTGGGTAAAAATGAGATCACATTAAAATAAATAAATCAGATTTCTCTACATCTTGTACACATATATATAACAAAGATTCAAAATTTTTTCTTTCATTTCTACCCCCCCAAAAAAGTGAAATAAATTAATACAATTAACCAGGGACTGCCAAGTTGTGACTTGTTTTAACACATGTGCCTGAACACTCTTACATACTCTTTTGCTTCATTTCATCTTTTTAATGTCTGTTATCTATGAGGTCATCTGAAAGCGGAGCCTCCACATAGTTAAAGACAGAGGTCAGTCCTCCCTGTGGGCACCTGATGGAACTCAATATCCTTTCTCTAAAAGAATAAAACTTAGGTATGAATATGCATGCAGAAAAAAGGAACATACTGTTCCTCCAAATCCCTGAATTTGCCCTGGGTGCCAGAATATAAACATAAAAGCCCACTTCTTCCCATGTCCAGTAATTAATGTGAATAGATATTTAGGGCTGCTTATTGTAGTAAAATCTGTGCACGAGCATTTAAGGCAAAAAAAAAAAAAGAAAAAGTCTTCACTGAAACTAAATATCAGATGAAATATTTTAACTTATTTTTCTAAAAGTTATTGAGTTAGAGCTAAGCATTTATTTTTCTTTTCAACCTGTGGAAACTTGATTTTTCTCTAAGATTCCACATAAAAGGTAAAATAAAAAGCAAACATCCTTCTTCTATCTTAGGAGAGTCAAATTAGAAATTATTGAATATCACTCTGTAGTAAGTATTCTACCAGTACTTTTCATTTATTAATCATTTTTCCTCCAACACACTGAGGAAAATTATTGTTAGCTTCATTTTATACTTGCTATCTGCCCAAGTTTTAGAATAATTTTGCTGAAGATAGCTCAAAAACAGTTGCAGGAGCGCAATGACAGGGAACTGCCAGAAATTCAAGCTGGATTCAGAAAAGGAGGTGGAATGAGGGACATCATTACTGATGTCAGATGGATCTTGACTGAAAACAGAGAATACCAGAAAGATATTTACCTGTTTTTCTGTGTTTTATTGACTATGCAAAGGCATTTGACTATGTGGAGCATAACAAATTATGGATACCATTGCAAAGAGTGGGAATTCCAGAACACTTAATCGTGCTCATGAGGAGCCTGTACATAGACCAAGAGGCAGTCATTCTAACAGAACAAGGGAAACTGCACGGTTTAAAATCAGAAAAGTTGTGTGTAAGGGTTGTATCCTTTCACCATACTTATTCAATCTGTATGCTGAGTACACAATCTGAGAAACTGGTTTATGTGAAGAAGAACATGGCATCAGGATTGGAGGAAGACTCATTAACAACCTGTGATATGCAGCCACAACTTTGCTTGCTGAAAATGAAGAGAATTTGAAGCACTTGCTGATGAAGACCGAAGACTGCAGCCTTCAGTCTGGATTACACTTCAACATAAAGAAAACAAAAATCATCACAACTGGAACAATAAGAAATATCACGATAAATGGAGAAAAGACTGAAGTTGTCAAGGATTTCATTTGACTTGAACTCACAATCAATACCCATGGAAGCAGCAGTCAAGAAATCAAATGACATATATCATTGGGCAAATCTGATATTTAGGCAACCCATGGTATTTTCAATCACCTCATATGCATGCAAAAGCTGGACAATGAATAAGGTAGACCAAAGAAGAACTGATGCATTTGAATTATGGTATTGAGGAAGCATATTTAATATTCCATGGTCTGTCAGAAGAGTGAACAAATCTGTTTTGGAAGAAGTACAGCCAGAATTCTCCTTAGAAGCAAATATGGTGTTTTGTTGTACATAGGGTCTATATGAGTTGGAACCAACTCAATGGCTCTTTACAACAAGAACAGTGTGATTCAACTATCCCTGGGTGGTTCAAATGGTTGAGCACTTGAATACAAGCCAAAAGTGTGTCAGTCTGCATCCACCCAAAGTTGGCTAGGACGACAGGCCTGGCAATCTGCTTCCCAAAAGTCACAGCCATGAGAAGCCTATGGAGCAGTTCTATTCTGCATGCATGCGGTTGCCATGAGTCGCAATTGATGGAAACTAACACCAGCAACATTGTGATTCAAGAGCCTATGATCCTAACCATTATCCTTTCATGCCTCCTTATATTAACCAGCCCTAATACATTTTTCCAATCGATTTTGAAGATTGCTGATCACAGATGCTCAATCTGAACTTTACCAAGATCTCTTTATTTTGACCTTGGGAATCTTTGAATACTTGAATACTTAGCTTGCTTTCCTCACTCTTATTACCAACCGTATATAAATATCTCCCCCTAAATCTTTTGTTCTACTAATTAGGGCCAGTATCAACCTTTCCCTTAATTCTGCTCACATTGTGTGTTCAATATTTCTACTTTATTTTACCTGCATATTCACATAGAAATATTGATCACTATAAATTCTAGAAATATTTTAATATTATATACAGTTAATTTTATTTTTAGATGAAAACATGCAAATGATATTATTTATCCTTATTGTAAACATACAACTACTACACACAGCCATGCAGTATTTGCAGTTATATTTCAAATGAATAGACATTATTATTGTTCCATGAGAACTCACTGAGGTATAGAACCTTTGTCTTAAACTTTCTTTAAAACAGAGCAGAGAATTTGTGACATTGAAGTGGCCCTTAACATATGGGTTTGAAAAATAAATCTCTTCCTTTATTTAAAGAAAATATCCATTCTGTTGCTATTGCATTAAACTTCTAAAGCATGAACTCAATCAGGAGCATTATGGCTTATTAATTTTAATTCAATCCCTTTCACTTTTGATGAATAATATAACTTCTTGTCTACTCTAATACACATAAAACAGAATCTTAAAATATTACAACAGTGAAATTTAATTCTCTAACATTATCAGATTTTTTTCTTAATTTATATTTCCCCTTCATTTATTTTTCTTTGTTCGTTTATCTTTCTAATACTGCTGAATGGAGTTTTTAAAGGATTCCAAAATTTGTGCTTCATTCAAAATCTGTGCATCTTTCAGCTAATGCTTCACACGTACAACTTTCTGAACCAGCTTCTTTTTGCTTCAACTGTCACATTTTAAAATAAATTAGAGACTCACCATCCACTGGCTATTGAAGTTAATGAATTCATTGACTTGAATGTTTTGGCTTTCTTTGATCTAAGTTATTTTCTCAGTAATACTGTGATTTACCTGACATTAAAGGGCGAACTGAGCAATGAGTTTTGGGAGCTACAGTTATATAAAACAGCACCAGTATACCAATGAATGGCATTAATTGCTCTTGGGATATTTACATGGTAACAGGATGCTAATATAACATTTCTAGGATATACCAAATGTCAAGTATTATTATTAGTATTATACCAGTGGAAGATATAATTATTTAGTTCTATTCAGCAGATGTAGTTAATACCTACTATATGCAGACATTTTGAGGGAAATCATAAAAAGCATATAAATGCACTCAAAGAAGATGAAAGTGAATATGGTCTGACTTCAGAATATATCCCCTGTCACCCCCTTCATTATATTGGAAGAAATTTTTTCTTTCTTATTATTTACCACTTCGATTTAAAATTAAAAGGAAAAAAAATCAGATAACTGAGGAAATACATTAATCAAGTTTTAAAATAACTGAATTTTTGCTATCATAATTTCTGCCTGGGTAAAGAGATATGAAAAATAAGACTCTAATTTTCTGCCTATTGATTACAAAAAATTTGATGCAAATATGCATTTGTGAGGCCATTCAATAGTACACTTTCTTGATTTAAACATCTTTCTTCTAATATTTACTGGGTTGCTTGCATAATGTTTTTCTCCTTATCATAGAATGCAGAACATCATCATTCACAATCACAGCCCTCACTCTAAGATCACAGAGTAAGCACTTAAATACTTTTGTTAAATTAATTGCCTTATTTTTTTTTCCTTGCAATGTTTTGGTATTTTATATTTTCTCTGCTTCATTATTAATTTGAACCTCAAACATTGGCAATTACCTCAACTGTATTTTATACATCTTTGTAGAATTCTGCTTTCTTAATATAAGGGCCTTTCTTTAAAAAATAAAAAAAAGACAAGAAAAATATCACTGACAGTCAACTTTGACTAATTGAGCCCTGACGGATGGCAACCTCATGTGTGTCAGAGTAGATCTGTGCTTCCTAGGGTTTCCAATGGCTGATTTTTTGGATGTAGAGCACCAGGTCTTTCTTCCAAGGTGCTTCTGGGTGAACTTGAACCTCCAGTCTTTCAGATAGCAGCTAAGTGCATTAACCGTTTGCATTCTTCAGGGACTCCAGGACCCTTGTAAGAGCCTTCAGTTGTGAGAATCTCAAAATAGTATGAATAAGTTGAAGATAAGAACAAAATAATTTCATAGACAATAAATAAAAATTCCTAGTCAATGTGCAACTCAGGCTGATTTGGTAGGTGGGAAGAAAAGGAGTGAATAAATGAAAACTCATGCCAGCCATGTGAGCCTAAAACGACCAATCAAAATGTTTTTATGTGAATTTATATGGATTGAAGCAAGATTTTCCTTCTTTCTGAGATGATAAACTTGAGCATTTGTATAAGATTTCTGATGGTAGGGGCTTTCCTACCTTATAATAGAAACCTGACAATTTTTTTTTTTTTTCAATGCAGAGGAGAGAAGATCTGATAAATAGAAAAAGAAAGTCAATCCCCAAATTCATTGTTTAAGAATCTGTGTATAGCTATGTCTGAACCACTGAACTTTTCAATTAGGATAAGCCAATAATTTTGTTATTGTTTTTGCTGCAGTTATTTTCAGTTGGGTTTCTGTCATTTGCAAATAAAAGGATTTTGATAGAAATCAGTTGGACAGAAGTGAGGTAGATATCCATTGCTATTTTGGATATCAATGAGACAAAAGAGACATAAAAAATCTCAGCTTGACTGAGCTACTCACCCTATTTCAGTGAGCAGCTGAATCTCAAATACCAAGAGACAGGTGATAAGAACCATGGATCCCCTCTTTACTTCTGCTGAAACTAGTACAGTAAGTGTACTGAAACCGAACGCGAAGGTCATTATAGTTGGATCAAGTTCCTCCCATGTAAGAGACTGCCAATTCCTTGCTCCAGTGGAAGTCACTCGATTCAGACTGGCATGCTTCCTGTTACTTATAATAACGATAATCATTTATTTGCCCAGGCAATATCTTCTGTGTTTTTAAAATCTGGAGCACTTTTTTCCTTCCCCCTCACTTAGCAGAACTCTATTCAGTCTTCCACGGCTCGTTTCAAGTTCCGGTTCAGCTGAATTTGTTTCCAAACAATATAGCTTACAATTATGATTCTTTTATTATCAAAAATTTGTCTCATATTTAATAATAATAACTAACAATTACGTAGCGTTCATTATGGGTCAAATATTGTGCTAAATGTTGTTGTTACCTGCCACCAAGTTGGCTCTTACTCATAGCGACCCCATACACAACAGAACTAAACACTGCCGGGTCTTGCACCATCCTAACAATTGTTGCTATGATTGAGCCCATTTGTTGCAGCTACTGTGTAAATCTATCTCATTGGAGGTCTTCCTCTTTTTTGATGACCCTCTGCTTTACCAAGCATGATGTCCTTCTCCAGGGACTGGTCCTTTCTGATAACATGCCCAAAGTATGTGAGACAAAGTCTCCTCATACTAGCTTCTAAGAAGCATTCTGGCTGTAATTCTTCCAAGACGAATTTGTTCGTTCTTCTGGTAGTTGCTGGTATATTCTATGTTCTTTGCTGACACCATAATTCACACTCATTCATAGTCCAGCTTTCATACTCATATGAGGTGATTGAAAATACAGTGTCTTGGATCAGACACACCTTAGTCCTCAAAGTGACAACTTTGCTTTTTAACACTTTAAAAAGGTCTTTTGCAGCAGATTTACCTGATCCAACATGTTGTTTGATTTCTTGACTGCTGCTTTCACAGAGGTTGATTGTGGTTCCAAGTAAAATGAAATCCTTGACAACTTTAATCTTTTCTCCATTCATCATGATATTGCTTATTGGTCCAGTTGTGAGGATTTTTGTTTCCTTTATGTTGAGGTGTAATCCATACAGAGGGCTGTGAGCCTTGATTTTCATCAGTGAGTGCTTCAAGTCCTCTTCACTTTCAACAAGCAAGTTGTGCCATCTGTGTATTGCAAGTTGTTACTGAGTCGTCCTCCAATCGTGATGCCCTATTCTTCTTCATATAGTCCAGCTTCTCAGATTATTTGCTCAGCAAACAGATTGAATAACTATGGTGAAAGGATACAACCCTGATTCACACCTTGCCAGACTTTAAACAACACAGTATCCCTTTGTTCTGTTCAAACAACTGCCTCCTGGTCTATGTACAGGTTCCTCATGAGCACAATTAAGTGTTCTAGAATTCCCATTCTTCGAAATGTTATCTATAATTTGTTAAGATCCACACAGTTGAATGCGTTTTCACAGTCAGTAAAACACAGGTAAACATCTTTTTGGTATCCTCTGCTTTCAATCAAGATCCATCTGACGTCAGCAACAATAATATAGTTACAGATAGAAAGCCATTAGGACCTTAATAGCAAACAAAGGATAAGATATTCGCTTCACACTTTTATCAATTTCTCAAATAATTTTCTTTCCTTATTAGAAAGGCATTTATCATCCATTTTTTACAATTGCACTCCACTGCTCGGTGAAGTTAACAGCATAAGACCTTAGAGCTGGCAGAAACTTTAGATCTGAGCAGGTCCAACCCCCTCATTTGACAGGGCATGACTGAACCTTTTTCTTGCTAGAAGTTCTTTAAAGAATAAATACTTAAGAACAAAAGAATTGCCAAACACAGTCAGATTCAGGAGCTATGCAACACAGTATTTCTTCTCTGAACAGGTGGTTTTAAAAGAACATGAATACTTCACAATGTATATTTCAAAATACATGGCTCAAACCTTTGTTCTATGTTCCCATAGCTATCTACTCAGTTCATAAATTTATTCAAACCCAATGACACCTAGGATATCCTACTCCTCGGTTTTAATTATTCAACTTATAATACATTTAATATACCTTAGTTTGATTTGTTTTTGGACTTAAGGTGCTTCAATCTTAATTAAAGTCTTACTCAAAATGTGTGTTATTGTAACTCGGAAACAAAATTATCATTATAAATGAATTTCTGCACATTTCGTAAGATGTTTTGCTTCCCTGGACTCCACCCAATAAACGCCACTAAATATGAAGAGTGGCTTTAAAAAGAAAGACAGAGAAAGAAATAGTATCCTACATATTTCAGTGTCCTCACAGGTAGATGAAGGCTACTAACATCAGTTGAGAATCACTGGAATAGAATCAATGTTTTAAATTTAAATATTTAAATATTTCACCAAGAACAGAAATGAATATATAAGGTGGCATGTGACTCTATTATTATCAATCCAGGTTTTGAGCCAGGCAAAACACTTGGCTTAAACTCAGTGTAACTAAACAATAGCAATTCCCCAGTCAAGAAAGATACTTCAGAGATTCAAATTATGCACCCCAAATAATTATTTTGATATTCTTTTATTCTTGTTTAATCTTTTGATATAATTGTCAGTGAGGAAAGAACAGATATTTCTAGAAATGAGATAGTTTTAATATGTCTTTATTTTTTAAGGTAAGCATATATAATTTTTAGTTTTATGGCTTTTGTTCACATAAAGTAGATGCTTGCTGACTTGACGGATACTTCTAGCACAGGGACCTATCAACATATGATTTTGTGACTCAAAATTCAAGATGAGAATGAAACCAATCACAAGGCAGACTTGCTATTGAACCACCAAGCTGCTACCCCAGGGCAAATAAAATTCTAGTAAAGGGATTGATTACAGAGCTTAGCCTGGAGCTTAGTTAGCAGGTGGGATTTTATTTTTGTTGTATTTTGTTTCTCAGTTGCAAGATTGGAAGTTTCTTGAGGCACGGAGCTAGCCAGGTCATGATGGCACCTGCTTATTCTCACTTTGTTTTACTTTTCTATGTGTGTCTATCCACACATGTGTGTGGCAGTGTATTTTTAAACTCAATGTCCTTTAAGACATAACTGTCCTGTTTGAGGACCGTTTTTCATAATGAAGATAAATGACCCTAAAATACTGCTCTCAGTCTTCTCTTAACACAACAGTCTCTACAATGAGCACTATATCCCCATGTTCTTGCTCCAAATATCAAATAAAAAAACTAACAACCATATAAAAAGCAGTTCAATGTTTTTGTAGGTATTTTTTACAAATCCAAGTCCATTTATACCTCTTCATTCTTGCCATTATTCTTTGAAGTTCATATAGATCTTTATGTAAATCTTTTTTATTTCTGCAAGTTTCTGAAGTTCTTCTATTCTCATTTGTCAGTCTTGTTAAAAGAAAGAAAAAAACAATCCCAACTCATCTGAAAACCTCTCTTTCTTCTCTTTCTCATTTGCATTAATGTTGTCAAGATTAATTTAAAAAACCTTCCATATCCCTTGAGTCACAGAGTGAAAGGACATTTATTTTTAGCTTAATTTCATCCAACAGAAAAATAATTGCTGGGTGACAGGGAAGTTATAAGAATCTTTAGCGTTTGAATGAAAGTTTGATATTATCTACTTGAATCTGTATATTTTACACATAAGAGAACTAGAGTCCAGAAAGATTAAGTTACTTATATAAAATCAAATAGGTAATATATGGACTTATACTCAGCTATTTTGATTCAGAAGTTAATGTTATTTATGGTAAAAAAAAATGTGTTATACTTGAATCTCTAATAGGTATAGATGAAATATTGGTTTAGTCAGAATTGCAAATTTGAGAACATGCATGTAAATAGAAATGATCTTATATCTGCAGATAAAATAAAAGCAATTATGTTTTACCACCAGGTTGTTATTCTCAAGAGTTAGGAGAGAAGGTTAAAACATATTTTATAAAATAGGGGAAGTGGTTGAATATGATTAGATTGGGAAAGTAGGAAGAGGTACCAACATGGTTGGAAAATTGATATAAACAAAAGATCTGTTAAGGAGTTAATTCTATAAAAACTGAATGTTTTCAGGGCATTTCTATGAAGACTTGACTTGATATAATTTTCCAGCTTGAAAGTGTGTCTTTAAAGCACTTATGCTGAACTAGACAATTTTATACACTTGTATACTTGATTGAAGAATTGAAATTACCATTTGCTTCTCATTACCTCTGACATGAGTACATGCAGCTACAGGAAGTCTATTGTAATTATGATTAGGGTTTAAAAAACAAACAAGAGAAATTTCCATGCTAACTAGGAAATGCTGAGAAACCACATGCTGCAAACTTTGAAATATTTGTCCATTTAAAAAAATTCATATTGAAAACTCACTCCAACAATGTGTGTTTAAAGCAGAAAGTAGGCTCAAATTTAACAACAAGAGTCTTCTTGAGAAACCAATTAAGCATATCATAAAGTAGTTGTGGATCATACTTGGATCTTAATATGATTATTGAGAACCTTACCAGAATCCAAAGGTTGCTCAGTGTTAAAGCCAGGTGATAATTACTCCCAGCTTATACTTAACTTAGACAACTACAGAAGAATAGAAATGGGGCACAGCTAGGGCTCATTTTGAACTAGGATAACTGTTGTTGTTAGGTGCTGTCGAGTAGGTTCCCTCTCATAGCGACCCTATGTACAGCATAATGAAACACTGGGCCATCTTCATGATCGTTGTTATGCTTGAGCCCATTGTTGCAGCCACTGTGTCAATCCATCTCGTTGAGGATCTCCCTTTGTTTCGCTGACCCTCCACTTTACCAAGTATGATGTCCTTCTCCAGGGACTGGTCCCCCCGATAACATGTCCAAAGTATGTGAGAGGAGGTATACGCCAGGCAAATAGGAACAATGTTTCAGCTAATCCGTAGACTATATAACAAAAGATAACAAAGTTGTTAAGAATCAAGCACTGATTGATTTCAGTTACAACTCATTTCCTGATTTTCTGCAGGTTAATAGATATATGAATTAACAAAGTATAACCCGTAAATATAAACATTCTTGTGGTCTCTTTGACTAGAAGTGGCATATTTGAATAGGTATCCAAAAATATCTGAATTTATTCCAAATCTTCATTCTAAATTATTTAAGGGCTGACTTGTTATTTAAAGGTTAATGAACAGAGAAAATTTACCAATAATACCAAAACTATGACAAAATATAAAGGAGCCCTGGTTGTGCAATGGTTAAGCACTGGCTGCTAACTGAAAGGTTGGTGGTTCGAACTCACCGAGCAGCTCTACAGGAGAAAGAACTGGCAATCTGCTCCCATAAAGATTACAGCCTCGGAAACCCTATGTAGAGGTTCCACTCCTTTAGATGGGTCACTGTGAGTTGGAATTAACTTGACAACACCTAACACTAGCATGACAAAATATTGTATTTCAGATAAAGGGGCGCTTCTAAAGTATCTGACTATATAAAAAAACAATGAGCTAAAAGAAAAAAGCTACCTTACCTAAAGAAAGGTTTACATCTTCAGATCAATAGTGTTTATCCAATGCCAGATAAAATAATAAACCCACAAAATGATCCATTCACGGACTCATTCATTAAAGAAATATTCTAGGTGCTGAAAATATGTCAGTGAATAAAACAGACCGAATTCACTGTCCCCATGGAGCTTAAATTATAGTAAATGCAGCCAAACTAGATTAGCAAATTAAACAATATATTAGAAGCTGATGAATGCTAAAGAGAAAAATAAAACAAAGAAAATATTGGAAGGGGAAGAGGGTGGGTTGCCCTTTCAAATACTACGGTCAAAATGTAATATTAAGGCTGAGGCTAAAAGACATGTTGAAGAGTCCCTGTAACTATCTGTGGGGAAAGCATTTCATAAATAAACACATAAATATAACCTGTGTTATCTCAAAGTGGCATCTCTGCCTTTGAAAACTTTAAAGAGGTATTTTGCAACAGATTTGCCTAATGCAATATATTGTTTGATTTCTTGACTGCTGCGTCCATGGACATTGATTGTTGATCCAAGTAGAGTGAAATCCTTGATAACTTTAATTTCTTCATCATTTATCATAATGTTTATTGGCTCAGTTGTGAGGATTTTGATTTTCTTTATGTTCCAGTGTAATCCATATTGAAGGCTATGGTCTTTTACTTTTATCAATAAGTGCTTCAAGTCATCTTCCTTTTTGTGGCAATCAAATGTTATCATGTTATGGTTAATATGACAAAGAATGAGAACTCCAGAATATTTCATTGTGCTTGTGCTGAACCTGTTTATAGGTCAAGAGGCAGTTGTTTGAACTGAACAAGGGGATACTGCATGGTTGAAATTTATAGAATGTGTGTTACAGGATTGTATCGTTTAATTTTACTTATTCAGTATGTATGCTGAGGAAATAATCTGAGAAGATGAATGACATGAAGAAGAATGCAGCATTAAGATTGGAAGAAGACTCATTAACAATCTGTAATATGCAGATGACACAATCTTGATTGCCAAAAATGAAGAGGACTGAATTCATTCTTAGAAAATACAAAACCAAATGCTCTTAAGTTTTGCACCAATACCAACAACCAAAAAAAAAATAAGGCAGCTACAGGTGCTGATACTAATTAGACATAACCAATTACCTCATGCGTTTAGGTCTCTTGGATTGGGAGCTTAGGTCAGTGGTCTCATGAGACAATCCAGTCAATTGGCATAATATAGATCTTAAAGTTTATGTTTTACCTCTCAGTATAGTGAGTAGTGTCTGGAATCTTAAAAGCTAATGAGTGGCCATCTTAGATACAACTATTAGTATTTATTCATCTGGAACAAAAGAGAAAGAAGGAAACCCAAGAACCAGAAAAGAAACTGGACTACAAGTCTAGTTGTCTCTAAGAACCACCACCTCCTCCATCTTGAGACGGCAAGAAATAGATGGTGACCAGCCACCTCTACTGAATGTTCTGATATGGGGACACAATAGACAAATCTTGATAAAAATGGAGAAAAATATGGAACACAACTTCAAATTCTTAAAAACATATATATATCTGTACAAGATCAGTGGGTAAGCAGCTATTTTAGAACATAGATGAGAAAGTTGGGTGGGAGCAAGGAGAATAAATAAAGAGAAATAAAACAACTAGGACAGAAATAGCTATAATGTTGACACAATGTGAAAAATGTAACCAATGTCACTGATCCCTAAGTGTAGAAACTGTGGGATGGGAGTGAGTCTTGCTGTGTATATTTTCATCAAAAATTAAATTAAATATTACAAAAAAATTAAACAAGAAAACACAGAAGGTTCTTTAGAAGTGAGGATGGTGAAACTTTCTTGCTTAGTTTGGACACATCAGGAAAGACCAATCTCTAGAAAAGGACAGCAATTTAGTAGATAGTGAAAACAAGGGAAACCTTCTATGAGAGTGATTGACAAAATTGCCAAAACAATGTGCTCAGACATATCAAAGATCATGAAAATTACACGGGACTGGGTAATGTTTATTTCTTTTATACATAAGGGTTTCCGGGAGCTGGCGTCAACTCAGCGGTGACCAAAAAGAAAATAACACACACAGAGAGACAAAGAGAGAAAGAGAAGATAAATCAAAGCATCCTGGTTGGAGTGGAAAAAATCATTTTTGGCTTTTTTTTTTTACTATTCTGCTGTAGCCTATTTTACAGATTAAAAGTCTCTGACGTGAACATTTCCTGTTATCTGGAGAAAAACTGCCACGGGGACATGCAAATGGACAATTAGCTATTCAGTGATTTTCAAAATTTCTCTTCTTGTAGTTAATTAATAAAGATGGATACAATACCCACCTTTTACCTTTAAAAGAAGTAGAAACAGAACTGTATGATAAAAATTTAGAGAAAAAGATTTGAGAGAGACGATGCAAAATTTTAGAAAGCATTTTAGGTTTTTCTTAGGTTTTAGAAATTTCCCGTCCCTTTCTAGAAGGCAGAAAGTGTTCCTTGAGCAATTTCAACTTCTTCGGCTTCCTTCATCCAAGAGAAGTTTGGGGAGATTTTTGCCTGCAGGCATTAAAAACACTATATACTGTAATACAAAATACCACTTACGCTTCTGTGCATTTCATCATTATATTCAGGAAGCTCTCTTACTGAGTGACATTCTCAAATAACTCTAAGCCGGATGTGATATTATTTAAATACACATAGAAATTGCTGTTTTAAAAGGCTTTCAATAACAACTACCATTGATTACCAACAAAGTAAATACTACCTATAATCATGAGACCTGTCTGTAAAAGGAAACAGCTTCTGAGACAAATACTGCTGTAACACAAAGGAGGCACCGACTAGAGGGCAAAAAAAGAGGCAGTTCAGTTCCATCTCCTCATGTAGGGAATTATTGACATCATCTGGATTGGTGATGATATTACAAGTCAGTTTTCTGAATAACAATTGCTTAAAGTATGAACTACAACCTGAGAGCCTGAGAGCTCTCTGTGGATATGTATAGTGAATCGTGGAGAAGGGAAATTGCAGCAATACCCTACATGGCATTTTATACATCACCCGCAGAGGTGGAGGTGGAGGTGCTACAGGAAAAATAAAATAAGAAGGAATGCAGACTGAGTAAACAATGTGTCTTCATCTGGAATTTAATGGGAGATGGTAGAAGATTGGAAAGTAGCAGTTATAAATGAGTAAATGTATACACGCAGATTCTTCTTTAGATGCGAGAAAAGGAACCTTACATTTCCTATTACTTTTTATGTAACACATGAGGGAAAAAAAAGCCCAAGGGCAGGCAGAATAAATGAGAAAAATGAAATGACAGAGAGAATTAAATCTCAAGTGTGTTGGCTAAGTAAATTTAAATATCTTGCTCTGTTCGTAAAAGAAAAAAAAAGAGATTTAGCTTTTGTTTTGTGTTTGATTCCTTGGGATTTCGGTCAGTACTTGTTATTTATATTCCACTGTTGAGTAAAGGTCTTTTGTTTGTTTGATTGTGTTCATATTTAAATGAATGAATCCCTATAGGTGTACCCTACAGAGATTTACATTCTTATGTCCTTTGGAGCACAGGTGATATTTTTCCCTAGAACAGATTGGCAGAGATGGTGAACACTTTCTTTTCCTTCAGGTCATTTAATAACTACCTTGTAGAATTAAATAGTTCTTTCCATGTTGTTTGGTTCTCACAATGTAATATAGTTAAAAGTGAAATGACATGGGGCCAGTCTCTAGGAAAAGTGACTGTCAAATTACATCCTCCTAAGATGCCCTTTATTCATCTCACAATTTTGCACTGAATTTTGACACAACATTTTCTACTACTGGTAAGCTTGGACATGAGAATAAGCTGACTTCTTGGTTGTATGCATATCGTCCTGACACCTGATTTTCCTAAGGGGATTGAAGATTGAACAAAGCTGCCATGTTATTACAGTCCTTCATGAAAGATTGCCTGAAGTGATGTCACAACATCAGACCTTCAACTCTAGTTGATACTGAAACACGACTTACAGAAGACGGTTGCTCTGGGCTTATTTTTATTTGAGCTGTGGCAACTCTATATATTCATCTAAATGACACACCTGTAGAAATAACATTAATCAATATCTTATTTTATTACCCTTTCCATGTATTTAATTCTTCATCACCTACCCAGTTTTTGTCTTTCTTTCCCAGATTGGCACCTTAAGAATTTCTATTGAAAATTGATACACAATGCTTTCATTCCTTACCTTTTATAGCAGAGTAATAAAAGACTCTTCATTTACAAGATCAACACAACTACCATACAAGAGAATTTTGAAAGTTAACTAGGTTACTATAGTTAACTCATATAATAAAAGAAACTAGCACACACTTCAATGATCAAAAATAAGTGCTTGCAAAAGCAATATAGAAGATTAAAGAGAAAATTTTCGAAGAGACAAACCAAGACAAAAATAAAGATGATCAAAATTTTAAAGGCAGCACATTTAGCCGTATACTGAGGTAACTGCATCTGCATTTCTTGTCATCAGTGTAAGAGACAAAGAAGGTCAAAGCAATATTTGTGAATTATTGATCTGGAAACTATTTCTTACCAACTTTACTTTTGTTTCTATCAAAAAGGTATTTTCCAGCAATTCTGAATTGTACTGCCCTACAGTGGCACAGTGGCTAAGAGCTCAACTGCTAATCAAAAAGTCAGCAATTTGAATCCACCAGCTGCTCCTTGGGAACCCTATGGAACAGTCCTACGCTTTCCTATAGGGTCACTATGAGTCGGAATCAGCTCAGGGACAATTTTTTACAAAAAAACTGAGAATATTCAAAGAGGAATTGCTCCCTACGATTTTATTATATATTTTCTAGGTGAAAAGGCCTAGACCACATTATTTAAAAAAAAAAGAAAAGAGAACGTTTCAGACATCCTCATCACTGTCTGTTTCTGACAGTCCCAATAGAGCATCATGCTCCTGCCTGATTTCCTCTCCTGACAGTAAGCCAAGCCAGCCACCAACTCAAATGACAGAAAAGGAGGTGGCGGAAGAGAAGTAAAAGGCTAGATTTAAACCGAAGTTCAAAAATATTTCTTGCAGCCTAAAATATAGTATGTTATGGACGAAAACAATGCATTCTAAATGCCCATTTCAACTCAAACTGCCTAATTATTATTCCTCCATCTCACCTCAGATTATATCTTCTTCCACAATCCTGTAGGATTCTACATGTTATCATCTGTAGAACTCATATAACTTCATCTCAGGAAAAACATGAATTTCAAGACTTAGTGAAAAATCAGATACTGAAAAAGCAGCTATGAAAGCCCGTTTTTTCCCTGAATGAGAGATTCAAATTTGATGACTTCTGCAAGTGATTAAATATCAGTGTAGCATCTGTTAAAATAAGGAATTGTTTCTCTTCCATATTAAAATAAAGAAGGTAAAACTAAATACAAGAAAAAAATGACCTATACACTTTACATATATTAAATGTTTACAATTGGGAAGCATTCAAATTTCACTTCACAAGTACCTTGAATAAAGCCTGGGTGTCACAAAAACCATTTTTGCTTGGTTGCTAACCAAAAGTTTGGTGGTCTAGCACACCCAGCAGCTCCGCAGGAGAATGACCTGGCAATCTGCTTCCATAAAGATTACAGTCTAGAAAACCCTATGAATCTCGGTTCTACTCTGTAACACATAGGCTCACGATGAGTCAGAATCGACTACATGCAGTTTGGTTTAGTTTGGTTTTGTTTTTTCACTTATGCTTATTCCCAGGTCTTAAAAAATAAAAAAGAAGAAGAAAAAGAATGCAAGCAAAACTCTTATTTTAATATCTGAGATTAGACTTCCTAAGGCACATTGATGGAGACCTGATGGCAGACTGAGAAACATTTTTCACTTGCTCACAATCCCATAATTATTTATAAGGAACTAATCCCCAAATATTTGCACATAACCACTGATTCTCACTTCCTCCTATTTTATTTTAGATAAGTAGATAGCCCTTTGTTTCAAAGCAAACTCTTCTCTCTATGCTCTGAATCTCATTAGGCTTTTTCTCTGGTGATAATTTCCTCTCTGTTCTGGATCTCATGTATTATTAACTCACTCTGCAAATATTTATTTATTGCCTAGTCTGTTATTCATTCTGTCCAGGCTTTGAGGACCTGGAACTTATAGTGGCTTAAATGGTGCCTCCCTCAAAAGATATGTCTACCCAGAACCTGTTCAGAAAAAGGATCTTTGCAGATATAATTAAGGATCTTATGATGAGATTATTCTAGATTTCCCAGGTGGGTTATAAATCCAATGACAAGTGTCTTTAGAAGAATAAGAGAAGACACAGAGAAGGCCATGTCCAGAAAGAGGCAGATATTAGAGTTATGTTGCCACAAGCCAAGGAATGCCTGGAGCCACAAGAAGCTGGAAGAGGCAAGCAAGGAATCTGACTAGAGTTTTTGGAAGGAACATGAGGAGCCAACACCTTGATTTTGGGCTTCTGGCCTCCAGAACCATGAAAGAATACATTTCTATTTCTTTGAGCTACCTAATTTGTAGTACAGCAGGCACAGGAAAATACAACAGCATAGAATAGTTTGGTGGAAGTGATATGCAGTAGTCTGATGGTATACAAGGAAAGATAGGCATTAAAGAGATCAATAAAATAAGATCTGGCGAATAGTAAGGGAAGTACAGAATATCTTTAACATTCATCTGTACGCTGGTTGCTTTCCATCCTTATAATTTAAACCAACTATTTTAACCATAAAATTAAAACATAATAAATACTAATGATAAACAAAGTAATAATAATAAAACTAACAATATCCTTGGAGAGAAATAAAGATAAAAATTTCCTCATGTATTTATTTTATATTCCCAATTTCTCTGCTAAACTGAGAAAGAAGTATGGCTTCTTTCACACTTAGTAGAGCGTCCAACTCAATAATTGGAAATTGAGTTGGAAAGTGCATATGACAAGAAACAGAAGATGATAAAGACTTTTTGAAGAGTTGAGAAAGTATTAATGACAACTAGTATAATTTCGGTCACGGTAGTGCTTTCAAAGTACAAAAATACCAACAACATGTAGTGTGCATAGCAGAGTCACTCGTTTCTACAAGGTAGCTCTTTTATTTTTGTGACTGAACTAGTTTTACTTCTTGAGCTTTTTATCCACAGTGCAACTGGGTGGTGGAGTAGAGAGAAATTAAGGCTTATGAAGTTGTGAACCAGTGGCATGTTTGTTTTAAGGCAGGCTCATTTAGGTAAGGCAGTCTTTTAGAAGCATACACTCGGTGTCAGTTTTCCTTCCCTTCCCCATGATCCTCCCAAGATTTGGGAGGTATGGGATAAGGTTCTAAGACCTGTAGCAGAGGATGGGGAAGAGAAGAGCTTCAGATCAGTGTTTTAACTCATTAATTTCTGGTCTTGATGCAGTGTGGTTAATCTGGCCTGCAAGAGTATCCACTGATGGATACGGCGGTTGGTGAAATTGTGTATTGTTCTTTTGGTTGAACACAGACAGGTGATCTTCCTTCTGACTGGTCTCTATCTTTGCCCTTGCTAGTTCTATAGACTCTCTGAAGCTTGTCACCTTCTCCATCCAGCCTCTGGCTAGTTTATGTCTTCATGGCGTCTGTAAGTGTTACCTCATCTGTTACCAAGGCAACAGTTGGCAGATCTGCAGGCTCTCAACTCAGCTGACATTTGCATCTGTTGTATAGCATGTAGGAATTTCTGGCTTCTTTTCATGCCAAATGAGAGATAAGGGAGCTTCAAAAGAGCCAGTTCAGGCCTTCTTTCACCCAATCATAATTCATTGCCATTTTTTAGTATACTAAAAAGGAAGAAAACTCTATAACCAAAATAAACAAAGAATGATGATTGCTCTCAGCTTCCCTGTGCTTGTATGAGACTGCCCTGCACATTGTGATCCACTTGGAGTTTCAAACAGGGACAGAAGACAAGCCCTCTTTGTTTTTAATCAATATGTTAAACTCTGCCGCACTCCTCTGGAAATTTCACTTAAGAAGCTTGATCACATAGGTATACCAGTCGCACCTCCTTATTTGTCTCCTTCCGACATCCATCTGGAAAGAAATGATCATCTTTCAATTTATACTCCCTGTCTGGTTAAAATACGTTTTAGATCATGTTCCTGTGAATTAATGTCATGACCTTGAAATTGTGGTGGTGTAGTGGTTAAGAATTCAGCTGCTAACCAAAAGGTCAGCAGTTTGAATCCACCAGCCTCTCCTTGGAAACCCTATGAAGCAGTTCTACTCTGACCTACAGGGTCACTATGAGTCAGAATCGACTAGACAGCAACAGGTTTGGTTTGGGTTTTACCATAATTGGTAGACCGAAAGTAATTTAGTTACCAAGAAATTCATTCTAGATCTGTTTGCATGAAAGTTCACTCTTGATATGGAAGCATCTGGACAGCTTCAAACCAGGGATTACCAAAACCAGAATGAATTGGTTTGATTCCCTAGAATATATTATCCTTATTACTTCTAAATCACGCCGAAGCTAGTGTCATAGATTAAAGTAAATTTATTTTCATTTAATTCATTTTAGCAATTTACCAAATTGCCGTATGTTTATGATAGTCACCCTTACATTGTATCACCTTCCTTCTACTCTTGCTTCTTTCGCTACCACATTTGTTCACTAAATGCATATTCAGAGCTTGTTCTAGCCGGGTACAGAACTAGATACAACAAATAAGCAAATAAAACATGCTTTATGCCTTCAAATATTTCACAGGCTACTGTGAGATTAGACACAGAAGAGTTTAGTTAAAGGTGATTTCAGTTAAGTATGCATATCTAGTCATGATTTCACCTAATATAATAAGTCACCTTGAGAATTAGCTGATTTAATCCCTTTGTTTTGCAGGTTTTGGGAAATGTGCTTGCATTAGGGAACTAGGCTGTATAAGTAACTGATAAAAGATAATTGGTTGCACACAAAACTTAACACTTAGGTTCATTTGAATCACAATCTAATTTTTTTTCTATAAAATCACATTGAGTCTAACAACATGTGGAGTACCTGTGTTTGTAGACTGTCTGTGATATAAGCACTAACAAATACATGTTTTTTTTAACCTGAACATATTCATGTTAAGACAGTTTAAATTATTTGAACACCAAACCCAAAAGCAACCAAACCTGTTGCTGTCAAGTGGATTCTGACTCACAGCGACCCTATAAGACAGACTAGAACTGCTCATAGGGTTCCTAAGGAGCAGCTGGTGGATTCGAACTGCTGACCTTTAGGTTAGCAGCCGAGTTCTTAAATACTTGCAAACATATAACTCAATGAATTTGGTAAATGCCATGAGAAAGCAGCAACTGACTCATATGTGTTAGGGTCTATTTTATGGATGTTGAAATAATGTCATACAATGAAGAAGACAGAAGTAACTGAGGAAGAAAACACTATAACCAAACTGAACAAAGAATGATGATTGCTCTCATCTTGCTGGAAATGTTTTAAGTCATTTGAAATGAACCCAGGAGCCAGACTAAATCACGAAAGTGGGAATAGTATTTGGAGAAACTTAACTTGCAGATTGAAACCATAAATCAGGGTAAGTTTCTTAAAAAAAAAAAAAAAATCATTCCCAATGTTTTTATCTTTTATCTTCTCTCTGAGTAGTTTAGATGAAAAACTGGCTCTACTTCTGTCACACAACCACTGCTAATTTTATATAAAAACAAGTGAGATCAAAGAGCTCTTCTCTGGGTAAAATACAGAATAAACAAGTCAAAGAAAACTATACATTTCTTTTGAAAATGTTATTGAATTTTTTTAATTCCATTATAATTTGCCAAAATGATTATCTCATTAAAGTATGTTTCACTTATTTATTTGCAGGAGTAGAGGAAAAAAAAAAGTGGTACAAATAATTAAGAATAACAGATTTGAGATTTTATGTTGTTCAATATCTTAACATTATGAAATACTTTGGGGTAAACCATATGAAATTGCCAATGTTTTACCAGTTTTACCTACAGAAATGGCAATTTCATACTGCTTAAACCCAATACCAGCTGACGAATAGCTGTTGTTAGCTGCCTTGGAGTCAGCCCTGACTAATGTACTACAGACTCCACGCACAACAAGAGGGAACACTGTCCAGTCCTGCATCATCCCCATGATCAGTTGTGCATTGGACCTTTGTGATCCACAGGGTTTTCACTGGCTGATATTCTTCCTTTTTTCCTAGTCTCTCTTAGGCTGAAAGCTCTGCTGACACTTGTTCAGCATGGTAGCAACTCCCAAACCTCCACTGACAGATAGTGCCTGCACATGAATCACATTGATTGGAATCAAACCACATGGAAGGTGAGAATTCTACAACTGGACCACCAAGATTCTCACACATGAGGTCGCAGTGAATCAGAAGGGACTGGACTGTAACTGGTAAGGGTATGCCAGATGACAGAACTGTAATCTTATTAGTTAGAACTTTACTACAGATGTAAATTTTTGAGTCCTTAGCCTATAAACACTGTAAAGGAAAAAAAAAAAAAAATGAGAAGAGAGCTGGGAAATAAGATATTTAAAATGTGAGCATAAGAAGAGGTAGGGCTGTCTGGAAGGTTGAGAGGGTGTAGTCACCTGGGAGACCAAAAACAATTATAACTGACTTATCCAGTCCCACAAAAAAGATAAACTAAATAGGTTAAAAAAAAATGGACTTCAAGTGTATTCTAGCTGTCAATAAGTATCCCTATCATATAACGAAGACAGTTCATTTAACATATTTTACTAGGAGTCAAGGAAAAATACTGGCAACATAAATTAGCCCATTTTGCCAACATACAAAGAAAAATTATATGCATGAAATGGTTACTGCTTACAAAACTGTAAATTTATTTTTGAAAATATTAGATATTTTAGACAATATAAACATTCTTTTAAGACTAGACCACCATATATTGAGTAGTGTTCTATCACGCATATGAATATATTACTGATACATCAATATGGACGGTTTGTTGTTGTTGTTGTTAGGTGCCGGCCGGTCAGTTCTGACTCAAAGTGACCCTATGCACAACAAAACGAAACACTGCCTCGTCCTGCACCATCCTCACAATCATTGTTCTGCTTGAGCCCAATATTGCAGCCACTGTGTCAATCCATCTTGTTGAGGGTCTTCCTCTTTTTCTTGAACCCTCTACTTTACCAAGCATGATGTCCTTTTCCAGGGACTAATCCCTCCTCATAACGTGTCCAAAGTATGTGAGATGAAGTCTCACCATCCTTGCTGCTACTTAGCATTTTGGCCATACTTCTTCCAAAACAGATTTGTTTGTTCTTTTGGCAGTCCAAGCTATATTCAATATTCTTCATCAACACCATAATTCAAAGGCATCAATTCTTCTGTCTTCCTTATTCATTGTCCAGCTTTCACTTGCATATGAGGTGATTCAAAACACCATGGCTTTGGTCAGGCTCACCTTAGTCCTTAAAGTAACATCTTTCTTTTGAACACTTTAAAGAGTTCTTTTATAGCAGATTTGCCCAATGAAATGCATCGTTTGATTTCTTGACTGTTGCTTCCATGGGTGTTGATTGCAGAGCCAAGTAAAATGAAATCCTTGACAACTTCAATCTTTTCTACATTTATCATGATGTTACTTATTGGTCCATTTGTGAGGATTTTTGTTTGCTTTATGTTGAGGTGTAATTCATACTGAAAGCTATAGTCTTTGATCTTCATCAGTAAGTGCTTCAAGACCTCTTCCCTTTCAGCAAGCAAGGTTGTGTCATCTCCATAATGCAGGTTGTGAATGAGTCTTCCTCCAATCCTAATGCCCTGTTCTTCATATAGTCCAGCTTCTGAGATTATTTGCTCAGCATACAGACTGAATAAGTATGGTGAAAGGATACATCCCTGACACACACCTTTCTTGACTTTAAACCACCAGCATCCCCTTGTTCTGTTCGAACGACTGTTCGATCTATATAGAGGTTCGTCATGAGAACAATTAAGTGTTCTGGAATTCCCATACTTTGCAATGTGATTCATAATTTGTTAGCTCAGCTGCTGGCCAAAAGGTCGGCAATTAGAATCCACCAGCCGCTCTTAGGAAACTTTATGGGACAGTTCTACTGTGTGGTATAGGGTGCCATGAATCAGAATCGACTCGATGGCAACAGAATATAGATGGTAGGTGCAGCCTGTTCCTTCATCAAGTTCTGTCACTCTTCCTCTTCTTCATTTTCACCTCCTGTCTGAAAACTCCTCACCCTCTCCTCCAAAGTTAGCCATATTGTCACCTACTAAGGAACATAATACATTTAATCTGCAATGAAGGCAATAATATCATGGACGGAAATTTTGATATATAAGTTTCCAGAATTTTGTTTTGTAATACTCTATTAAAGAAACAAAAAGTTTTAAAAGTAAAATGGACCAAGTATTTTCAACATATTTTATTTGAAATGTATTTACCTTATGTAGTTATTCTTATAATAAGTAATTTTTTAAGATGTCATGTTTTTAAACAAAGAAAAACTTCTGTTACACTTTTAAAACAAAGACCAGCAATTGACATATTTCCAGCAGTGTTTTTGGTTTTCAACTTTTGCTAATAGGAGTTCTAATGGTTGAAAGGGTTAAGGAAGGAACATGAAAGGTAAAGTCAGAAATCATTGGGAAGTAGATGGAGGAAATCCTACAGATAACCACAGGTTTATATCAAGGGTTAATATAACAAACAACAAACACTGTCCCTTCCAAGCCCAGAAATTTACACAAGAAAATTACCCCACCAGCTGGAGGCTATAAGATTTTAGAATTGACTAAATACAAGTTTCAAGGTAAGGAGAATTTTATGCTACAGACAATAAATTCTGGTCGTGAGTTAAGAACTGCAAAATAGATTTCGTTATTACTACATCTTGGAAACAGTAATCTTATTTTTCCAAAGCATCTATGGTATTGTATTGGAAGGATCCCAAACCTTCTCTTTGACAATTTTTTTTTCTTTGTGCCTTCAGCCAATAAGCTATAGATAAAGGCTCTACAGTGTCCCATCCAAGCACACTCATTGTGAATAAACAATGAATCATCATATGAAACTGGTAGAACTAGAAGTCTACCAACTTAGAGTAGGAAAATGTATAGTTTAATTCAAGAATTTTGCATTTTGGTAAATTGCCCAGCTACTACAAGCTAGATATAAAAGCTGTCACAAATTCCTGAATTATGTTCAGGAAATTCATTATTTTAGTTTTTAATTATTTCTGAATAAATTCTTAACTTAAAAAAAATGGTGATTGTTGGGAAAATATTGAATTAAAAAAAAAAAGACTAACATCTTTTTTACACTTTTGATTCCAAAATTAATACATGTTCATTTTCACATTTTATAAAGTGTTATAAATATGGACTCACTGTTAATGACATTTTGGTAAATTTTCATTGAGTTTCCTGATGTAGATACATAGTGAAATGTAGAAAATACATGAATATAAAAATAAATACCTGTACATAAAACTTTATGTCCTATATTGTGATTTATGTTTATATGCTGTGCATCATCTCATATTAATTAATAGTACTGAAAAATGTCATTTTTGAAGAGAACATAGTATTCTATTCTATGGATGGGTGTCATGTTATATTTAGTCATTAACATATTTGAAACAGTTAAGTTGCTTTCAAATTTTACTTTTAGCAACGATATTTTTATCAAAATTATTATTTTTTAATTGTGATAAATGTATATGTAACAAAACATTTGACATCTCCACAATCTTCACATATGCAGTTCAATGCTATTAGTTATGTTCATCACGTTCTGCAATTTCTGTTTGTTTTCATAGGAAGACATATTAGAAGTAAAATAACTAGGGCAACATATACAAGAAATAATTTTTTCAAAAAATTGAATTTTCTCTACATTTAATTGAAATCTACTTCTTTAGATTATTTTTAAACAATCCTGAACTTTAATTTAGTTTTATACAGTCCTGAAAATCTAATTTCAAGATGTTTTCTCAGAATTTTCTGTCCAGCAAAAATATTTATTATTTTCAATACGTTTATGACAGTTTCTTGTATCTTAGTTTGCTGATTATTTTCCTCTTCCTAGAGTGACTTTCTCCCACGTTATATCCTATTTCTTCAAAGCCTACTTCCAAAACAAAACAAAATGAAGATACAATAAAATACTTCCTCTACAAAATCTTCTATGATTTCCCCTGCTCTGAATATCCATGAGTCATTAATTGATCCTATATTCCTCTGTAACACTTCTCTTTCTCTCTACCTTGGCCATTAGTTATCAAGGCCTATTTCTTTTATCTTCTACCAAACCACAATTTCTGAAGTCATTATCAATGTCTATTTTATTTATACAAAAAAGAAACTAAAGTACTTGTTGCATAAATAAATTAATTAGATCTCTATGTTGCACAAAATTGCAAAGGGCTTTGATCTCACAGTTCTTCCTAATTGTGACAATTTTTTCTGTAGCAAATAAACAATGTTCAAAAACCTGTGAATTGATTTTGTTAAATTAAACCGTGTGAATCTTACTACATATTCATTGAATTATGTGTTACGATGCTTGGAAATATCAGAACACCGTCAATCAGTTGTAGCATGTTGCTCAGTGTTTAAATCTCACTGATGATTAGATTTATTTTTGCAATTGTGATTTATCCAATTTTGAATATTAATACATATATGATGATAAGTTGGAATATACTGAAAATAAGTTCGCATATGCATAATTAATTGGGAGAGGAAGTTAGAAATCTATAATTATAGGCTGTAATATTTACTGTTCCTCGCTACAAACAAAGTTAATAAATTTGTTATTCAAAATCCATTTTGGACTAACGTTTTGAAGGAGAAAAAGAATCTATCCTTGGATTCTACTTCCAACAGTTTGAAATTGTTGTTTTCAAGAAAATAATAAAAAAATTTATTAGTAAGCATTCATTTATATACGATTTTCTTTCGAGAGTTCTGCATCAATTATTCCTCCATAGTTTCTACTATTTATGGAGTCTTCCCTCTGATGAAATGAAGTAATTAGTTTGAAGAAGAAATTAATTCAAAATCAGAATTTTATAAGATGAAAGCTTTTTACTCATCTGTAAAATTATTCTCTTTATCAGAAATGAGAAGTGGTGCAAACAGAATAAGAAGACAGTTCTGCAGAGTGGAGACAGTTTCTAGAATAATATAGGGAAAACCATGTAACACAAAGGAATATAATTTACCTGATTTTATTTTATTTCATTTATTTTAGTTAGTTTTACTTCTTAACTGCTGACTTATTTTTTAGGCTTTCTTATTAATAAGAATTGTTATAAAGAAAGCGAAACAACAGTTTCTTGTGCTTGTTTTGTAGACAACAATTCCATATCTTCCCTTCTGGAGAAAATAAGTACACAGTAATTCACCTGTTAAAGAGAAGAAATAACTGAGCTAAAGAAGAAACACGAGAGAGAGATAAGGAAAAGCAGAATTTGTATACATTATCGGTAAAGGAGGAGCCCTGGTGGCTCAGTGGTAGCGCTAGTCTGCTAACCAAACGGTTGGCAGTTCGAACTTACCAGCTTCTCCATGGGTCTGCTCTTGTAAAGATTTAGAGACTTGGAAATCCTATGGGGCACTTCTAGTCTGCGCTATAGGGTTGCTATGAGTCAGAATTGACCTGAGGGCAATGGGTTTTTGGTTTCATGTATTGGTAGAGGATCTCTCTGTGTATTATTCATAGATGATCTGTTTGACTCTTACATGTCCAAGGGCCAAATAGAAAGCCCTTATTTATAAAATGTATAATGTACAAACATTATCTCAGCTATCTCTTAAAATAAAACATATAGAGATTTATAGATATTGCTTACAGTTCTCTCCATTAATGTGTAGTCATATCAAACGGTGTCAAAATTTAAATCTGTATTAGTTTACTACAGTTGTTATAAAGATCTTTTTGATGTAATTTTTTCCATTAGTTTATCATTACAAAAACTCAGGCACGTATTTAAGATACATGTTAAATATATTCATGCTTTTTATCCATGACCTTAAGCCCATTGAGTAAGAGCATTTGACATTTGCAATGCATTTTACATGAGAATGAAACCATCCTAAAAGTTTTTAATAAGTATAAACTTTATCACGCTGAATTTTGTTTTTCTCTTTTTTTCCCGAGTTTTACAATATATTCTGAAATTCTTGATAGAAAGGATTATAACTTTTATTATGTTTAGTGGTATAACTGCCTTTTTTCAAGTAGTTTTTAACCTACAAAAATGACAGTATCATATGGTTCTACTTAATCATGCCATCTCCTTAGTGTCTACCTCTATTTACGAAATATGGTAAACATTCAATAAATATTTGTTGAGAAAACGTACGGTAACTTACTTTGTAAGAATTCTGGAACTCTAACTACTTGAGTATTTCCTTTTATCTTTTTGTTCCCTGCTCACACTCATTAAAAATAATAATAATAATAATAAAATCTTGCTTACCAGGTAATAAAGAAAAAAGGGTGACTCTCTTCCCCCAACACCATGCACACACACATACACGCACAGAAATCTCACAGACATTTTAGATATAGTATTTGGATATATTATTTCCAGCATGAAAGTTCTACGAACTTCTCATCATCCCAACCATATATGTGAACAAGGGAGAAATGGGTATTTATCCCCAAATATTATATTATACGGAGCCCTGGTGGCACAGTGGTTAAGAGCTCAGCTGCTAACCAAACAGTTGGCAGCTCTAATCTACCAGCCACTCCTTGGAAACACTATGGGGCAGTTCTACTCTATCCTATAGCATGGCTATGAGTCTGAATCTACTCGATAGCAACAAGTTTCTTTTATTATTATTATTATATTATACATTGACTCCTTTACCTTCTCACTAGAGAATACTCACTTGGTAAAGCACAAACCTCGTTAACTCTAACTCTCAGTTTACTCTGAGCCTCCTCCCTGCACCAGAAGATAACTGGTTAAAAATACAAAATTATACAGAATTGTTAAGGTAACCACAAGGAAACTAACAATCCTACAAGTCAAAATAAAAAAAAAAAAGAAAAACATAAAGATTCAGCAAATACAAAATCAACAACAATGAAAAAGATGAAAAGAAAATGCATAAAGAAAAACAACTCAGCAGAGAAAATTAAGTGGAACAAAGAAACTGTCAACAACACACACACAAAAAAGACATCAAAATGACAGCACTAATCTCATACCTGTCAATAATTATGCTGAATGTAAATGGACTAAATGCACCAATACAGAGACAGAGAGTAGCAGAATGGATTAAAAAACACGATCTGTCTATGTGCTGCCTACAAGAGACACACCTTAGATTTAAAGACACAAACAAACTAAAACTCAAAGGATGGAAAAAAATATATATCATCAAATAACAATCAAAAAAGAGCAGGAGTGGCAATATTAATCTCTGACAAAATAGAACTTAGAGTAAAATCCACTACAAAGAATAAGGAAGGAAACTATATAATGATTAAAGGATCAATACACCAAGAAGACATAACCATGATAAACGTTTATGCACCCAAAGACAGAACTCCAAAATACATAAAACAAACTCTAACAGCATTGGAAAGAGAGATAGACAGCTCCACAATAATAGTAGGGGACTTCAACACACCACTTTTGGTGAAGGACAGAACATCCAGAAAGAAGCTCAATAAAGACACAGAAGATCTAAATGCCACAATCAACCAACTTGATTTCATAGACTTACACAGAACACTCCACCCAACAGCAGCCAAGTATACTTTCTTTTCAATGCACATGGAACTTTGTCCAGAATAGACCACATATTAGGCCATAAAGCAACCCCTAACAGAATCCAAAGCACTGAAATATTACAAAGCATCTTTTCTGACCATAAAGCCATAAAAGTAAAAGTCAATAACAGGAAAAGCATGGAAAAAAAAAATCAAACACCTGGAAACTGAAGTAAAGCTTGCTCAAAAACTACTGGATTATAGAAGAAATTAAGGATGGAATAAAGAAATTCATGGAATCAAATGAGAATGAAAACACATCCTACCAGAACCTTTGGTACATAGCAAAAGCAGCACACAGAGGTCAATTTATAGCAATAAATGCACACATCCAAAAACAAGAAATGGCCAAAATCAAAACATTAAACCTACAACTCGAAAAAATAGAGAGCAGCAAAAGAAGCCCTCAGCCACCAGAAGAAAGGAAATAATAAAAATTAGACCAGAATTAAATGAAATAGAGAATAGAAAAACAATCGAAAGAGTTAACCAGACCAAAAGCTGGTTCTTTGAAAAGATCAACAAAATTGATAAACCGTTGGCCAAACTGACCAAAGAAAAACAGGAGGGGACGCAAATAATCTGAATAAGAAATGAGACGAGATATCACAACAGACCCAACTGAAATTAAAAGTATCATAACACAATACTATGAAAAACTGTGCTCTAACAAATTTGAAAACCTACAGCAAATGGACAAATTTCTAGAAATACACTACCTACCTAAACTAACACAGAGGTAGAACAACTAAATAAACTTATAACAAAAGAAGAGATTGAACGGGTAATTATAAAACTCCCAAAAAAACAAAGCCCTGGCCCTGACAGTTTCACTGGAGAATTCTGCCAAACTTTCAGAGAAGAGTTAACACCACTACTACTAAAGGTATTTCAGAGTATAGAAAAAGATGGACTATTCCCAAACTTATTCTATGAAGCCAGCATAACCCTGATACCCAAACCAGGTAAAGACACCACAAAAAAAGAGAATTACAGACCAATATCCCCCATGAACATACACAAAAAAGTCCTCAACAAAATTCTAGCCAATAGAATTCAACAACATATCAAAAAAATAATTCACCATGACCAAGTGGGATTCATACCAGGTATGCAGGGATGGTTCAACATTAGACAAACAATCAATGGAATCCATCACATAAATAAAACAAAAGACAAGAGCCACATAAATTTATCAATTGATGCAGAAATGGCATTGACAAAGTCCAACACACATTCATGATGAAAACTTTCAGCAATATAGGAATAGAAGGGAAATTCCTCAACATAATTAAGGACATTTATACAATGCCAAAATCCAACATCATGCTAAATGGAGAGTTTGAAAGCATTCCCCTTGAGAACGGGAACCAGACAAAGATGCACTTTATCATTACTCTTATTCAACATTCTGCTGGAGGTCCTAGCCAGGGCAATTAGTCTAGAAAAAGAAATAAAGGGCATCCATACTGGTAAGGAAGAAGAAAAGTATCTCTATTTGCAGATAGTATGATCTTATACACAGAAAACCCCAAAGAATCCACGAGAAAACTGCTGGAAATAATAGAAGATTTTAGCAAAGTATCAGGATATATGATAAACATACAAAATCAGTTGGATTCCTCTGCACAAACAAAGAGAACTTACAAGAGGAAATCACCAAATCAATACCATTTACAATAGTCCCTAATAAGATCGGATACTTAGGAATAAATCTAACCAGAGACTTAAAAGACCTCTACAGAGAAAACTACAAGACACTACTACTACTGCAAGAAACCAGAAGAGATCAGCATAAGTGGAAAAACATACTTTGCTCACGGATAGGAAGACTTAACATTGTGAAAATGTCTATTCCACCCAAAGCAATCTATATATACAATGCAATCCCAGTCCAAATTTCAATGGCATTTTTTAAGGAGATGGAGAAACAAATCACCAACTTCATATGGAAAGGGAAGAGGCCCCAGATAGTTAAAGCATTACTGAAGAAGAAGAACAAAGTGGGATGCCTCACACTACCTGATTTTAGAACCTATTATTCTGCCACAGTACTCACAACAGCCTGGTACTGGTACAACAACAGGTACATAGACCAATGAAACAGAATTGAGAATCCAGAAGTAAGTTCCTCCACCTATAAGCAGCTGATATCTGATAAAGGCCCAAAGACAGTCTCTTTAACAAATGGTGCTGGCATAACTGGATATCTATCTGCAAAAAATTGAAACAAGACCCATACCTCACAGCATGTACAAAAACTAACTCAAAATGGATCAAAGACCTAAATATAAAATCTAAAACAATAAAGATCATGGAAGAAAAAATAGGGACAATGCTAGGAGCCTTAATACATGGCATAAACAGAATACAAACCATAAGTAACAATGTACAAACACCAGAAAACAAACTAGATAACTGGGAGCTCCTAAAAATCAAACACTTATTCTCATCAAAAGATTTCACCAAAAGAGTCAAAAGACAACCTATGGACTGGAAAAAATTATTTGGTATAACAAATCCGGTCAGCATCTTATCTCTAAAATCTACAGGACACTGCAAAACTTCAACAACAAAAAGACAAATAACCCAATTAAAAAATGAGCAACGGATATGAACAGGCACTTCACTAAAGAAGACTTTGGAAATTGATTTGGCGCTTCTTAAAAAGCTAAAAATAGAAGCACCATACAATCCAGCAATTCCACTACTTGGAATATATCCTAGAGAAATAAGAGCTGTCACACAAATAGATATATGCACACCCATGTTCATTGCAGCTCTGTTCACAATATCAAACAGATGGAAACAACATAGGTGCCCATCGATGGACAAATGGATAAACCAATTATGTTATATTCACACAATGGAATACTATGCAATGATAAAGAGTAATGAATCCATAAAACATTTCATAACATGGCTGAATCTGGAAGGCATTATGGTGAGTGAAATTAGTCAGTCACAAAAGAACAAATATTGCATAAGACCACTATTATAAGAACTCAAGAAAAGGTTTTAACACAGAAGAAAACATTCTTTGATGGTTACGAAGATGGGGAGGGAGGGAGACAGATATTCACTAACCAGATAGTAGACAAGAATTATCTTAGGTGAAGGGAAGGACAATACACAATACAGAAGAAGTTAGCACAACTGGATTAAACCAAAAGCTAAGAAGTTTCCTGAATACAACCAAACACTTTGAGGGGCAGAGTAGTAGGGGCAGGGGTCTGGGGACCACGGTTTCAGGGCACATCTCGGTCAACTGGCATAACAAAATTTATTAAGAAAATGTTCTGCATTCCTACTTCAGTGAGTGGCATCTGGAGTCTTAAAAGCCATCTAAGATGCCTCAGTTTGTCCCATCCCACGTGGAGCAAAGGAGAATGAAGAACTCCAAAGACACACGGAAAATATTAGCCCAAGAGACAAAGGGGTCACATAAACCAGAGACTCGATCAGCCTGATACCAAAACTAGATGGTACTCGGCTACCACCAATGACTTCCTTGACAGGGAATTTAACAGAGAGTCCCTGATGGAGCAGCAGAAAAGTGGGACTCAGAATTCAAATTCTAGTAAAAAGACCAGACTTAATGGTCTGACTAAGACTGAAGGGACCCCAGAAGACATGGTCCCCGTACTCTCTGTTAACCCAAAACTAAAACCATTCCAAAAGCCAACTCTTCAGGCAAAGATTAGATTGGACTATGAGAGATAAAACGATACTCATAGAAAGTGCGCTTCTTAGCTCAAGTAAATGTATGTGTCTAAATGGGAAGTTCCTGTCCTGAGGCGAGATGAGAAGGCAGAGAGGGACAGGAATTAGTTGACTGGACATGGGAAATCTGAGGTGGAAAGGAAGAGTGTGCTGTCATAGTATGGGGAGTGCAGCAGTGTGTGTATAGAATTTTGTATGAGAAACTAACTTGAACTGTAAACTTTCATTTAAAGTTATATGATTATACAGATGGCACTCTCTTTAAATTTCTTGCATGAATCAAATGAATTTTCATGCTTAATTCCAAACATATTACATTTATTTAGTCCATTTACTCTTCATGCTCCACAATACATATTTCCTCCTAGGTAAGTATTTTTTCCCTTTTCTGCTTTCCTCAAACCTCCTTCTTAAATGCATTTCTGATCACCCCTACTGCTATCATGCTGGTCCAAGACACCACCATCTCTCATATGCATTACTATTGTAACCTCCTGGTACTTCTCTTCTAACCTTTCTCCCAACACAGCAGCCAGACTGATTTGATTAAAATACAAATTGCATTATATCATTTCTTTAAAATCCTTTAGTGGCTCTCCATTTAAAACAGAATAAAGGCTAAAGTATTTTCAGTGGTCTGCAAGACTCTACATAATCTTTGTCTCTTCTTATTTCCCAAATGTCATATCTTTCTACTTTTTACTTTGCACTCGTTTCTTCAGCCACTGTCTCCTCCATAAGAATGTTCTCCATGTTGTTGTTGTTATTATTAGGTACTGTCGAGTTGGCTCCGACCCATAGCAACCCCACACAACAGAACAAAACACTGCCTAGTCCTACGCCATCCTCACAATGGTTGCCGTGCTTGAGCCCATCATTGCAGGCCTTGTGTCAATCCATCTCGTTGAGGGTCTTCCTCTTTTTTGCTGACCCTCTACCAAGCATGATGTCCTTCTCCAGGGACTGATCCCTCCTGATAACATGTCCAAAGTATGTGAGATGTAGTCTCACCATCCTTGCTTCTAATGAGCATTCTGGTTGTTCTCCATAGTCATTCTCTATTCTTGACATGTTCTTTCTTCAGATATTTGAATGGCTAAATCTCTCACCTTCTTTATGTCTTTTATTCATTTAAGGCTACATTCCTACCCAATTTTAAATTGGAAACCCATCCCTAGTTCTCCCGTGGACTCTTCACTTGGGCTTCTTTTCCATAGACATTAACCCATTTTAATGCACTACATATTTCACTTGTTTTTTTTTTGTTGTTGTTGTTGTTGTTGTTGTGGTTCAGTTGCTAGAATGTAAACTCTTTTTAACTTTTAAATATGAAATGCCTAGAGCACAACACATAATAGAACTCAAATATTTGATGATAGAATAAATTAATTGATAAGACCAATTCTTGTCACAATTCTATTGTATCTCCTCAGGAGTCTTGCTCTAAATGGTATACTTGTCTTGTCTCATCCTCTATCTTCCCCTTCCCCTCTGTGCTTATTCCAGTTACCATTTATAGTTCAAGTGTCCACAGTATTTAAAAATCATCCTGTAACCATAAGCCAACTTTATCTTCAGCATTAGCTTTCTCCTATCTTTTGAAGCCAACATTCTTTAGAGAAATATCAGTATTTATCAATTCCTTTTTCTCATCCCATTTAAAACTCTATCCTCACTATTCCATGGAAATTCATCCTGCTTCTTTGGAACACTTTTTCCTATGATTTCAATGACATTTTCTCTTGGTTTTTCTCCTACTTCACCCCCACCCTGTCCAGAGGAAACTTTCTGTGCTAGAATATTAATATTGGAGACCTTCAAGTATCTGTCGCAGACCCCCTTACATTTCCTCTCCTCCTTTCCTTCATGTAAATTTGTAATGGTTAAATTCATGTGTTAAATTGTCTAGACTATGGACCCCAGTTGGTCCGAAACTAGTCTGGATCTTGATTGGAAGGTATTTTGTAGATGTAATTAACTTTTACAATCAGTTAGCTTTAACTAAAAGAGATTATCCTTGATAATGTGAGTGTGCCTTATCCAATCAGTTGAGAGCCGTAAGAGCAAAAACTGAGGTTTCCAAAAGAAGAATGAATTCTGTTTCAAGTCTGTAAGTTAGAAATCTGACTGAGTTTCTGTCTCAGGCTTGCCAACCTGACCTACAGATTTTGGACTTGCCAACTCCCCAAATCACATGAGCTAATATCTTAAAATAAGTTTCTCTCCGTCTCTGTCTTTATCTCTTTCTGTTGATCTGTCTCTCCATCTCTGTATCTCTGTATCTATCTATCTATCTCTATCTATCTATCTATCTATCTATCTAAGTAACTAAATGATTCTATTTCTCAGGAGAATCCTGACCAAATACGGCATCTTATCCACTCCTATATCTTCAATTGTTACCTAGATGCCAAGGTATTCTGAACTTACATTTCCAGCCCAGGCCTCTCTCCTGAGGTCTAGGACCACATCTTCCACTTGAATGCTTTACAGGTATCTAAAAAGGTGTCACACAAATTCTTCATCTACCACAAACCTTTTCTCCTTCTACCTTGTTTCCTATTATGGTTTGTATATCATGGCCCAATTACTCACAAAAGAAGCCAGAAAATAAACCTTGATCTATCCCCTGCCCTTTAGCATTCAATCAGTAAGAACCGTCAATTCTACATCTTTAATTATCTTGCGACAGCATTATTCTTTTTGTCCCAAACTTTCCTACCACTATCTTTTTTATCTGTGTGACAATCATCCCTTGTCTCAGTACAAGTCGTTTTTTCATTCTGCAAAAAAATGTTATCTTAAGCATCCAAAACTCATTACTTCATTCTCTGATTAAAATCTCTTAATGACTCCTTGATTCCCATTCAGCCTAATATAGAGGGTCGATTAGATTAGAATATGCTCTCTACTTCAATCTGAAGCCTCATTGTTCTTCATTACCTACACCCCTCTTCACAGCGTACCTCTCATACTGAAACACTTGCAGATTCCTAGATGCAGAAAGTTTCATTGCTCTACACTCTGGTCCTTAGCACACAAGTGTTCCTGTTCTTGGAATATATTTTCCTCAACATATAACTTCACTGGTATTCACCATCTACATTTTTATTGATGTGGCACATTTTCCTTCAGGTCTTAGCTAAGATATCATTTTACTTGTGAGCACTAGGTCAATTGTTCCTCTTTATGCCACCATATCACATTGTACTTACTCCAGACTTACTACATTTTACACTCATTATTATCACTTTATGAGGCATGTTTCTTCTCTACTAGTCAAAGCAAGTAGAAAACAAAACACTTATATATAGTACATTTACTATTTATTTTTCATTAAAAAATATTTAAGTGGTTATTATGGTTCAAGTATAATAAATTAATTTAATCTCCATGAGAACTCTAAGTGGTAGGAGCTCTATTATTGCAATTTCACAGATGAGCAAATTGAGGCTGAGAATCAAACAATTAGTAAGTGATGGGGACAAGATTAACTATTAATGACTCCCAATTATTATTTACTCAGTAAATAAAAACATGAATGACTTATGGAATGAGTGTGCGAAATATTTCTTTTCTCAGATCGCTAAACATTCCCCCCCTCCAGGGACTAGGACACACTTGTCATGTCTCAGTCCCTCTTCCTTTGTTTTGTTTTGTGTCTTTTTTTTTTTTTTTTTTAAAAAAAAAGACAGTTACTCAGTCTCTCAGGCAAATATATTTCTGGAAGTCTACCTATCTGTATGTGTCTGAATCTGAGCAGTCCACAAAATAGACAAAGCTGGGATATTTGCTACGTTAAGTTGAGGAGTCCCTTTAATTACCTTAAGAAACTGTTTCTGTGAGTACTTGTGCAGTTTATGTCCAGAATAAGTGTGCCTGACCAGGGAGTCTACTGGGGCTCTAATCCAGCCCAGTATTCACCATCATTTTGAAAGAAGAAATGCTGCTTTAAGTAATTTTCCCAGGAAGCGGGGGCACTTTTTATAATTGGTCTGCCATATTGGGTGTGTTGTTTTCCAGTTTGCACAAAGGCATCCTATATGCTAGCAGAGAATTTGCCCAGGAGGGCCCAGGTATATAAGAAGAGGAATTCTTTTCCAAGCCATATGAACTTGGAAAATTTTCTTAACAGCAATTTTCCCATTTACAGGGTGGAGTTAACATAGTATCTAACTCAAAGTATTTATAAGAATATTGAGTGAGATAATGTATGCAAGGCACCAAAATTTGGTACTGCATATCGTAAGTATTCCATAAGTATTAGATATTATTATTAATATTGTTTTTCTATTAATATTATTATTGTTATTTTTAATATTTCTATAGGGATTGCAGTTTAGGTTTTCATTTTGAAAACTAATGAGGTTTAAAAAAAAAAAATCTCTGAAACGTTGACAGAACAAATGTTAACACAGGAATCCCTCCCTCACACCATTCCCCAAGTGTTTAGAATAGTATTGGGAAAACTTTTTTTTGCATGTTCATTCTCTATTCAAAATTATCAGAATTGTTAGAAAATTATCACACCTAATCAAAGATTCTTAGTTTAAATGTGGAAAGTAAAGTTACTACTAGTTCATAGTATTTGCAAATTTAGACAAAATCTGAGCAATATGCAACAAATCATTCTAGATCAAGGGTAAGCATCAAGAAGAATCTGAAAGAAGACCTCAAGTACATGCAATTTATTTGGGAGGTGTGGTAGGCTGGAATGGGTCCTCAATAACGTCCACAACTTAATCTACAGAGCCTTATGGTACCTTACATGATAAAAGTGATTTTGCAGATTCGATTAAATTAAGGATTCTGAGATAGGGAGATTATTTGGATTATTCAGGTGGGGCCAATGTAATCGTAAAGCCCCTTATAAGAAGAAAGCAGGAGAAACAGTCATCAATAGAAGATAAGATTGCTGAAGAAAGAAGAGGAAGTGATGCAAGGAAGGGGCCACAAGCTAAGGAAGGAGTGTGGCTTCTAAACACTGGAAAAGGAAACTGATTCTCTCCTGTTGTGGATTGAATTATTTGCCCCAAAATGATAAGATGAAATCCTAACACCTGTACTTGTGAATGTGACCTTGTTTTGGGGAAATATGGCCTTTCTTTGAAGAGATTATTAGTTTAAGTTAATGAGGTAATACTAGAGTAGGGCTGTTCCTAATTCTGTATGACAGGTGTCGTAGAAAAGAGGAGAAAAGACATAGAAATAGAATCACACACAGGGGCAGGACACCATGTGAGGACATATCTGCAAGCCAAGGAATGAAAAGAAGCACCCAGTGATACCAGAAGCTGAAAGGGAAAAAGGTCTTCCCCCAGAACTGAAAGAGAGCATAACCCTGCCAATGCCCTGAATTGGAACTTCTAGCTTCCAGAACTGTGAGAAAATAATTTTCTGTTATTTAAAGCCACTCACTTTGCAACATTTTGTGACTGTAGCCCTAGGGAAACACAGCCCCACAGTCTGCAGAAGGAGCCAGCCCTGACGATGACTTTAGCCCAGTAAAATTGATTTTAGACTTCTGACTTCTCAAAACGTAAGACAATAAATTCATGTTGTTTTAAGCCACTAAGTTTGTGGTAATTTGTTAAAGCAGCAATAGGCAAGTAATTCAGGAAGCACAACATGTGACTGGGGAAGTGAGACAGGAACAGGGAAAAAATCAATACTATTATCAATTAGGCAGCCACTATGTATACCTGGAACTTGATGATCCTTTTGGGTAAATCTGGGAGCGGTGTGGAAGATATAAATTAGAATTTTTTACCCCTCAATAAGATGTGAAGAAGCTGGGGTTTTATACACCAATTGTCATCAGTCATCAGTTGAGGGCTGGTAAAGTGTTAATTTCTGGCACTTCTGGATGTCCACATGGGCATGTAGAGCAGGCTGTGGATGGCTGGAGAAAGCCCAGGGGCAAACAACTACAGGTGATGTAAGTTGGAAGCCTAGCTGTTCTGCAGTGAAATATAATTGAGGAGACATGGACAGTGTACTGATAGCATCTGCACAGGATTCCAATCTGTGTTTATTTATCATCAGTCTATGCACTGGATGAATTTAGAAATCATATATGTACCTTATGTCATGTTGACACCCACATGTGCATATATGCATAAAACTTGTGTGTCACACACACATTGCTATCTCTTTGAAATATAATACGATGTGTAGAGGGAGTCCCTTATGAATTTAACAAAGTCAATAAAAATTTTTACTGATTGGTAAAAATGCACACACATGGACACACATATACAAATAACTATAAAAGCTAACTTTATGCTTCCTAATCTTATGATAAATGGGAAGATTATTTTAAAAAGTAGTAGCTTATAAGCTACCTGTGTTTAGTCCGAAGATGATAAGCTTCTTAGAGTAGTTGATGTCACCTTTTCGAATATAATGTAAAATTCTAAATATGCTATTAGTAAAATGTATCATCTGACTTGTGGGAAATTGGTGAATTGTACAGGCAATATATAAAGGCAATAGATCAGTAAACTAGCTTTAAGCCACAGAGTTGTTTCTAAAATGAGTAATCTAAAGAGAAAAGTCATATATTCATTCTTAATAAAACTGAACACAGTTTAATCAGTCTGAAATGAAAACGTTCAAGGAAGAGTAGCAAACATATTATCATATATACCTTACCAGAAGCATGAACCTAAGCTCAGCTTAACCACTAAATGCTATTCTTGAATGTAAAATATTTTAATATTATCCTTTTATCCAAAGCATTTCACAGAAATTAAATTATCAGCTCCACAAATAATATTTTAAATATTAAACTAATCTTTATGTAATGGAAAAATGTGTTCAAATATGGCTGGCTATTTAAGAAATATGGGTTTTTAACCCATGGTCAAATGGCTTATTGATCACTCATCAATTTTATATTTAAAAGTATTTTTTAAACATGCGTTATGTGCCAGATACAACTCTGCAGAGTTTACATTACATTGAGGAAAGAAAATAAAGAAATAAATAATGAAACATATAGAATGTCAAATAGAGATGAGTTTAATGGAAAAAGAACCATGGTAATGGATATAAAGTTTCAGAGGTAGGAGGGTATTATAAAATTTGTAAATATTGTTCTGGGAAGCCATTAATGACTATAGTTCAAGAGAGGGGGGGAGTCCAGATTGGAGGTATAAGTTTTATACTTGTGAGTGAGTAAATCTTATTGTAAGCCACATGTCTGTGTGATATCAACAAATGAATTGAGTACAAATAGAATATGATATCTAAAGACAGGTCTCGTGTAACCCATGGTTTAGAACTTGAGCAAGAGAGGGAATGGGCAGTCAGACTGTGAAGAAGCAGCTAGAGAGGTAGGAGGAAAATCAGCAAAATGTGTTTGTTATCCTTGAAGCCATATTAAAAATGAAGAATGTCGCCAAGAACAGTGTTCACTTGTGTGAAATACTGCTGATGTAAAAGGGCTGAAGGCTATCTGAAGGACGTAGCGATCTACATATTATTGACAATCTTGCAAAAAGCTGTTATGTTGGATAGGGAAGAGGCACAGCCTTATTGGAGAGGGTTTATTAAGCGTGGGAAGAGCCAGAGGCATCTCTAAGATATGGCAGGTATGGCTTGTGCCCAGGGTACAACCTGAAGGGGCTGGGGGGGGGGCTTCACTGGGAAGTTTCTATTAACCCTCGCAGTTCCCATCGCTAGCTGTGAAAGATCATTCATCAAGTTAAAACTAACACTTTCGTATTTAAGAGCCTCCGTGGGTCAAGCAAGGAGTTCTGGTGGCACAAAGGTTAACTGCTTGGCTGCTAACCTAAAGGTTGGCAGTTAGAACCCATCAGCTTCTGTGGGAGAAAGATGTGCAGTCTTGTTTCCTGAAGATTACAGCCTTGGAAACCCTAGGAGGTAGTCTACTCTGTTCTATAGGGTCGCTATGAGTCGGAATGGATTCAACAGCAATGAGTTTGGTTATGGGCCAAGGCAGACTGAGTGATCTTGCTCTGCTAAGTGTAGAAAAGAGAAGAAAGTGAAAACATGACTCTGGGTCCATCACAGACCAGTTTTTTTCAGTGAAAGCAAAGAAGGTGCAACTGTAATTTTCATACAGTGCCACAATGTGTCAAGTAAAAGATTAATGAGCTTGACTTGATTTTTAAGCTGATAGTATGGTAGTTATCTAAAAGGTGGGGGTCATATGTTTGGAAAGGGACACAATTTCAATGCTTGCACTAGGCACTATTTTCTGTAGATACGCCTCTGAAGGAGAAGTTTTGTATTTAAGTTCTATTTTGTATGTTTTTTATGGTAATGTCGTTATCTCTTCTCCATTAGACACCAAGTAATTCAGGCTTCATTTGGAGACAATTAGGGCTTTTTTATCCCTTTCTGTCTGCTATCATTTCACACAATCATGAATTTCTGATTTTAGTGTGCTTTTCTGTCTTCAGTGTTTTGTTAGATTACTTTTGATTCAACTGGGTGTAAAGATACAGTTTTATTTTCCCTCACGACTCTGTATGTATGTGTATGTGTGTTGGAGCATCTGCATTTTCATTTGTTAAAAAGTTTCGGTTCTTTGTTTCATTTTGTTTTTCTTCTTTCACGTTTTAAAGAGTACCAAGTTATTTTTTTTCTCTGTATGATTGGTTACATTCGATTGTCCGAACCCAGTGGGCAGTTCAAAATAGAAGGGTGTGTCGAGGGTTTAAGTAATTTATCTGGTTCTTAGTGTTTGTATGTGTACTTCTTTTTCCACCTTTATGTACATTTCATTAGAATACGCCCCACCTCCCACATTTTGAAAGTTTTCTTTTGAAACTTTGATATCATGCATGGCTAGCACACTTACTTTACTCCCATGCCTCTAAGGAATACCTTCCCCTCCGAGTTGCTTCTTTTCTTTCCTAGTGCCTATCCAACAATGCCAGTAGCTAGTGCTTTGATCCCCAGATCATAGACTGATTCTTGAGATTTCTGTAGTGTGAAAACTTCCCCTTGATGGAATAGCCCTGATCAATGTTTTCTATTTTCCTCCTTCATTAGGATTCTTCTGCTTTCTCCTCTTCTGCCTAATCCCTGACTAAATCTCCAAGCTTGCTTAACTTTAGATGTGACTCTGTTGGTCAGAGATTTTTATTTCCCTACCAAACCAAAACCAAATCCACTGCTACCGAGCCAATTCCGACTCATAGTGACCCTCCTGGACAGAGTAGAACTGCCCCATAGGGTTTCCAAGGCTGTATATCTTTACTGGGGCAGTTTAACCACTGTGCCACCAGAGCTTCCCTAGACATGTCAATTAAAATACACAATATTCTCTGCCTCATTCTTATACTGGGCGTATAGGCAGTATAATTTGATTTTATTTGTTTTATATTTTGATTTGTATGTTGGTTTTGAGAATGTATACAGGAATTTTATTTAGTCAGACTCCATAATCCCAAAAACCTGTTGCCATTGAGTCAATTCTGACTCATAGGGACCCTATAAGGCAGAGTAGAATGCCCTATAGGATTTTCAAGGCACTGATCTTTACAGAAGCAGACTGTCACATCTTTCTCCTGTGGAGTGGCTAGTGAATTTGAACCACTGACCTTTTGGTTGGCAGCCAAGTATTTAACCATTGTGCCACCAGGGGCCATTCCATAATCCCAAAGCATGCTAAAAATCCCCTTTAATGTAGTACTGTTATTTCTTCTTCTTGTTAACATGCATCAATTAGGCCAAAAAAAAATTGTGTTGAATAAAGCTTGGCTGGATATCATTGTGACTTATGAATGATTAAATTCAATTTAAAATACACACACTTGCTATCTGTATTCCAATTCTAGACTATAAACCTAAATAATTTCAGTGAAAAGCAACAACGTAAAATATATAAAGTTAATTTCATTGAATAAATTCAAAGAAAATTTTTTATTTTGCTTGGAAAATGCAGATTATCGGATATTTGATACTTCTAGAATACTTTAAGGAACACTGGTGGCACAGTGGTTAAGCACTCAGCAGATAACCAAAAGGTGAGCAGTTCAAATCCACCAGCTCCTCCTTGGAAACCTTATGGAGCAGTTCTACTCTGCACTATAGGGTCGCTATGAGTCAGAATCAATTTGATGGCAACGGGTTAGAGTACTTTAAAGGATGTTACAAAGAATTCAAATTAGCTTTTACTACTAAAAAATTTTAGTTACCCTGAAAAATACGGAAAAAAGTACACATTTGAAAAAATGACTGTGGATAACACTGTGGAATTTCCATATCTGAAAGTCATCAGAGAATAAAGTAGATTTTATTTTGTTAGTTGGGGGGAGGTGAAAATTGAATGAAGTATTTCTTGATGAGGAGGAAATTAGATATTTGGCTTCTCAATGTTCCTTTCAGCTTTAACATCAGTTTCTATGATCTAGCTGCGTTTTTCACCTATAACCCTGCTATGTTTCTTCTTTTAGGTAGAGTTTTCCTTTCCTGTTTCTATCGTGACAGGAGAAAGGTATCTCTTGATACTCCTTATAAATACCCATGCATTGCTTTGGCAAAACACAAAAAAAGAGGGGAGGTGGGAGCGGATGGAAATGATATAGAAGTATTAAGCAGCTGAAAGTAAAAGAGCAAAATTTTCTGAAAATGTTCATGGCTTCAATTTCATACTTAATTTATCTATATGACTCAACAAAATCGCTTAACCACACAAAAAACACTTAACATTTGAAATTGGAAAATTACTGCACTAATATCATTAGTAAGAACTATCATCAGCAACATAGAAAACACTCAAATATCTCTAATCCAGAAAATTTTAATTACCTAGCCATGCTAAAATAACAAAACCATTTTCTCAGTTGCTTTTATATTGCTTATAAAATAAGCCCTTGAGTACAATGATAAGTTAAATGCTACTTCTGTATTCATGAAAAACAAAGCAGTCTAAAAAGAGTGCAGCTGGCTCACTTCTTTCAGGAAACCTCTTATCCTTTGCATAATCACACACACATACATGCATGCCCATGTGCACACACACACTGACACACACACACACCTACACAAACTTACACACCTAAACAGGTAAGAACAATTTCTATCCACTAAAATACATTCTGGTGCATTATTGCTGACAGATAAATTGACGGAGGGGAAATAAACCTTTCAAATAAATAACGGTCCTTTATGATGATTATGTAATTTAGTACCTGGCATAATTTTTGAAATATTCAAAAGACACTAGATATTTTTGTTCTAAGAATAGTGAGGTGCTGTCAATGTAGTATCTTTAAAAGCCTCATCTAAGTTGCTTTAATATTTTCACTGAAATTTTAAAACAATCAATACTCGTTATATACCTCTGTGCTTGGGTTTTAAAAAAAGAAATATTGGTGATGTTGTTGCTGTCCATGTCTACGAAAATACCTCATAATTTAGCCATGAATTTAGGTAATGGCGACAGTGCATCTTAAGTATGTTAGTTTTTGCCTAGTAAAATTTCCAATATTTTGCTCCAGAATAAATCTGTCAGATAGAATTTTTAGTTTTATTTTTTAAAACTATCTTTGTATTTCATCCTTCTGCAATAATTTACTCATATGCAAGAACAACATATCCATAGAAATTACTTACAAAAAAAATTGCTTGTATATCCTTAAGGCCCTATAATATTCAATACATTATGTACATTCATTGCTATGGAAATTGTCTCCTTCTTCATATTCTTTCCTCTTTTACTATTTGTTTCTCAGTCTTTTTCCTGGGATCTTCTCACTTTGCTTGCCCTTTAAATGTTTGTAATCTTTCCTTCTCCTTTTTCTCTTTAACCTAGAAATTCTCCTCTATGACTATTATTGAAATTTATGCACAACCACTAATGCCAAAGTTGAAGAAATTGAAGATTTTTACCAACTTCTGCAGTCTGAAATTGATAAACGTGTGATCAATATACACTGATAATTACTTGTGATTGGAATGTGAAAGTTTGAAACAAAGAAGAAGGATTGGTAGCTGGAAAATATGGACTTGGTGATACAAACAACTCAGGAGATGGCATGATAACCTTTTGCAAGATCAGTGACTTATTCATTGCAAATACCTTTTTTCAGTAACATGTACAGACTATACACGTGGAACTCGCCAGATGGAGTACACAGGAATCAAATCGACTACATCTGTGGAGAGATACGATGGAGAAGCTCAATATCATTAGTCAGAACAAGGCCAGTGGCTGACTGGAGAAGAGGCCATCAATTGTTCGTACGCAGGTTCAAGTTTAAGCTACAGAAAATTAAAATAAGTCCATGAGAGTCAAAGTACTACCTTGAGTATATCCCACCTGAATTTAGAGATCATATCAAGAATAGATTGGATACTTTGAACACTGAAGATGGAAGACCAAATGAGTTGTGGGTTGACATCAAGGACATTATACTTGAAGAAAGTAAAATCTAATTAAAGAGATATTAAGAAAGAAAAGATCAAAATGGATGTCAGAATAGACCCTGAAACTTGCTCTTGAACGTAGAGTAGTAAAAGTGAACTAAAGAATTGATGAAGTAATAGAGCTGAACACAAGATGTCAAAGGAGGCTTAAGAGGAAAAATTAAAGGATTATACTGAAATTTACAAAGATCTGAAGTTAGAAAACCAAATGGGAAGAACAGACTCAACATTTCTAAACCTGAAAGAACTGGAGAGAAAATTCAAGCCTGCAATATTGAAGTATTCTAAACACAAAAAATTATCCAGGGCATCCTCCCTTTCCATATAAAGTTAGTGATTTGTCTTTCCATCTCTTTAAAGAATACGATTGGTATTTGGATAGAGATTGCATTATATCTGTAGATTGCTTTGGGTAGAATTGACATTTTCACAATGTTGAGTCTACCTATCCATGAGCATGGTATGTTTTCCCACTTATGTAGTTCTCTTTTGGTTTCTTGCAGTAGTCCAGCGTAAGTAAAGCACTTTGAAAAAGGAGAATAAAGTAGGAGAACTTGTACAACAAGTCTGTGGTAGTTGTGGTCTGTTAGTCCTTTGGATTAATCTTTCCCTTATGTCTTTGGTTTTCTTCATTCTCCCTTGTTCCAGATGGAGTGAGACCAGTGGAGTATCTTAGATGGCCTCTCACAAGCTTTTAAGACCACGAAACACACTGCTGGTGGGAATGCAAAATGGTACAATCATTTTGGAAGATCATATGGCACTTCCTTAAAATGTTAGAAATAGAAATACCATATGATACAGCAATCCCGCTCTTAGGAATAGATCCTACAGAAATAAGAGCCATCACATGAATAGACATATGCACACACATGTTCATTGCAGCATTGTTCACAGTAGCAAAAAGATGGAAACAACCTAGATGCCCATTAACAGATGTATGGATAAACAAACTATGGTACATACACACAATGGAATACTATGCAATGATAAAGAACAATGGTGAGTCTGCGAAGCGTCTCACAACACGGATGAATCTGGAGCACATTATGCTGAGGTAGTTGTGGTCTGTTAGTCCTTTGGACTAATCTTTCCCTTGTGTCTTTGGTTTTCTTCATTCTCCCTTGCTCCAGATGGGGTGAGACCAGTGGAGTATCTTAGATGGCCTCTCACAAGCTTTTAAGACCCCAGACACTACTCACCAACATAGAATGTAGAACACTTTCTTTATAAACTATGTTATGCCAGTTGAGCTAGCTGTTCCCAAGACTGTGGTCCCCACAGCCCTCAGCCCAGTAAATCAGTCCCTCAGGGAGTTTGGATGTGTCTATGGAGCTTCCATGACCTTGCTTTGGACAAGTTGTGCTGGCTTCCCCAGTATTGTGTACTGTCTTACCCTTCACCAAAGTTATCACTTGCCTATTGTCTGTTTGGAAACTCTGGTGGTGTAGTGGTTAAGAGTTTAGCTGCTAACTAAACTCTGCGGTTTGTATCCACCAGGTGCTCCTTGGAAGCACCGTGGGGAAGTTCTGCTCTGTCCTATAGGGTTGCTATGAGTCAGAATCGACTCAACAACAATGGATTTGGTTTTGATTTTATTGTCTATTTAGTGTTTTTCCATTGCTACCCCTCCCCTCCCTCATAACCATCAAAAGATTTTTCTTTTTGTGTGTAAACTTTTCATGAACTTTTATAGTAGTAAGCTCATACAGTATTTGTCCTTTTGTGACTGACTTATTTCACTCAGCATAATGTGTAAGAGCTCCAATATCCCTGTAGTCTCTCCAACATTTGTTATTTTCTGGGTTTTTTTATTATTCGTGCCAGTAATGTTGGGGTGAGATGGTATCTCATTGTGTTTTTGATTTGTGTTTTTCTAATGGCTAATGATCCTGGGTATTTCCTCATGTGTCTGTTTGCCACTTGAATGTCTTCTTTGGTGAAGGGTCTGTTCATATCCTTTGCTCATTTTTTAATTGTATTATTTGTCTTTTTGTTGTAGAAGTGTTGGATTTTCCTGTAGATTTTAGAGATTAAACCTTTGCCAGATTTTTCATAGTCAAAATTTTTTCCTAGTCTGTAGGTTCTCTTTTTACTCTTTTGATGAAGACTTTTGATGAGCACAAGTGTTTAATTTTTAGAAGATCCCAGTTATCTAGCTTATCTTCTGGAATTTGTGTGTTGTTAGTTATGGTTTGTATCCTGTTAATGTCATATATTAGGGCCTCTAGCATGGATCCTATTTATTCTTCTATGATATTTATAGTTTTTGGTTTTATATTTAGGTCTTTGATCCATTTTGAGTTAGTTTTTGTATATGATGTGAGGTATGGGTCCTGTTTATTTTTTTGCATATGGACATCCAGTTTTGCCAGCACCACTTGTTAAAAAGTGTTCTACATTCTATGTTGGTGAGCAGTGTCTGGGGTCTTAAAATTGGAATATCAATTGAGATGTTCCAACAAACAGATGCAATACACGAAGCACTCACTCATCTATGCGAAGAAATTTGGAAGACAGCTCCTGGCCAACCAACTGGAAGAGATCTGCATTTGTGCCCATTCCGAAGAAAGGTGAGCCAATGGAATGAGGAAATTACTGAACAACATCAATAATATTCCAATAATATTTCCTGCAGGTAAAATTATGCTGCAGATAATTCAACAACACTTGCAGCAGTATATTGACAAGGAACTCCCAGAAACTCAAGCTGGATTCAGAAGAGGATATGAAATGAGGAATATCATTGTTGATGTCAGATGGATCTTGGCTGAAAGCAGAGAATACCGGAAAGATGTTTACCTATGCAAAGGCATTTGACAGTATAGATCATAACAAATTATGGATAACATTGCAAAGAATGAGAATTCCAGAACACTTTATTTGTGTTCATGCAGAACCTGTACATAGACAAAGAGGCCCTCCTTTGAACAGATTTAAAATCAGAAAAGATGTGAGTTAGGGTTATATCATTTCACCATACTTATTCAATCTGTATGCTGAACAAATAACCTAAGAAGCTGGGCTATGTGAAGAAATATGTGGATCAGGATTGGAAGAAGACTAATTAACAACCGGCAATATGGAGATGATACAACCTTGCTTACTGAAAATGAAAAGGACTTGAAGTACTTACTGATGAAGATTAAAGACTATAGCCTTCAGTATGGATTACACCTCAACATAAAGAAAACAAAAATCCTCACAACAGGACCAATAAGCAATATCATGATAAATGGAGAAAATACTGCAAGTGTCAAGGATTTTATGTTACTGGGTTCCACAAGCCATGCCCACAGAAGCAGCAGTCGAGAAATCAAATGACGTATTGCACTGGGTAAATCTGCTGCAAAATACCTCTTTAAAGTGTTGAAAAGCAAAGATGTCACTTTGAGGACTAAGGTGTACCTGACCCAAGCCATGATATTTTCAATGGTGTTCACATCCATGGAAAGCTGGACAATGAATAAGACGACAGAATAATAGATGCCTTTGAATTACCATGCAGGTGACAAATATTGAATATACTATGGTCTGTCATAGGAATGAACAAACCTGTCTTGGAAGAAGTACTGCCAGAATGCTCCTTAGAAACAAGCATGGTGAGACCTCTCACGTACCTTGGACATGTTATCAGGAGGCACCAGTCCTTGGAAAAGGATGTCATGTTTTGTAAAGTAGAGAGTAAGCAAAAAAGAGGAAGACCCTCAATGAGATGGATTGACACAGTGGCTGCAAAGACTGGCTCAGACACAGCAATGATTGTGAGGATGGCACTGCATCGGGCAGTGTTTCTTTCTGGTGTCCACAGTGTCACTATGAGTGAGAACTGTCTTGACAGCACCTAACAATAAAATATTCTTATCTATGTTTATAATTTCATTCTCCCATCAACAACAATAACTCCTGATCATAAACAGATTTACTAGGGTGCTAATAAGCTTAGGGGGGCTGTGGTGATTCAGTGGTAGAATTCTCACTTTCCAAGGGGGAGACCTGGGTTTGATTCCCTTCCAATGCACCTCATGCACAGCTACCACCTGTCCTGTCAGTGGAGGCTTGCATGTTGCTATGATGCTGAACAAGTTTCAGTGGAGCTTTCAGACTCAGACGGATTTAGAAGAAAGGCCTGATGATCTAATTCCATTAAGATTACTGCCACAAAAACTCTATGGAGCGGCTCTACTCTGTAAGAGAAGAAGGTCACCATGAGTCAGAATCAACTCAAAGGCAACAGATTTGGTTTATTGAGTTGTAGTTGCTCAACTAAGAAGTATGACCTTCAGCCCAACAGCCAAAGGATAAAATTATTATTTAGTAAGATACACAAAACCCTGAATGTGATCATCATTTGCCTTCCCCACTGAGCTACAAAAAATATACCGGAAGCCATCTGCATTATCTACAGATCCATTAAACCTTTAATACCTTTCTGCCTTTGAATCTATTATGTCTTACGCTTAAAATGGTCTTTCTCCACCTTTTCATTCTGATTTAGTTGTACTTGAGAGCTGGGGTTATACTTATTATTACTCTGTGAAGTCTGAGCAAACTTCCTTTATCAGCATTCATCCATTTCTCTTGGAACTTACACATTTTCTCTTTTATAATAGCATTGTATTTTAAATCTCTAGTAGAGCTCTTTTTCAATCTTATTTATATGGGTTATTTCCATCCCTATCTCTACTGGGGAATTTTGTTGCTGTTGTTAGGTGCCTTCGAGTGGATTTCAACTCATAATGACAACATGCGAGAGAGTAGAACTGCCCCATAGTGTTTTCTGGGCTGTAATCTTTAATGGGAACAGATCACCAGGTTTTTCTCCTGCAGAGCCACTAAGGTGGGTTCCAACCATCAACTTTTCATTTAGCAACTGAGCTCTTAACCATTGAGGCACTAGGGATCCTTAGCAAGGGAATTTAAGACCTATAATATAGGCTCTATTTTATTCATTTTTATATTATTGCTTCCTACAACAAAAATGACACCAATAGTAGCACCCTATAAATATGTTGAATGAATACATGGATTTACTGATTTATTTAGGATTAACTATTTATGTTCCAATCTAGGATCAACCCCTCCACTTGTGCACATAACCCCATTTATTCTCTTCTACTTATTCAGAATGTCACTTGACCAATTGTCTCATCTGTCTCTTGTACCTCTTGTCGCATCCTCTCCCTCTCCTTGATCATTTCCATTAACATCAAATTCACTGTAGTATTTCCCATCTTTAAAAGGTCCACCTCTTACCATACTTACCATCCAGCCATCACTCTGTTTGCTCCTTTCTACACAAAACTCTTAGAAAGAATTACCTAAATGTGTATCCAACATCTTTTTTGCTACTGTAGTTTGAATACTGTAAAATCAGATTTTGTTCTTACCTCCCATTCCCTCCACATCTGTTCATGACATTCATTTTGTTAAAAGCTTATTTCTTATTACTTCTCATTCTGGAATTTTAGGTTCTTTTGGCACAGTTGATGAGACTCTTTCTTCCTTTAGTTTCCCTTTTCATCTCATATTTGCTCCTTCTTACTCTCCTTTACTCTGACTCTCTGACTGCTTGATTGTAATGACCTGAAGGTCGCCATTTTGGACAGCTTTTATTATTTTGATTGTACTCTATATGCGTTCTCAAGTACTGTCATGCTTTAAATATCATCTATGTGGCAACATTTCAAAAATTTGTAAATCCAGATCAGATCTCACCTTTGAACTTCAGATTTATATATCCAAGAGCATAAGACATGTTCCCCCATATCAAAAGACTTCTCAGACTTAACGTGCAAAATCTAACTGCTGAATCTGATCATTTCACTTAATTCATTTCTCCGTCCAGTTGCTCTATTGGTAAACAGTGACGCTATTCTTTAAGTTTCTCAAAACCCAAAACGTGAAGTTATCCTACGCTCTTCTTTTTGTTCTTCTTTTATATTCTTTCTCTCAGATATTATATCCAAACTATCAATAAGTCCTGTTTATATACCTTCAAAATATATTCAGCATCCTTTCACTTCTCATCACCTCTGCTGCTAGCGCGCTAATCCAACACATTTGTATTTTACCTGCATTGTTGCAGCATCCTCCAAACTGCTCCCACTGCTTTTGCCTTTGTCACCTGAAGTGCACCCTCAACTCAGCAGCCAAAGTGATCCTTTTAAATCAAGTCAAATCAGATGTCTCCTCTGCTTGAAACTGCCCCAGAGCTTCCTATTTTATTCACATTTAAACTATGCTTTCCCTACAATACACTGTACTAGAAGATATTTTCTGTGTCTCAAAATGCTCCCCATATTTTAATTTTCTGGACTTATCTCTTACTATTTCATTCCATTCTAGCCACTCTGGTCTGGTTGCTAATTCCCAATCATGTCAAGCAAGTGCTTGCCTCGAAACTTTTATGCTTGTGGTTTCCTTTGACTAGAACTTCCCATATAACCTCTCTTCAGCTCTCAGCTCAAATAATGCTACATTAATGAGTTTATTCTCGACTGTACTATAGGATACATCCATTAGCATTTCCTATCCCATCATCTTGTAGATTTATTTCATAGTCCTTATCACAATCTTCGATGCCACATATTTGTTGTTGTTGTCAGTAGTCCTTGATTTGGCTCTGACTCATTGCAATTTAATGTAAAGAGAACAACGTGTTGCCCGCGTCTTGCACCATCTTCATTATATTTGGTATGTTTGAGCATTGTTGTGACCACTGTGTCAAGCCATCTCATTAAGGGTTTCCCTCATTTTCACTGACCCTCTATTTTACCAAACATGATGTCCTTTTGTAGCAAATGACGTGTCCAAAGTAAGCAAACTGAAGTTTCACAATACTCACTTCTAAGCAGCATTCTGGTTGTATTTCTTCTAAGTTTGTTCATTCTTCTGGAAGCCCATGAAATATTCAATATTCTTTGCTAATACCACAGTACAAATGCATCAGTTTTGCTTCTGTCTTCCTTTTTTTTTTTTTTTCCCCTTTGTCCAAGTTTCTCGTGCATATGAGACGATTGAAAATACCATGGCTTGGTCAGGTGCACCTTGCACATTAAAGTGATATCTTTGCTTTGTAAAACTTTAAAGAAGTTTTTTTTGCAGCAGATTTGCCAAATGCAGTAGGCAGTTTGATTTTCTGACTGCTGCTTCCATGGATATTAATGGTTGATCCAAGTAGAATGAAATCATGGCTATCTTCAGTCTCTTCTCCAACCAAATATTTACTTCTATGTTATTGTCTCTGGGATTAGATCAGCCAAACTGATTCAAAGAAAAACTTCCTGAAATATTATACTGTTCTCAGACTCTTTTGGAAAGTTCTGATTCTAACTGACTTAGTTTATTATTATCTGCTTATGGAATATTCCCTGATATTCATTTATAGCTATGATTGTGTACCTTTAAAATACTTTCTTACTCTCCGAATTTCTAGACATTAAAGTTAAATTTTACCTGTATTTTTTTTTCTTTTTTTCCCTATTGTCATTGTGCTTTTCCTTGAGAATATGGTCACTTTTTTGATTCTCTAACCGTATTCAGTTAATGCTCTTAGGCTTTCTTAAATTTGAAAAACTGCAAAACTATTTTCCTTAATTACTCATATTGCTATTGTAGCATTTTATTTAGAATGTATAAAGGATATCAGACTTGAAATTACCTTTGTATTTAAGTAGCCTCAAGCCATTCTAGCTTGTTTTCCAGGCATTTTCAAGACACATAAGAAACACACACCCAAATGGCAATTTTTATGAAAGAACCTTTGATTTGTCCATTATATAATATTTCCACTGTTTTTTCTACCATGCGGTTTGACAATTGCCATATAAAATAACAGCTTAATAGAAATGTTCCTGATGATTATACTTACTCAATTTCTAGCAAAGTTACTTGTCATTATGTATTGATTTGTTTAAAGAAAATATATTGCCATGTTTAATGATTTGACTACTCAGATATTGCTACAATAAAACAAATACATAGAAAAACTGAATAAAATAATAGAAAACTTTGTGTAAAATTGAAAATACAACTGAACTTGATGGTTGAAGAATGAATATAACAATTTGTTACATGCAGTAAATAGCAATTCAGAATGTGGTTAACCACATAATGTAAGTCACTGGCATAAACATCTGAAAAGGGAGAAAACTGAGTAGGTTTCATGGGTACATAAAGTATGAAAATAGAAATATATGAAATGTTAGATTTTTCTTGTATTTTATAATGTACTTTAACAATATTTTATTGCAGCCATCATTCTAGTCTTTAGTTCAATCAAACTGAGTGAAAACAGTCACTATGTAGGAAAAATCCACTTTTAATTTATGTCAAGTGAATGCTGGTCATTATGGATCATTTATTAATTCCTGAACACGGCACTCTCTTTCAATAGATGAAGTGCAGGCCTCTTTCCAAATAGAGACCATGTGCTTGTGGAATGTTCAGGCCATGTTGCTTTGCCTCGGGTAATAATTGCAGCAACATTTATCAAAGTGGTTGTCTGCAAAAGAGCCATGTGTACCTTCTCCTCTCCAGTTGTCACAAATGGAAGGAGACTAGAAAATTAAAAGTAAAATATGAAGGATAAACAAGCAGAACAAAATATTCATCTATTTCCAGCTGAGTTAGGGTAACCACTGAGTGTTACTTTGAAGTAAATAAAGACCCTATCTTAGGGGAGAAAAGAACAAACATAAAGGGAGCATTTTAAAAGGCTTTAATCATCTGTAGAATATTTGTTTCTTAAATTGCTTATTACTTTTATTATTAGAATTTAAAGGCTTCCAACAAGGCTTTGAAACTGATATGCTCTTGAAGTCACTGAACTGAAGTGGAGGAGTTTACATCTTTATTAAAGCCTTTTTTTGATTATGATAAACAATTCCTACAATTTGCTCTAGTGCCTCTGTAAATGTCTCCAAGTATATTTTATTTCTTTACCTAAAACATTTCCCTGCCAAAATGTTTATACAAAAGTGAAATATTAGTCTGTGTTTCCAAAATTTTTAATTTAATGCCTAACATCAAGATGCTATCTAATATTTTTAAGTGTAGATTACTGAATTAGATAAGCGAAATATTCTGGTGACTATTCTTTTCCCAATTTATAGTGAAGTAACATGTTAATTCTCTAAAAATCATGTATTTTAAAAATTTCCCTGCCTTCTCAATTTACATTTTTAAGAACAAAAATTTACAAAACTTTTTTTAGCTGATCTGAATTTTTATTTTTAACAAAGTATATAAATAACATTTACTGCAAATTTATGATGCTCAGTATCTATTCTGTCTCCAGTTAGTGTTTTCCATTGCTTTCTATCATATAACTTACATTTTTACACTTAAAATTTTTAGTCACATACACACACACAGGCACACATGTATGCACACACACATACACACACATTTCTTGCATCCTATAATGGGAGCTAAAGTAATCTAATTATACTATCGGATTTAAGAAGACAAGCTTTCTAGCAATTAGTTTCTGAAAGTTCAATTATAAGTGTATGAAATATTCATCCCAATTTTCATCAAATATTGGCAAAGTCCTCTCATTTGAATAATGCTACTATTCTAAAGAGGGAAGGAGGCAGACTGTGAACTGCAGTATAAGAGGGTAGTTCTTTCTTGTTTCATCTTGCTAAGGTTCCCAGAGTTGAGCTAGATGAGCACTGGGATAAATCATCAAAACCAGTCATGTATATTCAAGTTTACTAAGACTCTAAACATTTAAACCACCCTACACCCTTTTTTCCTATATATGAAATAAAAAAGAGAAATTAAAAAAACATACAAAATTTACTCTCAGGATTTTTCAAGTTTGTCCAGATGCCTTTGTTCTTCATTTATTAAAAGCTTACTCCTAGGATTCAGTCTTCTAGTAAAAAAGACAAGTGAAAATTTTATGTTTCCATTCAAATTCCAATTTTTCACCTGAAACATACTGCGTGACATGATTAAGCCTTAATTATCTCAGCTGGTGATAAGAATAATAATTGTATGTAAATATATAGACAGAGACAGAGATTTATAGAGATATATAGATATATGTATTAAAAATTAGAGGTTTTTAGTATTATATTTGCCATGTTTCAATTAATTCTCTTCCTTGAAAAATGGTGAAATTAGTAAATTTTAACTATTGTTTTCAAACCAAGGCACAATAAAACACTTTCCATCCCTTCCTAGTATGTAATCATTATTGAAATGCCTCTGAACACTTACTTTGTGCAATAATTGTGCTTGCTCTTGATTTTATTATTTCTATTAAATGATAAGAGGGATGGGGAAATCTGGATCCTTGATGCTTCGGATGAGGTGAAGAAGTGCTGAGTGTTTATCACTACGGCACATCCTTTCTTCCTCAGGAGAGATGAGACATCAGACCTCCTTGCTTTTAAGAATTCCCAAGAATCCTAATGAAGTTTGCCTATGAAAATTATTCATTGCTCCTGAATAACTTAGACATTTGGAACAAAAAAGAAAAACATCCTAAGCAGAAGGCTGTAGGTAATACCTGAATACTGTTTAACATTATCCCAGGTAGAAAATGAAAAGGTTAGTGAAATAAACTCTTGAAAGGTTTCTTCATGACCAGAAACTTTTATCTTATGTCTTTGAAATAAGACTGAACTTAAAAAAAGGCACCCTCCTTTATCTTGCACAGGGTTTTAAAACACTGTCTCACAGTGTTCTTGTAAGTATCCCGAGTAAATATAAATGAAAACATCTATCTTGATGCTTGACACCTAGAAGTCACTCAAATATTAGTTTTTGTCTCTCATTATAAACAGCTATGTACTTATTTTTTTCACAAACAATAAGAGAATATTGTAATTTGTATGGTTTCATTTGTTTACAAATATTGTTTTATTCTAGAGTCAAAAAAAACTTTAGAAATTGTATGGTTTGAATAATTTACTAAAAAAAAAAAAAAAAAGTAAAACCATGAAAGCTTATTAAATAATTAAGAGAACCCTAAGTTAGAACCAATCTAGTTTTTATAATTTGCAGACTATATTCCTTATATCACTTTTTAGCCACATCTCTTTCCCTTTTTTTATCAACTCCTTAACTGCAGAGACTTTCCATGTCTAGACCTCCCATAGTTTCCAGCACAACCGCCAACACATATGACCATTTGACATTTCATGGTAAGTTTTAAACGAATTGAGTAGATCATCATGCTAGTTTGAGGGGGAAAAAAAACAAAACATAGTGACATATGCACTATTGGGAAATTTGGATATTTCTTTATGCTTTTATAGCTAATAGAAATGTGTCTGCAAATAACACACCCAGAATTTTTCCTAAAATAATATTTTACATGGCAAAAAAACAAAATGTAGTGAGCAAATATATCCAAGTTTTCATTAGACCCACTACTTGATCCTCATATATAATCTGCCTTTGTTTCTTCTATGCCCTTAGCATGTCAGCCGACCTGCTGATTTTTCAATTGAACTTCTTATAATAGAAAACATTCCATTAAAATGAGTTTGACCAAAAAAAAAAAAAAAAAAAAGGAAATTCATGCATACTCACCTATATTAGCATCTGTATAATCACTATTTTATACTCATTGAACATTAAGAATGTTGGCTTAAATCACTTTACATTGTTTTTAATAAATAGCAATATTCACTTTACTTGAATATTTAAAACAAGTCCTAATTATTTAATGATATTGCAAGTTCTTTGAGGTTGGAGAGTTTCATAAATTTCTCTAATGGCTCCACTGGCTAGAACAAAGTTATTTTCTAAATATTCAGCTATTAGAGTATGATATAGACTTCCAAACAAATAGATGCCAACAGTCTAATTAGAGTTTCTGGGCAAAATAGCGTCTGCTTTGAAAGCGATGCCTAAGTGATTAGTGAAAAAAAAAAAAAGGTATTTTGTATTCTTGGCTCTCTGTGATCCTCTCAAGTGAACATATGGAACTAAATATGGGATTACGTCAAATACTGAATGCAATAACGCTCCTCTACATCAGTTTTTCTCTTTCAATCTATTTTTTCTTTTTGACCCAGATCAAATTTCTCCATATGTTGGTTCCTATTTAGAGTAGCAACAACTTTCCCTAGATTCCTTTTGCATTACATTAAAAACCCTGGAGTAAATGTCATAAAGTATAGTTTTGGCCATTAGTCTCAGCCCATCGTTATACAATTGACTCCGTATAGAATGTGTAATAATGACTAATCATCTCTCAATATGAAAAAATCTTGAGCAACCCTTACGTGTAATGATTTATGTTAAGCAATAGTAACCAGCAAAGGGGGAATTTGAAGTGATATTAGGTGAAGGTCAAGCCAAAAATTAATTATTCTACTTTTATCTTTTTTTTTTTTAAAGAGTTTTTATTGAGTGAGTTACTTCTCTGTTTAAAGTATCATAAACCTGGATAAAGAAAGTAAATATAAACAGTAGAGACAATAAGAAAAGAAAAAAAGTCTTCTTTGAATATTGCATACTAAAAATAGATCAAATAAAATTAGCAATTTTGAAAGTATTGTGTGGACATATAATTTTGCCACATTAATATACATACACAGATTATACATATTTATATATGTTAGTCATAACATATTTTGAAATATTTAAATTTGAAATAGAATTTTTTTTTAAAAAAAGTATACTTTAAATATCTACTGCTTAAATCTTTTATAGCTACTGTCTCATTATAAAGCTATAGTCTTCATAAATTTAAGTTCTTCAAAAGGTATTAAAAGAGACCCCAAAGTTTAGGGTTGTTCCACAAAATAATTCTATTTAGTCCTCAGACCTTGTAAATATCAGCTCCCTTAGGCATAGAACAAAATATAATCTATTGAAATACCAGACCCAGAGAACTAACCAGAAAAGTTTTATGTAATTTGTTGCTCAAACAAAGCCACATACCAATATAAATATCAAGCAAACAATCAAATACCCATGAAATACTTACAGTAAATAAAGTGTGTGAACTTATTCAGCAGAAACTGACGTATGTTTTAACTGAATAAATAAATTATTCTACAAGGCTCATTCACTGGCTACAAGAATGGGGAATAGGTGAAGCATTTTATTCCACTTTTCTTTAACCCATTTACATAGGCCAGTCAGACTGAGTACTCAGTGAGAGGCCCTTAACAAATGAACTTTGGCCTAAGCTTGGTTTGCAGAAGGAAAAGAAATGTGTGGACAAATAAGCCATCTCTTTTATTCTTGATTTCTTTTTCCTAAGACAAGAGATGCCTGAGGTTCAATGTGTGATGTTCTTTAGAAATGAGGTATCTGAAAAACGATGTTATGTTAATGGAATATTTTGGAGTTTAACTTTATTGCTGCTGAAGCCTTGTTTTCAGGAGCTTGCTTTATGGCCAACTGTGTTAGACTGATTTTTAGCCATCAAAAATTAATCAAAATTGAAAAATGGTGCTCTAGACAGAAACACCACGCCATCCCTCCACAGCAAAGATCCGAAAAACTAAGCCAAACAGAGAATACAACAATCCTGAAACCCTAAAACATCAAATGAAGAGATAAAGAACTCAGCCAAGCACCAAATGGAGTGAGAAAACTGACAGAGAATGGAGAGTGAGGAGAGATTCATGCAGAGGTCCCCTACCAGCTAACACAACCTGGACCCGCCATCTTGGACACCTATCAGAGACCAGCAAACAGTGGGTACGAGAAAGCAGCCTCATGGAGCCTCCAGCAGGAGGCAAAACCACCAGTAATTTGCGGTGTGCACTTTCCCACCCCCCACCCCTCTTTGCCCTGGCTAAGCTTCCTCTGCTTCCTGCGGCCACCACGGTCTCTTGACTGGGAAGCGCCAGATGCTTAGATTCCACACAACGGAGCGGGCGGCTCGCGGGGTACCATTTGTTGGCTGCTGGTGTTGCTTTCTTCCACCTCTTTTGATTTCTTCCTTGCCTCTCGCCACCTCCCCCAATTTCATTCAAGTGCCTCGCTCTGTGCGTCATCTTTGCTTCTTCCTGAGGGGCTACAGAGCACTGGTAATTTGTGATATACCCTTTCCCACTCTCTACCCTTCTTCACCCACACTCGGCCCCCTCTGCTTCCCGTGGACACAGTCTCTTGTCAAGAAACACCAGCCCTCACTAGCTGGCTCTCTGAGTGCCATTTGTTGGTCGCTGGTGTTGCTTTTTTTTTTTTTTTCCTGCTTCTTTTGATTTCTTGCTTGCCTCTCGCCACCTCCAACTCCTTTTGCTTGAGTGCCTGGCTCCGTGCACCATCTTTGCTTCTTCCTTAGGGGTTGCGGAGTTCCGTTTGAGTGTGGAGCTGCTTCCTGGTCTGGGCTACAGCGCTGGTGGCATCCCAGGGCTTTTGTTCACTTGTCTGTTTTCTTTTCCTTTTCTCGAGTTGGGAGCCCTTTCTGGCCAGGAGGAGCTGCGTGGCAAGGAGACTCCACTTCGGCTTCCATAGAAGTGCAGAGGGATGCCTAAGGGCATTTCTTTTTTTTTTTCCTTTTTTTTTTTTTTCTGTTTTTTTGGGTGGCTTTTCTTCTTCCTTTTTTTTTAAATTTTTTTTTGTTTTCTTTTCCATCTTTTCCCCTTTTTGTCTTTCTTCATTGCTTAGTTTCTCATCTCTCTATATCTTCCTTCTCTTTCTGTTCCCTAAATATCTGGCATTGTATACCTCTATGCCTTCTAGACAGGCTGTCCTGCAACACCTGAGAGCGACATCCCCAGACCTCATAGCTGCACCGGTGGGATCCCTGGGAACTTTGCGGTTCTTTAA
>NW_004444173.1:3218074-3247967 GCF_000243295.1 Trichechus manatus latirostris
TGTAGAAATTTTTGAAATGGTGTATCTTTGGCAATGTGTATTTTCACCAAAAAAAAGTTTGAGACGTTAAAGGGTTGACATGTGGGGTTGTTCACCAATGTCATAAAACAATATGTGTACTACTGTTTCATGAGAAACTATTTGTTCTGTAAGCCTTCACCTGAAGTACAATAAAAAAAAGAAAAAATCACCCACCCCCCAAAAAAAGCTTTCTGCTTCAAACTAGGTATTCTCTATTGATTTTTTTTTTTTTTTTAGTTTACTGATAATTTCCTTTACACTGTCTACTCTGCTGTTGCCTTTATTCTAAGATATTTTAATTTCGATACTATATTTTTAATGTCTAGAATTACATTTGGTTCTACTTTTTATATTTACATATCCTTTTTCAATTTATGTTTGTTAAAATCCTTGAATATTGTGGTGTTTAATGATGTGTCTATTATACTAAATTCTATTTTCTAGAATTCGCCGGTATGCTTCCTAAATAGGGTGGGTCACAAGAAACATTCTTATGAGATATTAGAAGGTAGAAGTGAAGCAGCATTCATTTTGTAACTCACACACATTGTTGCTTACCTGCTGTCTTACCTTGTTGATGTGAGGAAGTGACTGGGCCTGGAACTGCTCTACTTTACCTGGGATCTTACTTGAGCTTTCTCCAACTCCTGGGCCAGAGTTGCTTGTATTTATCTTTAATTTTAAGACATTTATACTTTAAGGTCAGAGACACCAAGAACTGATAAGGGTTTCAGCCTATCCTCATGGGCTCCACTTGCCTTCTTAACTTCCTGCCCTGTGGACTTCAACTGACAACATCAGACATGATGCTCCCGCAATTGTGTAAGGTTAAATATGTTAACTAAGCACACACACACAATACAAATATTTGTAACATTTACAATAGTCCTCTTAAATTCTTTGTATGTTAATTTTATGCCTAGCCATTTTTTTTGTTTGTTTCTTTTTTTTTTTTTTAATTGGATCCCAGACATTTTACATGATATGCTATTGAGTGTTTGGATTTTGTTGACTCTTTTCTAGAGAGAGCTGAAGTTCACTTTGGGGGAGGGGAGGACTTCTTTTTTTTTTTTTAGTTTTGTTATTGCAAGTCTGGAGCAGGTTTCAGTGAAGGGTTAATATAGCCCTACTAACAAGTAATGATCTTTCTGGGGTCTTTATTGATGACTCCCAAGTATTCAATGATGTTTCTTTACTCTATTTGGGACAGAATTTGAATATCTCCCATCTTTGTATGTGGTCTGGGATTCTGCAGTCTTATAACTTGCTTTCAGTTGTGTTTTTGCCTAACTCAGTGGAATTCCACCCAGTGCATGTACAGAATAACATCCGGCCAAGAAAGAAGTGACCACTATATATATTTCTTTCAGAGCTCCCTTTTCTCTGGTATTCTGGCCCACATTCCAGAAAGCTTAGCCTTCCCAAACTCCAATCTGTGCCTCTTTAACACAAGAAGATTGTCATAGTCTTTGCTCCTCTCTCTTGCTCCGCAATCAGGAGCTTGCTACAGGGAAAGAAAAACAACGCAATATGAAGAGTTCATCTCATTTTCTCAGAAAACAATCCTGTAATTCCTGTCATCTCAATGAGGGAAAACATTGTGTTATATTTTATCCAGGTTTCTAGTTGTTTGCATTGAGAGACAAGTTGCATATCAGTTACTCCTTTATAGAATTTGTAATAAACACTGATTAGGGAAAAAATAAAAAGTAAAAACTATTCATTCCTGCATGTTTTTTTAGCTATGTGTCAGAACTATGATTAATATGGAATAGAACTGAAACAGAATGCATGGAAGTGGGAGAAAGGATTTTCTGAAAGACAAGGGAGTTAAGCAGTAAGTACATATCTAAGAAGTTGACAATTAAGAAGTACTTTAAAATAAAAAAAAGATAGCAATTAAAAAATGAGTGGCTTTATGCATTGGCATTATTCACTTCTTCCTCCTAATATCCCTTTAAAATTATGGTATAGGAATATAAAAAGTAAACTTGTTTACAGGAAAGCACCTAAAACAGGCAAAAAATTCAGTGATTTTTTTTAATTGCACAAAACACTAAGATCATTAACTAATGAAGTAAAGACATGTCTAATATAAATACATTATGAGAAGGACACAGCTAAAAAAAATTGAGCTTATTTGTTCTGTTGAACCTCTGAGAATCTCTACACTTGAAGGCACTATTTCATAGATGACAAACTCATTGAGGTCAATTTTTATGTTAATTTTTATGTTAATTTGTTTGTTCTTTTATTAAAAACATTTTTAAATGCTTATGGGTAATGTCTTTAGATATAAATTCAATACTTTATTTATAAAATGTATACGTAATATTCTTATTTGCACAAAGAACTTGATTTTTTATGTCACTAAACTTGGATCACTTGTTTCCATTTTCCCTCAAACTGAGTATGCATATACGAACTAAGAGATGATTCTGATAATTATTGCTATGTTCAAAGATGTGGGAGTGAGTACAAAAATTTCTTCTGATTATTTTCTTTAATGCTGCGAAATTAATATTTACTTGTTCTTTTAATATCACACGCAATTTTATTTCTTAGTGGAAGATGACAAGGTATTGCAGGATTTGAATTGCAAAATTGTCTTTATAATGATTTACAAATGCGAGTATTGTGCTATTATTTTAGACTCATCTTAATAGATGGTCTATTTAGCTATGAGTAAATGATTTATCTTTGAGTGTACAGATACTGTCTTAGGCTGGGTTCTCTAGAGAAACAGAACCAGTAAAGTGTATATATATATATATATATATATAGAGAGAGAGAGAGAGAGAGAGATTATATCCAGGAAACAACTCAACACGATTGTAGAGGTTAGAACGTCCCAAGTCCATGGATCAGCGTAGAGGCGTCTCCCAAGTCACACAGCTGCAGAAGCTGGCAAGCCCAAGATCGGCAGGCCAGAGAGCAGGGCTCCTGCTCACAGGCTGTGCAGATCGAGGAATCCCAGGTTCGGCAGATAAGCTGACAGCTCAAGTGCCAAGAACGGGAGATGAGACGACAGGAAACAGCCGCAGGATCCAGAGAGAGCAAAAAGCCAGAATGTCTGCTTATATTCAGATGCAGGCCACACCTCCAAGGAGACTCCCTTTCATCTGATTGGCTACTCACAGTATATTCAACCGTGGGAGTGATTACATTAAAACACTGAGAATCATGGCCCAGCCAAGCTGACACACAATCTTAACCGTCATAGATACTAAATGACATGGAACCAAATAGCTTTCAAAACATGGAAAAGAAGGAGCAATTAAATGTAGCTGAACATGAAATACTGTAGTTTACTCAGAGGTGTAGCCATACAAGATAACTAAAACCATAAAATGGAAGATATTTTGTTAATAATTTTGAAACATCTCATAAATATCATAAAGTCCATTTTATAATCTTGGCAAACAAAGAGTTATAGTTATTATCTCTTCCAAAACATTTTGTCTGTTGTCATTGAGTCAATTTTGGCTCACAGAGACCTTATAGGACAGAGTAGAAATGACCTATAGGGTTTCCAACGCTGAAATCTTTATGGAAGCAGACTGCTACATCTTTTTTCTGCATACCAGCTTTTGAACCACCAAACTTTTGGTTGGCACCCAAGTGCTTACCTATTACACCACCAGTGCTCCTTCTAAAAAGTTTAGCAGTTATAGTTGTATATCCAGACACCTAATTGTTCCTGTTCAGTCCTTCACACAAGCAGTAGTAAGATGTCTTGACTTAATTATTCCAGGCTAATTAAATAACATGATAAAAACCTGGCTGTAGTTGTTTTTTTGAATACTTGACTTCCAATTCAAGCCATCAAGAAAGGAAAATGAAGTCAAAGATGCTAACAACTATTGGACGTAGGTCACACATTTCTTTTCAGATATAGTCAAGAACATTGATTGGTCAGAGGAAATGTTCCAGAGAATGAGTCAATTTATCCTTATTGATAGATATTTATAGCTGCAACAAGCAGAGAGTCAGCTCCCCTCCCCTTATGCCCCTGGAAAAGAACTAAAAAATATATTTCTGTAGCTACTGTGAAATTATTCACATATAGGGATAAGAGAGTTTTAACATAATGCTGTTCTCAGAGTCTGATGGGTGAAACAGTGCAACGAAGGGACCTTCTGGTGTTTGTAGCAATAATGTCCCTTGGAGAGAGTCCAAAACCGTTTGCCTAATACTAAATTGTGTGTTCCTGATGCTGTTATGGTGGCATTTCAGTCTATTCCGGAAGAACAGATGCCCACTGTTTCGGTTTTGCAGGTTTTCACAGGAGATTGGCTGTGTCTGCTCACTAAATGGCAGAACAATTTAGAGACTATCTCAGTCCATAACTTCTTCCTTTGAACTGATTAAGGGTGCAATCTATATGGTAACATAATCAGAAATATGTATAATTCCAGTCTTTGCAAACTGTGCTGCCAAGTTGATGAAGAATGATTTTTATACAACTATTCATGCCAAAATGTTTTAGTTTTCACTAATTTTGCTATATATTGAGAAATAGATGTTAAAACTTAAGACATCTAAAGTGTCACCTTTATTTTTAAGTTTATGTCATGCTTTTTTTCAATATGTCAGTGTTCAAAATGATGATTTTTACACAACCATAATGGTAAATTCTGTGTCAAATACCAAAAACTATATATAGTTAATTTTTATTTCTGTGTCTGTGACAGATTGATAGATAGACAGACAGACAGATAGAATGAAAGGTTCTGCTAGAAACTTGACATTTTGATTTTGATCCAAAGGAAGGACATAGATCTGTTGGAAACAGCAGTAGTCCATGTTTTATTTTACTGCTCAAAGATGCTGAAAAACAGTGTAAAACTGATCATTACAAATTCAGTTCAGTTCAATTTCAATTGTATTCTTGCTGCTGTTTATCAAGGCTATAATTAATTTGTTTTTGATTTCCTAGCTAATTCATCACATGGGGTTTTCTCACGTCCCTCTTCAATGCCCGAAGCTGATAATCACTCCTTTATTTCTGCAATTTAAAATAGTAGAAAGAACCTATAATTTGGTTTCAGAAGATTAGGATTTGAATTAAGATTTTTCATTTATTAGCTGCATTATTTTGTTTAAGTCTCAGCATTGTGTCTCTCTGTTGTCATCTATAAATAATAATACTACCTAACTCATAGGAGTAATGTGAAAAGAAAATGTGAACATATATGTTGAAGTGTTATATGCAGCCTGTTGTGAAGAAATCAGCACGTGAGACAGTGGTTGTCAAAGTGTGGTTCTGGAATCCGCAGTATCAAAAACACTGGGAATGTGTTAGAAATGCAAAGTCATCAAACCCCATCCCAGACCTACTGAATCAGAAACTCGAGGCGTGAGCCTAGAGACCTGTGTTTAACAAGGCTTGTGGGTGATTTTAGTGCTTACTTAAGTTTGAGGAGGCCTGGTGGTGTAGTGGTTAAGAGCTAGGGCTGCTAACCAAAAGGTCAGCAGCTAAAACCCAACAGCCACTCCTTGGAAACCCTATGGGGCAGTTCTGCTCTGTCCTATAGGGTTGCTATGAGTCAGAATCAACTCAACGACAACAGGTTTTTTGGTTTTTAAAGTTTGAGGACCACTGACATAAGGGATATTGCTTGTTTGTCTTTGAACTCAAGGCACAAGAGTCTTGCCTGCTTTAGTCCTTTGAAAAGTTTTGATATTTATATTTAAACATTTAAAGGGTCATTAATAATGATATTGATCTTTCACACGTGTCTTATGACATGGATTATTAAAGATGTAATATGTAGTGAAAATCGTCTCCAGACACTGTTTTAAGCATAATTGCATATAACAACTGTAACTCATGTAAAGATCTAATTTGATATTAGTTTTAACTTTCACCTCCCTATGGAATTGGTGAAAACATCATATTGTGTGAGGAGCTAGGGAATTCCACTGCTTAGGTCCCATTCACATCTCTTAGATTTGCTGAAATTCTGGTTTCTCTCTCCTCCTCCTCCCTCCCTTCTTCCCTGCTTTCTTGAATTCTTGCATTCATGTCATATCATTTGCCATGTTTGCTTTCTTTAAATAGTGATGTTAATGCAATTAGAAATGTGTAGATTCCTTCATGTATTTGTTCCTAGCTCACTTAAGATAAAAAGTCTCAATTACAGTAGCATAGAATACAAAGAGAAGGAGACTAAGGAAAATACCAACCAGTAAAGGTGTTCTTACATGAAACTTTTGCTAACGTTGTGTGTAGGTATACTTTGTTGCAATGTATAATGTTTTCCTACTCTAGGTTGAGGGAAAAAAATTGTCTTCTATAATGCCCCCCTTCACTATTTTTTTTTTTCCCCTCTCTCTCAAGTCTGTGACTGATAACTAAGTGTTCTGTATTCTGCCAACACTGCTTTAAATGATTTCGTGTTTTATGCTTTACCCCTTTGGGCAAGAAAAGTAAATCCAAATTGTTTACAAGCTCAAAAATGGACTCCCTCACACAAGGAAATATATCTTTATTCAACATACCCATCTGCAGTTGTTTAGGGTTTTACTACTTAATTGTTAATATCTCTCTGCTTGACGGTTGACAAAAACTTTCTTACACTACAAAACAATATGCATTTTCTTGCAATTCTGATTAATATCTTACTTTAATAGTCTTGTTGATAATAAGAAAATTTATTGTAAATGCAATGTGATTTCTAACATTTCTTATTTTGTGAAGAAAAACTCCATGTGTTTTAACTGATTTAATTTTAATTATAGCTTTATAAAACAGGAACTACTCATATTACAGATGAGCAAATTGAAGAAAAAAGAGTTTAAGTAAATTGTTCAAGGTTATGTAATAAGGAGTGGTAAAGCAATGATTTAAATCCTGGTGGTCTTTTTACAAAGCCTTGGGTTCTAGTTGATTCAAAATTAGAGAGGATCTGACTTAAGAGTTTCAGTTATCAGCAAGGTCACTTCAATCACTTCAAAGTGCCTTTGTATTGTTTAGCAAGGCTGGGTGAAATGTCAGTGTTAGTCGGCTCCAGGATTTTATCAAATTTTAAATTTTAATCCTGAACACTTGAGGGAGGCAGGAGTGGGAGGCTCCTCTTTTAATTGTCAAGTTATTATTTCTAAAAAGGAAACGGCCATTTTGCATAAGGAGCCTCAGGAAAAAAATACTGTAGTAGTTGGTTTGTTGTTCTTGTTAGGTGCCATTAAGTCAGTTCCAGCTCACAGGGACCCTACGTACGACAAATGGAATGCTGTCTGGTCCCATGCCATCCTGACAATCATTGCTATGTTTGAGCCCATTGTTGCAGCCACTGTGTCAATCCATCTTGTTGAGGGTTTTCCTCTTTTTCTTTGACCCTGTACTTTACCAGGCATGATGTCCTTCTCCAGGGATTGGTCCCTCCTGATAACATGTCTGAAGTAAATGAGACAAAATCTTGCCATCCTCGCTTCTAAGGAACATTCTGGCTGTACTTTTTCCAAGACAGATTTGTTCATTTTTCTGGCATTCCATGATATATTCAATATTCTTTGCCAACACCAAAATACAAATGCATCATTTTTTCTTCAGTCTTCCTTATTCATTGTCCAGCTTTCCCAAAAGTATGAGACAATTGAAAATATTGTGGCTTGGGTCAGGTGCACGTTTAGCCCCAAAGTTACATCTTTGCTTTTTAACACTTTAAAGAGGTCTTTTGCAGCAGATTTGTCCAATGCAATACATCATTTGATGTCTTAAGTGCTGCTTCCATGAGCATTGCTGGTGGATCCAAGTAAAATGAAATCCTTGACAACTTCAATATTTTCTCTGTCATGCTGTTCATCCGTAAGTTCTTCAAGTCTTCTTCACTTTCAGCAAGCAAGGTTGTGTCATGTATATACGGCAGGTTGTTAATGAGTCTTCCTCCAATCCTGATGTGATGTTCCTCTTCATATAGTCCAGTTTCTTGGATTATGGACTCCGTTTTCAGATTGAAAGGAGCCCTGGTGAAGTAGTAAAGTGCTTAGCTGTTAATGAAAGGTTGGTGGTTTGAACCCACCGGCATCTCTGAGGGAGAAAATACCTGGTAATCTGCTACTGCAAAGACTACAGCCTACGAAACCCTTGGGGCAGTTCTACTCTGTCCTATAGGGTAGCTATGAGTCAGAATGGACTTGAGGGCACACAACAACACAGATTGAACATGTATGGTGAAAGGATACAACCCTGTTGCACACCTTTTGTGGAGTTGGCTTACTTCTCCTAAATCCCTCTTCCCAGTGCCCCAGAACCTCCACTGGTCAGGACTCCACACTCAGAGGACTCCTCCACTGTGCTAGGAATGTAGAGGTAATGCATGGGTATGGTCATTTTGATTGTGAATATCTTTGGCTTACTGTTTCCCTTCAAAAAAATTAATAGCATTGGGAGATTTAATTTTGTATTATTTTAGCAGGATTTCGTTGTTGCTATTTTTTGGTTTTTTAGTCTTTGAATTTTTACCACATTTTATCTCCTACTTCTTTATCCTTTTACTTTTCTACCTTACACCTTTGACTTCCTTTCTGTTCTCTGTCCTTTACTTATTTATTTATTTTTAAATTCTGATATTTCCCAGGACAGAGACTAGGTGAGGCCAGTGAAGCACTTGTATTTGGAACACAAAGATTTATAAGGAAACCAAAACTCAGTGTTCTAGATAAACAATATTTTGTTCAATATTTTGGAAAACCAGTGGCAAATCAATAAATTTTAAAAATCAATCAGTCAATGGTCCATCATCTTTCTGCCTCTTTTTGTAAATAAAGTTTCATTAGAACCAGTCCCCAAATTAGGGTGAAACTTACGAGGCAGGGTTATATAAATACAGGGTCAAATCCTGTCTTTATTCTACATTTTGATTTTTTTTTTTTTTAATCATGGACTTGTTGCGTCAATTTTGATTTTTTAAAACATTGCATTAAAATATTATTTATAGTGATTATGAAGTTCTTTTTTTTGTACCCCCTTATATTTTGCACTATGAGTCAACTCTTTAGCTCACTTCATCCTAGTACCAGCCCTGGACTATCTGATGTTTTGTGTGTGTGTATGTGTATGTGCGGTAATTTTGGAATCCTCATCACTGCTATCATAGTTGTTATCTTTATGATATCCACAATTACAAATCTTTCTTAAAAAACAATCATTCTCTTTTCATATACAGTGTATAAGATTAATAGACTTCTGTTAAACGCTGAACATATGTCAGGCCACATAAAGTACAGCCTGGTACTCAAATTCAGAGCACAAGTTCCACACAACTCTTTTATTTTTCAAGTAAAACAGAATAAATCCTCTACATGTGAGACAAAGAAGAGTCTCAGTATCTAACTCTTGGTATCCTCAAATTGTCCAAAACTATGGAAGCTAATGCAATCCAAAATGGTGCTCTGAATGACTTCCACATTTAATCTGGAAATAGTTTCCTGAAGAGTAAACATCACTGAAATTTCCTTTCTTGCTCCTTGTATCACATGTTTCCCCTCTTGAACTCCAATTCTCTATAGAACAGCAGACATTCTCTGCAGAACAGGGTCACTTTGTAACAACTTCTTCCTAGTCTAACCTATCACAAACTGCCATTATTCTACACAGGAATGAAATCTTATTCCTTCTAGGTTAAGTACAATTAAGTGTGTGTGTGTGTGTGTGTGTGTGTGAGCATCCTTCTCAGTCTATGCAACTATGTTCAGCCTTTGTTTTTTGTTCTTAGAATACAAGCAATGCATTAAGTCTTTTAGGAAAACTTCCAACATCAGTCTTATGAAGGTAGATTGTAGTTGTCCTGCACAGAACATGGACTTTACTTCTTGACATTAGTTCAATGGCCTAGAGTCCCATACGCTCCAAATAATTTGCCATTAGGATTCTTGTTGCACTTTTATGCTCTGAGCCAAACTGCTCTCCAAGGCATGTCTCCCAACTTGGATTCTCAATGATCAAGTGTGAAATGTTGTTTCTTTCCTTTTAGGAAGGCTCTTACGTTCTTATGTATATTGGGTCTACTTCTTGCCCTATGATTTCTTTTCTATTCTAGAAATTTCAGGTAACACTTTTATTGAGTCATAAAGAATCAACAATTCTAGGAGAGTGGTTTTCAATAAAAGATTTACAGGAACAAGAAGGCAAACTTATTCTCAAAAGGAACAAATGAATGAGTGAATGAATGAATAAAACAAAGTTTTTCCCTGTAGTTGGGGAATATTTTTTTTTCTTTCTGCCATTATCTACCTACCTCAGTTCATAGAGAAAGGAATTTCTTATGTTATGTTCTCTCAAGGATGTTGTCTTTATTACGAGAACATCCTTGAGAGAGGTAGGAAGAGCATTTAAGTTAAGAAAGGGCTTAATATTGACATCTAAGATGCATCAATAGCTCGCAATCACCTCTAGTAAAGGAGAATGAAGAACACCAAAGACACAAGGAAAGTATTAGCCCAAGAGACAGAAACGGCCACATAAACCAGAGACTTCATCAGCCTGAGACCAGAAGAACTAGATGGTGCCCGGCTATCACCAATGACCGCCCTGACAGGGAACACAACAGAGAGTCCTGGATGGAGCAGGAGAAAGGTGGGGTGCAGAACTCAAATTCTAGTAAGAAGACCAGACTTAATAGTCTGACTGAGACTGGAAGAATCCTGGAAAGCATGGCCCCTGGATTCTCTATCAGCCTAGAACTAAAACGATTTTTGAGGCCAATTCTTCAGACAGGGATTGGACTGGACTGTGGGATATAAAGTGATACTTGTGAGGAGTCTGCCTCTTAGCTCAAGTAGATACAAGAGACTACACAGGCAGCTTCTGTCTGGAGGAGAGATGGGAAGGCAGAGAGGGTTAGGAGCTGGTTGAATGGACATGGGGAATCGGGGGGGAAAGAAGGAGTGTTCTCTCACAGTATGAGGAGAGCAATTAGGGTCACATAACAATGTATCTGTAGATTTTTGTATGGGAGAATAACTTGAAATGTAAACCTCATTTAAACTACAACACTACAATGATAAAAAAATAAAAAATTATATATATAAAAAAAGACCTAATATTGAGCCATCTTTTCTGGATTAAACTATTAGTTTAATTATCTATGTTTAAATTATGTCTGTTGTTTAAATCCAAGGAAAGATCAAAGTGAATGGCTATTTGTCTGTCATACCTTCCAAAAGTTGTTATTACGTGTAATCATATATAACTCTCATAACTCTATGGATTAGGGGCTATCATCCGTAGTTTCTTTGGTGAGAAATTAGAAGTTTACAGATGCTGTTGTTGTTGTTGTCTGTCATTGAGTTGGTTCTAACTCATAGTGACCTGTATGACAGAGTAGAACCGCCCTGTAGGGTTTCCTAGGCTGAAATCTTTACAGATTTTGCCAGGTCTTTTCTTCTACAGAGCCAATAGTGAGTTTGAACCACTGACTTTTTGGGTTGCAGCCGAGTGCTTAACATTTATAAAATTACACAAATTGTTTGAGCAAGGATTTGAATGCAGGTTTCTTCGGTCCAGATGCCAAACTCTTAACTACCATGTAGTAATAGCACATGTTAGCCTCTCAGAGTCCCTGGTTGGCTCAAACAAGTTAACATCATTGGCTGCTAACATCAAGGTGAAAGGTCTGAGTCCACCCAGAGTACCTAAGAATAAAGGCCTGGTGATCTACTTCAAAAAAAATCATCCACATCCACATCCTATCGACCACAGTTCTGCTCTGAAACATATGGGATTCCATGAGTCAGAATTGACTTGAGGGCAACTCCTTACTGAGGTTTAGCCTCTCAGAAGTTCCTGCAAGTTTCTCTCATCCATTTAAATCACTCTACCATCACAGTATCCTATACAGCATCTCACTCCCAAGAAGGTTCTGATTTTGGTCAAATAAAAGTGGGTAAAGGCTTTAGGGTTGAGGTCTGAGGATCATCCCTTTTCCCTCTCTTATTCTGTCTCAGGACCAAGAATCAGATGGAAATCAAAGTATTTGTTACAAAACTACAGTGTACAATTACACCTTTCTCCTATGTGGCAGTAATACCCTCCAAATGCAGTAAGAAATTGACCAATTTACTGCAAGAATTCATTTAAGAAGGGTATAAAAATATACTAATGATACTAAATTAAAAGGATGAAAACATGAAACACATGAAAAGAAATCAGGGACCAATCACTTGCACTTGGATAAAAGATCTCTTTTAAAGCACTCTATTTGCTTAAACTTTCTTTAATTATCTTGCAGGTCAAATTCTCATGTAAGGAAAAAGCAACCAACAACAGCGCTCACATGTCAGAAAGTTACGTATTTCCTTACAATATCACCCAAAGTCAGGATCTTTTCCCGTGGAATAATTAAAAATATCACATGCTTTGGTACAATCAAGGTGAATTTAGTCAGTCATTGAAGCAAACTACAGGTTTTATGTGAAAATGCCTGGGTCAAGATAATTCTAACATTGCTACAGAAAGTCATGAATTTGATTTGATTTACTACCACAGATTATACAGGCATGAGAAAATATAACTGGTCTGAGTAAAGGAAAAGACAACATTCTAATGCTCTGGGCTCACTATGCTGCTTTGTGGATTATCTTAATACTGTTTAAATATAGGATAAAGACCATTCAGTGTGTTTTTCTTTTCTCTTCCTGTACAAACATAAGGAAAAAAAAAAAGGCAACAAACATAATAGCATCTCAAAAAAGGTGACAATACTGGAAAAAATGGAAGTGTTTTATTAATTCAGAAATATCCTCTAAATCTTTTCCTTTTTAATAAACATATTGAAGTAAGTAAGCCAGGAAGGCATGCTACTAGCATGCCCTCAGACCCTCTTCACTAATTAGCTCTAAATTGTCTATTTCCATCTGAAAAATTACATCAGTCCTTTTTTTTTTTGCATTTTTAGAAACACTTTGCTAACCACTATCATCAGGAAGTTTGTTTTTCTTTCCATGAATCTTGCAAAAACAGTAGTTTGAGCTGGTTTCCTAAGGTCTACAAATATTTTGGTACGGCTGCTGTTTTAACATAAATTACTAACAGTGTTTCAGTGTGTAACGATCTGTGGCTGCATACTGATGTGGACATCACAGTCATCATCACATTTCAGCCAAATGTACATACATCCTGAGGCAATAAAATATTGCTTCCATTTTTTTTTTCTTTACCATTCTGAAAACCTAGCTCTATCCCACAAAAGAAAGCATAATTTTTAAAAAAATTTTATTATTTTACTAAGGATACAAATTTTGCAACTTCTTTTTAGTCTTTCATCTGCTATCTGGGCAATGATAATATAATTCAGGAAATAGATATCCATCATACCCATATTCTATCATAAAGAATATATATATATATATTTTATTTTATTGTACTTTAAGTGAAAGTTTATAATTCAAGTTAGTCTCTCATACAAAAATTTATACATACATTCTTATGTGACCCTAATTGCTCTCCCCATACTGAGACAGCACACTCCTCGTTTCCACCCCAGATTTCCCGTGTCCATTCAACCAGCCCCTAACCCTCTCTGCCTTCTCATCTCACCTCCAGACAGGAGCTGCCCATTTAGTCTCTTGTATCTACTTGAGCTAATAAGCACACTCTTCATGAGTATCATTTTATGTCCCACAGTCCGGTCTAATGTTTGTCTGAAGAGTTGCCCTCAGGAATGGTTTTAGTTCTGGGTTGACAGAGAGTCCGGGGTTCATGCTTTCTGGGGTTTCTCTAGTCTCAGTCAGACCATTAAGTCTGGTCTTTTTACTAGAATTTGAGTCCTGCACCCCACTTTTCTCCTGCTCCATCAGGGACTCTTTGTTGTGTTCCCTGTCAGGGCGGTCATTGGTGGTAGCTGGGCATCATCTAGTTCTTCTGGTCTCAGGCTGATGTAGTCTTTGGTTTGTGTGGCCCTTTCTGTCTCTTGGGCTAATACTTTCCTTGTGATTTTGGTGTTCTTCATTCTCCTTTACTCCGGGTGGTTGGGACCAACTGATGCATCTTAGATGGACACTTGTTAGCTTTTAAGACCTCAGATGCCACTCACCAAAGTAGGATGCAGAAGATTTTCTTAATAAGCTTTGTTATGCCAATTGACCTAGACATCCCCTGAAAGCATGGTCCCCAGATCTCCACCCCTGATACTCTGTCTCTCAAAGTGTTTGGTTGTATTCAGAAAACTTCTTAGCTTTGGTTTAGTCCAGTTGTGCTGACTTCCCCTATAGTGTGTGCTGTCCTTCCCTTCACCTAAGATAATTCTCGTCTACTATCTAGTTAGTGAATAACCCTCTCCTTCCCTCCCACCGTCGTAACCATCAAAGAATGCTTTCTCCTGTGTTTAAACCTTTTCTTATAATAGTGGTCTTATACAATATTTTTCCTTCTGTGACTGACTAAATTCACTCAGCATAATGCCTTCCACATTCCTCCATGTTATGTTTCACGTATTCGTCGTTGTTCTTTATTGTTGCATAGCATTCCATTGTGTGAATATACCATATTTGTTTATCCATTCATCTGTTGATGGGCACCTCGGTTGTTTCCATCTTTTTGCTACTGTGAACCGTGCTGCAATGAACATGGGTGTGCATATATCTGTGTGATGGCTCTTCTTTCATAAAGAACATTTTTAATGAAGTAAATTAATTTGTTATTTTCTCCACAGGTTAAAAAAAAAAGCTTACTTTTTAAGACCTGGAGTTTAACCTCAATTGCTAACCAAAATGTTGGCTTTTCAAATCCACCCAGCGGCTCTGTGAGAGAATGACCTGGCAATCTGTTCCCATAAAGATTACAGTCAAGAAAACCCTATGGGGCAGTTCTACTCTGTCATATGGGGTCACTATGAAACAGAATCAACTCAAGGGCACCTAACAGCGGCAACTAACAGTCAATATATTAAGAATCAATATCAGGGTCACTAAACTACAACTCCTGGATCAAATCCACCTATTTTTGTGTGACAATGATCTAAGAACATAGCTTTACATTTTAAGTGGTTGAATAAAAGTCAAAGGAAAAAAAAAAATACTTATGACCCATTAAAATTATATAAAATTCAAATTAATGTCCACAAATAAAGCTTTATTGAAATATAGCCATGCTCCTTCCTTTATATATTTTCTATTGCTATTTATGCACTACAACAGCAGAACTGAGTAGCTGTGACAAAGACCTTACGGTCCACAAAGTCTAAAAAATTTAGTATCTGGCCCTTTACAGAGACGGTTTGCCAACCTTCGATCTATGTGAACTGAGGTAAATGATTAACCCTGTTGGGAAGCTTCATATACTAAACAGACACAAATTCTCTTACTTAACTGAAGCTAGAGGTCAGTATATAAGAATATCTTTTGGTCCTATGTAGGTTCTTTGATTCATATAAATAAGAAGTCACCATCGTATATTTACTGAATTCAAAATTTTCATTTTATATATTAGGGAATTGTAATTTGGAATAATTAGATAACTTACCTAAGTTTACTCAACTAGATAAACCAAACCTGTTCCCATTAGGTGAGTTTCAACTCATAGTGATCCTATACAATAGAATTGCCCCGTAGGATTTCCAAGGAGTGGTTGGTGGATTTGAACTATCAACCTTTTGGGTAGCAATTGAGCTCTTAACCACTGCACCACCAGGGCTCCCTCAGCTAGATACAAAAAAAACAAAACAAAACAGTAGATTCCAACTCATAGGGACCCTATAGGACAGAGGAGAATTGCCCGCATGGGGTTTCCAAGCAGTGACTGGTGGATTTGAACTCCTGATCTTTTGGTTAGGAGCCAAATGCTTAACCATTTCACCACCAGGGCTCCTCAGCTAGATAATAGTTGTGAAATATTCAAAACCAGATTATAACACTAATAATTGCCAGTTTTATATGTTTACTTCCTGTTGAACCCCGTGCCAATTTTTATATATACTTTCATATTTAATCTTCACAATTTTTCATGGTCAGTGAAATTATCCCTGTCTTATAGGTGAATTAACTGAGTCTTGAAGGAGTTGAGTAATTTGCTTTATTGCTTAAAGTTAGTAAGAAGCAAAGCTATTATTCTGACTTCAGTGTCTGACTCCTACGATTCTGCATTTAATTGCAAACAAGTTCTTCCCTTCTTCAAACAGAAACCTTTACTTCCTTTTATTAAAGTTATAAGAAAATGCACCTTCTGTGAAAGAAATGAGTATGGTCCACAGATGATGAGTATTAGCAAATACTGAAGTGTCGTCCTTTTGTAGGGAGGAAAACAATGTTTATTAATGCGCAAAGGGAACATGTTTCAGCTCTGCCAGCAGTGTCTCTGCTTGTGCATTTGTTGGGTGAATAGTTCTGAAACAGCACTGAACAGTATCAGGTAACGCAGTTCACAACAGGCACGTTCAACTCAACCCCAAGGTGCTTTTCAAAAGCCTCTTTTTTGTACCTCAATTTAAACAGTCACATAAGAAGCCTTATGTGATGCCTATGTTTTTCATTTTATGCAAAAAATATTCATATATGTTTTGAATCAGACTGGTCGGACAGTTTTATTCTTCATTTACAAATGAGGAAATTGGAGAGATAAGTAAATTAATTTCCAGAGAATAATGGGCAAAGGTAGGGCCAAATATCATGGTCCCAGGTACTAAAAAACCAAAACCAAACCTATTACTGTAGAGTTGATTCCGACTCATAGCGACGCTATAGGACAGTGTAGAACTGCCCCACAGAGCTTCCAAGAAGCACCTGATGGATTAGAACTCTTTTTGCTATGTTGCTGGCAGAACATCATCCTTTTGTTCAGTGACCAGAATAAACAGAACTGCCTAGGACTGAGGGACAGACAGGCAAAGGGATTCTTTTAAATTCCTTATCCATATTAATAAATAAAATTCTCTGACCTCCTAAAATGAGAAGTATGGAATGCAAGTGGCTGTTATTTAAGGCACATTTTCTATATTATGTGTATTTTTCTGTCTCTCTTTGGTTTATTATCATAGTTTTTTTTTTTTTTTAATTTGGCATTTAGTGCATAATTCTACTGTTTTTTTTTTCTGAAAAACACACAAGGAGGAGATTAAATCAAAGCTGACGGACCTATTTTTCCTCCATTAATTGAATAATATGATTTATTCAAATATGCAGGCAGTGAAACATTTTTATGAGTATTTACTGTTCATGCCATTCAGAAGCCATTTCTATTAAACTATGAAGATTTTCAAATGCAAAACAAATCTCTCTTTGATTGGCTAAGTGAATTCTATAGAGAGAATTCCATAGACGAGGCCATGTCATTTCGTGTTGTTAGGAAGATCTGATGAATGCCATTGTTCCCTTTATTCAAGAATTGGCAGACTTTAACCAGAACAAAGATCCTATGACTGCAGCTACAATTTTATTTTTAAGATTACAGATAGTAACCATCCTATCTGCTTATGCTGTCTAACGTATTATATTCAAATAGGCTACCTTGCATATCACTTTCTATAGAGAATAAGAAAAAAAAGTATTTCCCTGAATGAATCTAAATTATGCTGATATCACACAAATGTCAAATTACTTGCTAAATTATTCTATAACGTGACTGGGAATTCTAGCCTATTATAACTCTTGTACTGACACTAGAATATCAGTGCTATAAGTTAGTTTTTTAAAAGTTTTATCCACAGGAGTTCTTAGTACATTTTTAATCTTATTCTTCACAAAGGTGCTAAGGTATATGCTAAGAAATCTAGAATAAGGAGGTTAAAAAAATGATTTCTCTTTTTATTTTTTATCTTTTCTAATGGTTCTAATTTTGGTTAAAAAACAATTAGTGTAAACACAACTAGTTATACCATTCTATAGCCATAGGATCTGAGATTTAAAAAAAAAAAAAAAAAAAATACTGATGAAATGTTTAAGTAGTGAAAAAAATACAGTCCAGAAGAGACCATGATTCAGAGAAGAAAAATTTATCCTAGTAAATCATCTTGGAATTCCAGAAATGTTTATTTCCTCAAGAGAGCAATCTGCTAAGTAAAATTCATGTGTCACATTTTACGTAAATGCAATGACAACAATAACAATATAGTTATGAGCGTATAAGCATATTGAGGTTTCTGAAAGTCAGGGATATTTGTCAAAGGAGATCGTAACTGTCATTTAAGATTTATACAAGCGGAGCGTATTGAAAGAATTTGTGTGTATTTTCTCTGTGAAGTGGGAAGCAAGGTGAGCTCTTGAGAGTACAAGAGGAAGAGCAGGATGAGGAGGTTTAGAAGAGGAGAAAAGTTTTAAAATAATTATCGCATTATACATACTCTCTGCACACAGTGAATGCTATCCATTGACTTGAAATTATAGGTAGCATTTGCAGAGCCTAAGAACTGTTTGTGGTACTGCCATTTCAACTGAACTGTAGAATCAATTTGGTCAAACATCATGTTAATAAGGTCAAAAAGCCAGTCAAACTGGTTATCTGACTTGAATGATTGTGCGACTAAAATGATTATTAGTGGAAACAGCCTTCAGCTCACATGCATCTTCAGACCCGGTCTCCTGAACAGCTGTCCTGTATCTCATGCTAGCTTGTGCTTTTTTGTTTGTTTGTTTGTTTCTGTTTGTTTGTTTGGTAGACTCATTCTGCTATTCTAATGTTTCTCAATATTTTTGAGCCCACAGTTCCTGTTGAAAGCATACTCAATTATATGCCCTCCTTTATAGTTATTTCAAATCGAAAATAAAAACAAAAGCTCAAAACAAAAGCACTTTCAGTTGGAGCCTTAGATTTCTAGTGCTGCAATACCACAAATACCACAAGTGGGCGGTTTTAACAAACAGAAATTTATTTTCTCACAGTTTAGGAGGTTAGCAGTCCAAATGCAGGGCACTGGCTTTAGGGAAATACTTTCTCTCTGTGTTGGCTCTGGAGGAGGGTCCTTGTCTTTTTTCAGCTTCTAGTCCTTTCTTCTTGGTGATCATCATGTGGGGTGGCATCTATCTCACCCTATTTGTGCTTCCTTTCTTCTGTGTCTAATTTGCTCATTGTATATCGCAAAAGTGATTGGCTTAAAACTCACTCTACACTAACATGACCTCATCAACATAACAAAGAAAATTCAATTCCCAAATGGGATTACATGGAGTCAATTCCCACTCATAGTGACCATATAGTACAGAGCAGAACTGTCCCATAGCGTTTCCAAGGCTGTAATCTTTACAGAATCAGATTGCCAGTCTTTTGGTGGGTTTGGAACTGCCGACCTATTGTTTAGCAGTGAAGTGCTTAATTACTGCACCATCTGGGTTACTTTCCACAAGTATATAGGGCTTAGGATTCGCAACGTATATTTTTGAAGGACACGATTCAGTTCAAAACAATTAGTTCTCAAAATACAGATACATTTTCTTTATTATGATGTATATCTCTGCCCCATTTTGCAGGGCACTATCAGCTCAGCTGCTCTGAAGGCGTTGGTGAAAAGCAAGTCTCCAGGAATTGACGGAATACCAATTGAGATGTTTCAACAAACAGATGTAATGCTAGAAGCACTCACTCATCTATGCCAAGAAATTTGGAAAACAGCTACCTGGCAAACTGACTGGAAGAGATGCATATGTGTGACCATTCCATAGAAAGGTAATGCAACAGAAAGCTGAAATTATTGAACAATATCATTAATATGACACACAAGTAAAATTTTGCTGAAGATAATTAAAAAATGGTTGCAGCAGTACATTGAAGAGGACTTGGAAGGAGGGATATCATTGCTGATGTCAGATGCATCTTCGCTGAAAGCAGAGAATACCAGAAAGATGTTTACCTGTGTTTTTTGACTGCACAAAGGCATTCATTTGACTGTGTGGATCATAACAAATTATGGATAACACTGTGAAGAATAGGAATTCCAGAACACTTAATTGTACTCATATGGAACCTATACATAGACCAAGAGGCAGTCGCTTAAGCAGAAAAAGGGGATAGTGCATGTTTTAAAATCAGAAAAGGGTTGTATCATTTCACCATAGTTATTCAATCTATTTGCTGAACAAATAATAAAAGAAGCTGGACCATATGAAGAAGAACACCACATCAGAGTTGGAGGAAGACTCATTAACAACCTGTGATATACAGATGACACAACCCTGCTTGCTGAAAGTGAAGAGGACTTGGAGCACTTACTGATGAAGATCAAAGACTAGTTTTCAGTATATATTACATCTCAAAATTAAAAAAAAAAATCCTCACAACTGGAATAACAAGGAAAATCATAATAAAGAGTTTTATTTTACTTGGATCCACAATTAATGCCCACAGATGCAGCAGTCCAGAAATCAAACAACACATGGCATTGGGCAAATCTGCTGCAAAAGACCTCTTTAAAAAGTTAAAAAGCAAAGATATCGCTTTGAGGTCTAAGGTGTGCCTGAACGAAGCCATGGTATTTTCAATCATCTCATATGCATGTGAAAGCTGGACAATGAATAAGGAAGACCAAAGAAGGATCGATGACTCTGAATTATGTTGTTGGCGAACAATATTGTGTATACCATGGACTGCCAGAAGAACAAACAAATCTGTCTTGGAAGTAGTACAGCCAGAATACTTCTTAGAAGCCAAGCTTGTAACACTTTGTCTTATGTACTTTGGGCATGTTATAAGGAGAGGCCAGTCCCAGGAGAAGGACATCATGCTTGGTAAAGTAGAGGGTCAGTGAAAAAGAGGAAGACCTTCAACAAGATGGGTTGACACAGTGGGTACAACAATGGGCTCAAACATAACAACAATTTTGAGGATGGCGTGGGACTGGGCAGTGTTTCGTTCTGTTGTACATAGGGTCACTATGAGTCAGAACTGACTCGAAGACACTTAACAACAACAGCATCAGTTCAACAGTCAATTTGAAACTTTGCTCTATTCCATCATCTGCATATATCCATCAGGGGAAATGCATGTTAGTAAACATCTTTAATTAAAAAAAAACAAACCTGTTTTTATTTTATTATTGTGATGGTTAAGGTTGTGTGTCAACTTGGCTGGGCCATGATTCTCAGTGTTTTAATGTAATCACTCCCATGATTGAATATACTGTGAGTAGCCAATCAGATGAAAGGGAGTCTCCTTGGGGGTGTGGACCACATCTGAATATAAGCAGACATTCTGGCTTTTTGCTCTCTCTGGATCCTGCGGCTGCTTCCTGTCATCTCATCTCCCGTTCTTGGCACTTGAGCTGTCAGCTTATCTGCCGAACCTGGGATTCATCGATCTGCACAGCCTGTGAGCGGGAGCCCTGTTCTCTGACCTGTGGATCTTGGGCTTGCCAGCTTCCGTGGCTGTGTGACTTGGGAGAGGCCTCTATGCTGATCCACAGACTTGGGACGTTCTAGCCTCTACAATCGCGTGAGTTGTTTCCTTGATATAATCTCTCTCTATATATATATTTATACACTTCACTGATTTTGCTTCTCTAGAGAACCCAGCCTAAGACAATTATCATTGTTTTTTGTTTTATTGTTTATTAACTTACTGAAATCTAATTCTTGTTAATTTTACATTGCTTCTTACCTTTATATATTTAGCCACAATGCATATTAATTCTAAGTGACTCTCATTAATTCTAAAGTGACTCTCGTAAGTTCAGACAGTATGGAAAGTAGGTTATAGCATTTATAAACCTTCACTTGAGTCAGTAAAGTCTCACTTGCACTTCGTATTGTTTATTGAAAAAAAGTCTATTTTATTAAGATGCCAATGTGAATAAAACACACATCTAGATTTTCAGTGATTTGTTGTTTTAGAGATTATCTTTGTATGGCAAATAGAATCTACTAGAAATAGGTATTTGGGTTAAATATAATCTGCTTGAAACACATATTTGGTAAAATTATTAACTAATTGAAAAGAACAAAATCATTACCTAATTAAAAAAGATTCAACATAATACCTGAAATTATATCATACCATGAGTATCTTACAATCATACCTTAGGTAACTTTAATGACAAAATTTCAAAATCGAAATTGATGACATGCATGAAAGGAGAGTAAATTACAACATCTCATTGTTCACTCCTATACATCATATCCCATCTTGACCCAGTTGGCTTGCCATTCTCGTTTATCCTACCCAATTGATGTATCTGATGCAAAGTGTTTTTGAGGGCCTTAAGAGCAGAAGCTTAAGGATTTTCTAATCTCTCCACTCCCATACATTACAACAAGAAGTGAGGGCAATCAAAAGGGGTGCATAATGAAGATGGAATAATACTGCCAATATGGAGAATACTTATTAAGAATGGAATACTTAATAATGGGCTAAAGATCATGGGGCAAGTATTGCACTGAATGAAATCAAGATAACTGTTAGACAGCTAAATGTCAATGGGGAGTAAAGAGTTGAATATAGGAGTAGGCAATTAACAACAGAAATTTGGCCTGGAAATATAATTTTTAGTTATTTAACTTTTTAAGCTTATTTTTCATAATTGAGTTGTTGGTCTTATTCTCAGATCTCTCCTCTGTGAAAGCCATTAGTGTCCATTGAGGACCACAGCCAGAAAGCTGTTTTCACTTAATGTCACACTCTCCCTCACAAGTCTCTGTCCCATTAACAAGTCCTGGTCTCATAACCCCCAATATATGCCTCAATATACCAACTTCTATCTCTCCATCCAAGATATTAACATTTCTCTTCCAGTCTCCTACAATAATCCCCTTTGCTTCTAATTTTTCACTTTTGCCTCCTTTTCAAAGCATAGTTTCACAGTCTCCAGAAGAAAAGTTTTCACCAAGAAAGAACTTTTTAACTCACAATTTTGAGCCAGTTACCCAAAATGTTGTACTTAAAACTCCTTGTTTGTTATTAATAGAGTAGTGAGCACCCAGAACTTGTGTGGTCTGGCTACAATCTACATTTTAGCGTCTCGCCTTCTTCCCATCTCCTTCTATGTACTATCAGTATTACTTTCAATGTTTTTCAGGCACCAAGATCCTTCCCCTGGAGGGATTTCTATATGTTTTGCCTAAAATAGTCTCCCTACTACCGTCCCTTGAAACATGGCCTACTTAGCATCTACACATCCTTCAGATCATAGTCCAGAACTAACTTTCTAAGTGAAGTCTTTTTTTATCACCTAGCTTAAATCAGGTCTACAAATATAAACTCTTGTTTCTTTTAACATTTTTTGCTTTGTACCAGTTACCACAATCCACCTATTTGTATGATTAATTAAGGTCATGTCTTTCTCACTATTCTTTGAACTACTTGAGAGCAAATGCTGGGTCTGTCTTGTTCATCTTCATTGTAGTAGATGCTGTGGATGCATTACGTACATCTTCTGATCACATACTTGAAGTCATCTGCAGATGGTTTCTTTGTATTGCGTTGAATTGCTGTATCTCTCTGTAGGAGGATGGAATCAAGTCTGCAGCTGGATTAGCCACTTCAGGAGGTATATTTGGAATGACAAGAAGTTAATACTGCAGAGGCAACCTTCAAACAATTAGAGATGGGGATTTGTGTATAAATAATGCAGATTTCTCTCTTTTCCATGGCACGATTCTGAGATGTATTTTAGTTTAACATTCTCTCAGAAGGTCCCTAGAAGGATTGAATCTTAGTTTTCCACAGAGACAACCCACAAATAAAGTCACATTTTTTTTCTTCCTTTCCTAACTGAATTTGTCATTCTCTCACAGTGCTTCCTGAAATTACCTCCTAAATAAGCTATTTTCACTCACATAATTACTTCATGGTCAGCTTCTGGGGGAGTCCAAACCAAGACAACTGTATTTCCAATTCCTGGTATATTAAATGCCACATTATAAAGATTAAAAGATATATTTCAAATTTGATGGAAAAGTGGAAAAGAAAGCAAACAATCCAATTCTATATTGTTGGAGTATTCACTTTATATTTTCTTAAAATAATGAAAGCTAGGATCATGCATTGATTTCCTCTAGGCTTTAACCTTGTGGCAACATTGTACGTGAAATCTGTCACAATAAAATATTTTAATATTTTAATTATTTTATTGGTTTATTCTTATTGTATTTTATACTTTATTTATTGCTATTTCACTTTTATTTCTTAATAATAAAGTACTTCTTACTTTTTTTAGACTCCTTCTAAATTTAGCTTTTATTTAACGGCTTTACCAGACAGAGTTTGCCAAGGAAAATAGGATCAAAGGAAGGGCAAAGAAATGAAAGTCAGATATAATATTAGCTTTTAGATTGCTCCCACAACCATGATCTAGACAGTCTGAATGCTTTTATTAACACTCAGAAACTGCAGGAAACCACTGCCAACTTCAAAACCCTATAGACTTCTGATAACAGTAGGGGAATATGGAGGACACAGAAAAAACTGGTTTTGTCAAGGTAACATGTCTGATTCTGTTGTTTGTGAAGGATGATGATGACTTCTGACTCACTTTTAACTTTCCAAATCTTGGATGAGTGCATTTCATATCCAGAACCATTAAAAGAAAAGAGCCTGCGAAATACAATTTCCAGTCTTGCTACACCTGAAACGGAGAGCAGGAGAAAGAGAGGAAAGAACGCTGATGAACACACACAAAAACGATAATAAAATGTTGTACAACATTGAATGTTACCATGGTCTGTTGGAATTGAAATTCACATTTCTTCAGTAGATTTGAAATGATCTCTTTATATCTCTCTGTCTCTCTATATATGTGTGTATGTGTGCATGCACACATGTGTGCATGCTATAGACTATATTTTGCAATATATAATGCACTATAACTTACTTTTGGCTCTAAATACATGCTATTCTTAATGATGAAGGTATACTTTTTAAGTTAAAACAAAACAGGTAGCCATTTATCAACATTATTACATATTATAGACTTTCAAATAATTATTATATCATTTTAGCTTCTATAAATATTTTTAACTGTCTTAATTTGTGGATAATTTTAGTAAAAAGTTTGGCAAGTACATGTTTCATATCTCATAATGTTATCACAGAAAATATTCTTTCTTTTTAAACCTATATAATAGTTATTAATTGCAGACTAAGACAAACTAGGAAGAAAGGCCTAGAAATTTATTTCTTAAAATCAGCCAATGAAAACCCTATGTATCACAACAGTCCCAGCCACAACTGATCATGAGGAAGGCACAGGATCAGGCAAGGCAGTGTCTTGTTTCCTTGTGCACAGGGTCATCATGAGTTGGGTGCTGACTATACGGCAGCGAACAACAACAAAAACAATTACTGTGTAATAAATTATCCCCAAACCTAGTAGTTTAAAACAACAAATACTTATTAAATCACAATTTGCATAGATCAGGAACATGGACATGGGTTAGCTGGTGCCTCTGGCTTAGGGTATCTCACAGGCTGCAATCCATTTTTCAGCTGGGCCTGCAGTCTTCTCAAAGCTCCACTGGGGGATGATCTGCTTGTAAACTTATGTAGCTGTCGGCATGCTTCAGGTCCTTTCTGGATTTTGGTCAAAGATTTCAAATCTTAGTCACCTTGACACAGCTCACAACATGGTAGCTGACTTTCCTTAGAACAAGCAAGTGGAAGAATCAGGGAAGGTGCCTAAGACGAAAGCCACACTCTTTACGTAACCTAATGTTAAAAGTGACATGCCATCACTTTTGTATTTGCTAGAAGCAAGTCTTTAGTTCATCCTACAGACAAGGGAATGGTATTACAAAGGATCATGAATGCCCAGAGATGTGGATCACTGGAAGCCATATTAGAGGTTGACTAACACAAATTATAAATTTTATCTTTTGTCCAATTCCCTCAAATAAATCATCTAAGTTCCTACATACAGTCTCTGAAGTACACTGTATTTTTATGCAAATAACACGTGCATTCTACATTTGTTTGCCAACCATGCCCTCCCTTGTGAGGTATTTTCATAAGCGTGCTATGCGTCATCGGAGTAAAAATATGGTACGTATGCAGGGGTAAGAAAGGAAAAAGTAAGTAAGAGGCAATTAACTATTCAGGTGTAAATGAAAGTTTATGAGTGCAACCAAAAAAATAAAATAAAATAAAACACTTTTGGAAAGACCATTCCTAATACTCTACCAAGGAATTATTGTACTCAGTTACATTTTGTGGGAACCAAAGCTATGAAATAGTATCCGATTCTTTTTTTTATTTATTCTTGGCTCAATTATTCAGTTGTATTAATCTTTTAGTCTTTAAAATTTAATACTTTCTAAATTCTTGTCATACATCACATACAATTCTTCTTTTTATATTTTACTTAAACAAGCTCCCTACTTTATCTGATATAAAACACACTCCCCTTACAGAATTAATGTGAACTTACTTCTATACTTATTCTCTCGAGTCATTAGGTAGATAGTAAAATGACTCCTAGATTACTTTAATGAGCAAAAAATAGATGTAATTGAAAAGATTGGATAAAAAAATTTGAGGTACTTATGTCTGTTTCATGAGTTTTAGTTGTCTAAATGGACAAAAGAATTCTGGAACCATTTGTTTTTAAAATTTAAGAGTTTTTAACATTTTATTTTAAAAGTGTTAAAAGTGCTTATAAGCATTATGAATAAGTCTAATTTTCAAGCTAATATATTTCAGTTTTTGAGATAGAAAAATTGAAATAAGTCCAATATATTAGATAGGTTAATAATTTTCTCAGAAAATTTAAAATATGTTGTCTTAGTTATCTAGTGCTCCTATAACAGAAATTCCACAAGTGAGTGACTTTAACAAAGAGAAATATATTTCTCACAGTCTGGGATGCTAGAAGTCTTAATTCAGTGAACTCAGAGCACTGGCTCGAGGGAAGGTCCTTGTCTCTTTGAGCTTCTCTTCCTTGATTCCCTGATGATCTCCATGTGGCATCAATCTTCCTCCATTTGTGCTTCCTGCTTCTGTGCCTAATCTGCTCCTTTTATATTTCAAAAGTAATTGGCTTATGACATACCCTACACTGATATAACCTCATTACGCAACAAAGAAAACCCTATTCCCAAATGGGATTATATCCATATGTATACAGGTTAGGATTCCAATACATATTTTGGGGGTACACAATTCAATCCATAACATATATATCAATTATGAGATAGCTAAATTTAGAATATGCGTTGATTATGATGATTGGGTAGATTTTTTTCTATCCAAGAAAAAGCCAAATTTGTTAAACAGTGTTTTTACAACATTTCTCCTTATTTTACTATGTCCAGAATCTATCAAGTAGAATTGAATCACTGAAAATAGAAATCACTTATAAGAACTCTAATGAACATATTGCTACCTTCATGTTGTTTCTGAATATCCTGAGATTCTAATTTTATGTCATTTGGATAGTAATTTATAATGGAAAAAATGTTAAAACCTGTCCCCTAAAGCTGCTGCACCATTAGGTGCAGAAACACTTGCAGCAATACGTGAGGAGAGGAGGGAGGGAGTGAGAGTTTTTGTTCAACGTTGTATCCATACCTCGCCCTACTAGCAAAATTATTTGTGAAAAACCAAGTTAATTGTTCTTTTGCCTAATTAATTGCCTAACAGTGACGTAGCTATCCATGCAACCACCAAGAGAATAAACATAAAATACAAACATATTTCTATCTGCATATATCTATGGATTTATTCTGATAAAAATTTGAAGAAATGGCTCTTCATCTCATTAAAATAATAAGATGATAATATAATTTGATCTTTAGTTTTTAAACAAATGCTAAGAACGGCTTTCAAATAGCCACTGGTTGCTTTTAACAACTATCTTAACCTGTTGGCATGGAAGTTAGGGTTTCTCACTTGCAGACTCAGGTGATTTAGAGTCAACTCTTCTACACTGATCTTTGTTGATAATTTAAAAACTCATGTTTTATAGATACCTATCAGCAGTTAGCAAGTATATGCTCATAGATTATTTTGTGATCTCATCTGGCAATGAGCTGAGTGTCTTTTTTCCAGCTGCCAAGGATTCGGCAGCAAAACAGGATGCAATCGGTTTATGAAGACATCAATAAACATTTCAGGATACTTTCAAAAGTCTTAGAAAGAACTGGGCCTTTTAGAAATCACCCCATAAAGCATAGTCTGAAGCATCTTTAGGATATTATAGCATGATCACTTAACATAGTTATTTAGACACAGAAGGCAATCTAATTTAAATTTATTTTTGTGATAAATAAGAATAAATGTATATACATATATTAAAATAATGAAGAAGGGAGTTCCAACCCCTGTTTTTAATCTTGTCTGTTGAATATCTACATTGTCATTTAAAAATAGGGTAATGTGCTTCCAGACACACTTTTAGTTCAGTGGTGAAGTGATTTCCGAGGTTCACAGTTCAGCCGGGGAGTGGACAGCCCCATAAAACCAAATGGGACTAATGAGGCACAGCAGTCCAGGGACAAGGGCCAGAAGGCAGAAACGGACAGGACAGCTGGTGATAGGGAACCCAAGGTTAAGTAAGGATAGTGTTGATGTGTTGTGAGGTTGTTAACCATCATCATAGGGCAACATGTGTACTAACTGTTAAATGAGAAAGTATTTTGCTCTGTAAGCCTTCATCTAAAGTGAGAATAGCAGCACAATTGGAAGAGCATAGTCGGTGTCACTGAACTGTGCATGTAGAAATTTTTTGAAATGGTGTACCTTTGGATATGTATATTTTCACCAAAAACAAAAAAGTCGAGAAGGGAGAGGGTTGACACATTGTGGGGTTGTTAACCAATGTCATAAAACAATATGTGTACTAATGTTTTATGAGCAACTATTTATTCTGTAAGCTTTCACCTGAAGTAGAATAAAAAAAAAATAATAATAAAGGGCCAAAAAATAAAATAAAATAAAAATAGGATAATGTACATAGATAATGTTCCATTTATACAATTCAACACACATTTTAAAAATAAACTTTGGATTTTCCTTCGATAACGTAGAATTCTTACTTTATTGGTCTGGCCTTGTCAATTACTCTTACTGATTCCAAAGTTTTTTGTTACTTATTTTGTATTAAAAAAAAAAAGAAAGTGGGAGGCTGGGCCAAGATGGCTGAGTAGTCAGATATTTCTGGTGGAGCCTCTTACAACAAAGTCCCAAAAAAACAAGTGAATTGATATATATGACAATCTAGGAGTCCTGAACATCAAAGGCAAAGTTGAGGAACCAGACTGAGTGGCAGGGGGAGGGAGAGACAGTTCGGAAGCAGCAAGGAGTTGCCAGACCCGACCTAGTGAGAGCCTGAGCCCTTCAGGCCTGATCAGCTCATGGGTGAGCGGTGAGGCAGGCAAGCAGCAGTGATCAGGAGGCACGTTTTCCGCACCAGGAGAGACCCAGTGGCAGAGAGTCAACACGGCCACTCAGAACCAGTAAGAAGCAGCCCTCGATCAGTGAAAGATAAGTACTTGAGTACAGCCTACCACGTGGATCAAAAAACCCCCTTAGAGAAAAAACTCTTTCTCATTTACCTCCCCGCTCCCTGCTCTGCAATGGATCCTGGATGGGCTTCAGCAACTGCCAAGTCCCCTGGGTCAGAAGTAGTATCTGTCACATACCCTGAGCCATTCTCCCAGCCTTGGAGAGTGAGCAAATTAACAAACATGGGAAAAAATAAACTGCCCCCTCTCTTAAGCCAGGAACCCAGGGTAGGCACAGCTCCTTTGCCTAGGCACAGGCATAAGGGATCCATGGACTTTGAGTGCCTTTCCCCCTGCATAGATTGTGTGGGCCCATCTCAACAGAGTAGTACCTCATTACCGCAGTACAACATAGTATATACTGGAACTCTAACTTCAGCTGTGAAATGGCAAGTTCTTGACATTTGACACTGCTGTGCCCATTAAGCAGGGGCTTCACCTACCCACCCCAGGGGCCTGAAGACTGGTGGCTCCACCCACAACACCTAGCCACCTGCGATAGGGGTCCATGAATAAGAGG
>NW_004444173.1:3248067-3249466 GCF_000243295.1 Trichechus manatus latirostris
TTCAGAGCATAGAAAAGGAGGGAATACTCCCAAACTCATTCTATGAAGCCAGCATAACCCTGATACCAAAACCAGGTAAAGACACTACAAAAAAAGAAAATTAAGACCAATATCCTTCATGAACACTGATGAAAAATTCCTCAACAAAATTCTAGCCAGTAGAATTCAGCAACATATGAAAAACATAATTCACCATGATCAAGTGGGATTTATACCAGGTATGCAGGGATGATTCAACATTAGCTAAACAATCAATGTAATCCATCACATAAATAAAACAAAAGACAAGCACCACATGATCTTATCAACTGATGCAGAAAAGGCATTTGACAAAGTCCAACACACTTTCATGATAAAAACTCTCAACAAAATAGGAATAGAAGGGAAATTCATCAATATAATTAAGGGCATTTATACAAAGCCAACAGCCAACATCGTCCTAAATGAAGAGACTTTGACAGCATTCCCCTTGAGAACGGGAACCAGACAAAGTTATCCTTTATCTCCCCTCTTATTCAACATTGTGCTGGACGTAGTAGCCAGAGCAATTAGGCTAGAAAAAGAAATAAACGGCATCCGAATTGGTAGGGAAGAAGTCAAAGTATTTCTATTTGCAGACAATATGATCTTAAACACAGAAAACCTCAAAGAATCCACAAGAAAACTATTGGAACTAATAGAGGATTCCAGCAAAGTTTCAGTATACAAGATAAACATACAAAAATCATTTGGGTTCCTTTACACCAACAAAGAGAACCTTCAAAAGGAAATCACCAAATCAATACCATTTACAATAGCCCCAAAGAAGAAAATACTTAGGAATAAATCAAACCAGAGACGTAAATGACCTATACAAAGAAAACTACAGGAGACTACTGGAAGAAACCAAAAGAGACCTGCATAAGTGGAAAAACATACCTTGCTCATGGATAGGAAGACTCAACATTGGGAAAATGTCAATTCTACCCAAAGTGATCTACAGATACAATGCAATCCCAATCCAAATTCCACCGGCAGTTTTTAATGAGATGGAGAAACAAATCACCAACTTCATATAGAAAGGGAAGTGGTCCTGGATAAGTAAAGCATTACTCAAGAAGAACAAAGTGGGAGGCCTCACGCTACCTGATTTTAGAACCTATTAAACTGCCAAAGTAGTCAAAACAGCCTCATACTGCTACAAGAACAGACACATAGACCGCCGGAACAGAATTGAGAATCCAGACATAAATTCATCCACCTATGAGCAGCTGATATTTGACAAAGGCCTAAAGTCCGTTAATTGGGGAAAAGACAGTCTCTTTAACAAATGGGGCTGGCATAACTGGATATCAATCTGCAAAACACTGAAGCAAGACCCATACCTCAAACCACACACAAAAACTAACTCAAAATGGAT
>NW_004444173.1:3249566-3251152 GCF_000243295.1 Trichechus manatus latirostris
AGGAGGAGTGGGTGGACTCCTGAGCTCACATACCTAGTAACAGATCTAACCACCTGGTGACAGGACATTAGAGATTCAAAGGTGCCAATAATCAAACTAGCTCTTACAAGCAGCTTATTTGGGCGTATCAAAACAAAATAAGAAACTAGGACACGTAAGCAAACATAAAATAAATAAATATGATAACTTACTGATGGCTCGAAGACAAGAGTCAATATCAAATCAGATAAAGAGGCAATCCATCATGGCTTTAGCAAGCTCCCTAAATAAAGAATCTAGAAATTTTCCAGAGGAAAAAAAAGTTTCTTGGAATTACTGGAGGCATAATGCAAAAGACTAATATACAGATCTCCTCAAGAAATTAGGAAGGAAATTAATCACAAAGCAGAACACACAATAAAGGAAATAAAAAAGATTAGAGAAGAGCACAATGACAAATTTAACAGACTATGAGAAACCACAGAGAGATGACAATCAAAAATCCAGAAGATTAACAATAAAATTTCAGAATTAGACCACTCAATAGAATTCACAGGAGAAGACTTAAGGCAAAGGAAGTCAGAATTAGTGAGACTGGAGATAAACTACTTCACACCATCTTATTTGAGGAGAAATCAGATAAAAGGATTTAAAAAAATGAAGAAACCCTAAGAATTATGTGAGACTGTATTGAGAAGAATAACATACAAGTGATTAGAGTACCATAACAGGGGGACAGGGGTGGATAACAGAAAATACAGAGAGAATTGCTGAAGATTTTTTGGCAGAAAACTTCCCTGATATCATGAAAGATGAGAAGGTATCTATTCAAGATGCCCATTGAACGCCATATAAGGTAGATCCCAAAAGAATGTTACCAAGACAAATTATAATCAAACTTGCCAAAACCAGAGATAAAGAGAGAACTTTAAGAGCAACTAGGGGTAAATGAAAAGTCATCTCTAAAGGAGAGTCAATAAGAATAAGATTGGACTACTCAGCAGAAATCATGCAGGCAAAAAGGCAATGGGATGACATACATAAAGCCTTGAAGGAAAAAACTGCCAGCCAAGAATTGTATATCCAGCAAAACTGTTTCTCAAGTATTACGATAAAATTAGGGCATTTCCAGATAAACAGAATTTAAGGGAATTTGCAAAAACCAAACCAAAATTACAAGAAATACTAAAGGGCGTCCTCCCGTTAGAAAATCAATAACATCAGATAAGAACCCAAGACTAGAACACAGGACAGAGCAATCAGATACCAGCCAAGATAGGGAAGTCATAAAAGTAAATCAAAGTGAAAACACTGAAAATAGGGAAACAGATGTCAACATGTAGAAGATGACAACATTAAAACAAAAAAGAGGGACATAAAAATGTAGACATAGATTTTTCATATGTAGAGGAAGTCAAGGCGATATAAAGAAATCAAAGACTGGTATAAACTTAGAAAAATAGGGGTAAATATTAAGATAACCACAAAGGAAACTAATAATCCTACAAGTCAAAATAAAAAACTAGAAAAATATAAAGACTCAGTAAACACAAAGTCAACAACAATGAAAAAGATAAAAAAAAATACATAAAGAAAAATGACTCAGC